>NC_137350.1:582613-1132613 GCF_965287045.1 Carcharhinus amblyrhynchos
CCCAGGATCATCCACCTGCTCAAAGGTCAGCGTTGGTTCCCAGTCTCACCACACATCAAGTTCAATATTATCATTCTTTCGTTTTAAACTCGCCGAGGTTTCATCCTCCGATTAATCGTATTCCCAGGTTACCTTTCATATTTAGTTGCAGTTATTTTTACAGTTATATAAGTGTATGTGAATATCTGTTGATTTGTAACAGTAGGTTCAGCAGAATTGTTGCAAGACGCCTGTGTCTAAAACATGTGGACTTCACTTTGCCGCATATTATTTTTGAGATTGCAGCGTTTCGGCTTCATGGCACCGCCGGCAGAACGAAATGCCTTCAGTCTAACGGGCAGCGCATGGTCAGCACTGCTGACTCACCAAGAGCCGGGTTCGACTCCCAGCTTGGAGGCACTGCCTGTGTGGAGTTTACACCTTCTCTCCAGGTCTGCATGTGTTTTCTCCTGGTGCTCCAGTTTCCTTCCACATTCCAAGGATGTGCGCCTTAGGTCAATTGGCCGTGAGAGGCCAGTGTAAATACATGGGATGATGGAGATAGGGTCTGGGTGGGTTTGTGGTCAGTGCATTCTTGATGGACTGAATAGCCTCCTTTTGACTGTTGAATTCTAGGGTTTGAAGCTTCCACTGCCGCTGTGAGACGCTGGATGGCAAATACTTGAGCAGCAAAGGCAGCGGAATATTTAGAGAATAGGGAATGCAGTTTGTTACTCTGGCTCTGTGTTTGTTGACATCACAGTGTAAGATATTACCATGTGCTCAATGTCCTGTGCAACATTGCAGCCTGAACTTCATGATCTCTATCTCTCTATGTACGTCCCCCAACCTCTCCTTATCATTTAAAAGCCCCCGAATATTCAGTGGTCTAAAATATCTGATAAGCATGTCCCACACCGCATGGGAATCGGAGCGGATGGACACAGAACATATAAAGATTCGATTTCCTCTGGCAAGATGATCCGATTTAGGGGTGAGTGGGGCTGTGAGTGTGATTGTGGTGCCTTTTTTTCTGTGGTTGTCAGAGTTCAGGATTTAAAAGAAGGTTCCCTTTCTCGGCTTCTCCTTGACATCCAAAGCGCACCTCATTTTAAAAGCTGTAATTTCTACAGACTGTATTCATGGTTTTGTCAGTAAGGAAATTGCAAAACCACAGACTAATAGTAGGTGTATTCAGACAGTACAAAGCCCAATGTAGTTTATTTTGTAATGCTACAATATTGTTTCAGGCACGCTGAATGCTGTGGATAGATTTTTACCATATCTGATCTAATCAGATCGACAACATTTCACTGCGACAATGAACTCAACAATTTCTAAAGCACTGACAGACACACACAAACTCTGACAGACACACACACACACACAGACTCTGACAGACACACACACAAACTCTGACAGACACACACACACACACAGACTCTGACAGACACACACAAACTCTGACAGACACACACACACACAGACTCTGACAGACACACACAAACTCTGACAGACACACACACACAGACTCTGACAGACAGACACACACACACACAGACACTGACAGACACACACACTGACTCTGACAGACACACACACACAGAGATTCTGACCCACACAGACACAGACAGACAGAAGACAGGCACACATACACTAACATACACACACATAGACACTGACAGACACACACAAACTCTGACAGACACACACACACACACAGACTCTGACAGACACACACAAACTCTGACAGACACACACACACACACAGACTCTGACAGACACACACAAACTCTGACAGACACACACACACAGACTCTGACAGACAGACAGACACACACACACACAGACACTGACAGACACACACACTGACTCTGACAGACACACACACACACACAGATTCTGACACACACACAGACACTGACAGACAGACAGAAGACAGGCACACATACACTAACATACACACACATAGACTCTGACAGGCACACACATAGACACTGACAGACGCACACACAGGCTCTGACAGGCACAGACACACACACATAGACTCTGAAAGACACATACACTGACAGACACATACACACATAGACTCTGACAGACATACACACATAGACACTGACGGATGCACACACAGGGTCTGACAGGCACACACACACACACACACAGGCACACAGACACACATAAACACACACTGACAGACACACACACATAGACTCTGACAGACATGCACACATACAGACACTGACAGACAGACACACACACAGACACTGACAAGCGCACACACAGAGACTATAACAGACACACACACAGACACTGACAGTCACACACACACATGCTCTGACACACACACACTCATGCACACACATGCACACACAGACACTGACAGACACACACACACATTGTTCGTCCATCATCATCGATGAGGACTCAACTCCATTAGTCATTTTGAGGCTGGTTGTGGTGTGTCCAAAGATGACTGATCAGGGCCAATTCGGGCACGGAATGTCCTGGCACATATTGGGCAGACTTTTGTAGACACTGTAGTTGTTGCGCTGGTGTTTCTGGACTTGCACAGCTCACACTGAAGTTGTGCTTCAGAAATACACCTTGCTTCGTAAGCTTTGTGAGACCTTGTGAATGAGGCAGCGCCAGGTAGGGTGGTTTTGTGCCAGCGTTTCCCAGGTGGTCGTGTGATTTCAGGGAGACCTTGAGTGTGTTTTTGAAACATTTCTTCTGCCCTCCATGCAAGCACTTTCCAGCAGAGAGTTCCCCAAAAAGAAGCTGCTTGGGTATGCACTCGTCTGACATACGGATGACATGACCTGCCCATCGGGTCTGTGCTCTCATCAGCAGCGTGTGGACTGACGGTAGACTTATTCTAGAAAAAACTTCAGTGTCTGGTCCTTTGTCTTGACATTGGATGCATAATATTCTGCAAAGACAAGCCATATATATATATATATATACAGGTTCTTTACCCAGAGGGTGGTGAGGGATTGGAATGCCCTGCCTGCTGCAGTTGTAAATGCGCCTAGTTTGGGGGCGTTTAAGAGATTGGTGGATAGGTTTATGGACGAAAAGGGATTGGTTTAGATTAGTGGGTCAATGTTTTTTTTTTAAAAATAAGACTGGTCGGCGCAACATTGTGGGCCGAAGGGCCTGTTCCGCGCTGTAATGTTCTATGTTCTATGTTCTATGTTCTATGTGGAAATGATTGAGCTGTCTTGCATGCCTTCAATACACAGCCCACGTTTCACAGGAATACAGGAGGGTAGTGAGCATCATGGCACTGTAGACCTTCAGTTTTGTTGCTGGGCTGATTCCTCGACGTTCCCGTACAGTGGAGCGCAGTTTACCGAAAGCAGAACTTGCCTTTGCTATTCTGCAGTTAACTTCTGTATCAATAGTCACTGCTTGGGAGAGGGAGCTGCCAAGATAAGTGAACTGGTCCACTGCCTGTAGTTTCTGCCCTTTGATTGTGATTATGGGTTCTGTGTACGGTGCATGAGGAACAGGCTGGTGCATGACTTCAGTCTTTTTAATGTTGATGGTGAGACCAAAGTTGTCACAAGCCGTGGAAAATTTGTCCATACTGACTTGCATCTCTGGCTCTGAGCCAGAATACAGGGCACAGTCATCGGCAAAGAGGAAATCTCTCAGAACAGTCTCATTCACTTTCGTAATAGCTTGAAGTCTCCTCAGGTTGAAGAGTTTCCCATCCACTCTGTACTTGAGGCTGATTCCAGCAACACTGTCCTGAAAGGCATCATTCAGCATGGCAGTAAACATCATGCTGAACAGTGTGGGTGCGAGCACACAGCCCTGTTTGACACCATTGGTGACTGGGAATGCCTCAGAGGATTCTCCACCATCCAGTACTCTGGCCATCATGGAACTGGTGTACCATCTGAATGAATTTTGGAGGGCAGCCGAACTTTGACACGATCCCCCACAGGCCTTGTTGGGTTACAGTGTTAAAGGCTTTCACGAGGTCAACAAAGGTTGTGTAGAGCTCGCGATTCTGCTCCTGACACTTCTCCTGAAGTTGGCGCGCAGCAAAAATCATGTCAATAGTCCCGTGACCTTTGTGGAAACCACACTGTGACTCTGGAAGCAGGCCCAGCTCCAGATGAGCGACCAGACGATTTAGCAGGATTCTTGCGAGGGTTTTTCCTGTGATGGAGGGCAGTGAGATTCCTCGGTGGTTGTCGCATACTTGCCGATTGCCCTTCCTCTTGTAGAGGTGAACGATGGAAGCATCTTTAAGTTCCTGAGGAATGGATCCTTGTTTCCAAAAGGACAGGAACAACTCGGTGAGCTTTTCAATAAGTACAGGACCGGCAGCTTTGTAGATTTCTGCGGGTATGGCATCTGCCTCTGGGGCTTCGCCACTGGATAGCTGGCTGGCAGCTTTCGTGACTTCGGCTACCAGTGGGTCACCCATGGCGCTGTTGATATCAACCTGGGGAATCCTGTCAATTGCTTCATCGCTAATAGATGACGGTCAGTTGAACATAGAACATAGAACATTACAGCGCAGAACAGGCCCTTCGGCCCACGATGTTGCACCAACCAGTTACAAAACAATGACCCACTAACCTAAACCAATCCCTTTTCGTCCATAACCCTATCCACGGATCTCTTAAACGCCCCCAAACTAGGCGCATTTACAACTGCAGCAGGCAGGGCATTCCAATCCCTCACCACCCTCTGGGTAAAGAACCTACCCCTGACATCCGTCCTATAACTACCACCCCTTAATTTAAAGCCATGCCCACTCGTGCTAGCTTTCTCCATCCGAGGAAAAAGGCTATCACTATCCACCCTATCTAAACCTCTAATCATCTTATATGTTTCAATAAGATCCCCTCTTAGCCGCCTTCTTTCCAGCGAAAACAACCCCAAATCCCTCAGCCTCTCCTCACAGGACCTCCCCTCCATACCAGGCAACATCCTGGTAAACCTCCTCTGCACCCTCTCCAAAGCCTCTACATCCTTCCTGTAATGTGGGGACCAGAACTGCACACAGTACTCCAAGTGCGGCCGCACCAGAGTTGTGTACAGTTGCAACATAACGCTGTGACTCCTAAATTCAATCCCCCTACCAATAAACGCCAAGACACCGTATGCCTTCTTAACAACCTTATCTACTTGATTCCCAACTTTCAGGGATCTATGTACACATACACCTAGATCCCTCTGCTCATCCATACTATTCAAAGTCCTCCCGTTAGCCCTATACTCGACACATCTGTTATTCCTACCAAAGTGAATTACCTCACACTTCTCCGCATTAAACTCCATCCGCCACCTCTCGGCCCAGCTCTGTAACCTGTCTAAGTCTTCCTGCAAACTATGACACCCTTCCTCACTATCTACCACACCTCCGACTTTGGTATTCAAAAAGTGTTCAGCCCATCTCTGCAGGATCTGAGCCCTCTCTGTAATGAGAGTTGTACCATCTGTACTCAGGAGGGGGGTGCTCCTGAGAGATTGAGGTCCGTAGAGAGTGTTGAGGGCTTCATGGAACCGTTTCAAGTTGTTTCTGTCAGCGTAGCCCTGTATTTCATCTGCCTTGGTGCTCAGTCAGACATCCTGCATTTTACACACTTTATTCTGGACTGTCCTGTGAGCACTGGGAAAACTATTTCTCTTGGCAGATGAAGATGGGTCGTTCTGACAGGCCCGATGGAGATGGTGCTTTTCAACAGGGAGAACCTGTATCGCCTCATTGAACCAATCATGCTGCGTGCAGGTGGAGGGCCCGAGCGTCTTCAGCGCAGATGTATGGATAGCATCCCTGAAGCATTCCCAGTCATCCTCAGCACTGCCTGTGAGGTGT
Organism: Carcharhinus amblyrhynchos; assembly: GCF_965287045.1. NCBI lineage: Eukaryota > Metazoa > Chordata > Chondrichthyes > Carcharhiniformes > Carcharhinidae > Carcharhinus > Carcharhinus amblyrhynchos. The sequence goes on from NC_137350.1 coordinate 588,435, forward strand.
AGGTCAGCAAGCTTGATTTCTAAGTCTTCAGCCAGTGCTGAAGCTATGCTGGGGTTCTTTAGCTTGGCCGCATTGATTCTTTTCATAACCTTGCTTCCTTGTGGTCGCCTCTTGGGTCTGATGCGGAGCCTCATTTTGGAGACAATGAGCCTGTGATCTGTCCAGCAGTCAGCACCACAAATGGCCTTGGTCACTCTGACTTCCTGCCTGTCTTTTCCCCTGACAATGATATAGTCAATAAGATGCCAATGCTTAGAGCGGGGGTGCATTCAGGAGGTCTTGTTACGGGTAGGCAGACGGAAGGTTGTGTTGGTGATGAGGAGGTCGTGTGCTGCACAGGTCTTCATTAAGAGTAGGCCGTTACTGTTACACTTGCCCACTCCGTGCCTCCCCATTACCCCCTGCAGGATTGCACATTCACACCTTACTCTTGCACTGAAATCGCCAAGCAAGATCGGCTTGTTGGTACTGCTCACTGCTGATAGTAGGGCATCTAGTTCTTTATAGAACTTGTCTTTCATCTCGTCCAGGTTGTTCATTGTGGGGACATAGGTGCTGATCAGGGTGGCTTGAAGCTGTAATGTCACAACCGGTCGTTCACACCCTTGGGTAGACTATGAAGTTTCTGAATAACGTGACTTTGGGCGCACGGTAGCGCAGTGGGTTAGCACTGCTGCTTCACAGCTCCAGAGACCTGGGTTCAATTCCTGGCATGGGTCACTGCCTGTGTGGAGTTTGCACGTTCTCTTCGTGTCTGCGTGGGTTTCCTCTGGAAGCTCCGGTTTCCTCCCACAGTCCAACAACGTGTGGGTTAGGTTGGTTGGCCATGCTAAAATTACCCCTTAAGATGTAAGATGTAAGTTGTACATGTTTAAGTTGTAAGACGTTTGGGTTAGAGGGATTAGCGGGTAATATATGTAGGGATATGGGGGTAGGGCTTCAGTGGGATTGTGGTCAGTGCAGACTCGATGGGCCGAAGGGCCTCTTTCTGCACTGTAGGGTTCTGTGATTCTATGACTCCTGATGGTGAATCCAACTCCAGCGTCATGACACTCATCGCTTCCACGACCGCTCCAGAAAAAGTGTATCCACCTCCAGTTTCAGTCAACTGACCTACGTTGGCAAGATAAGTTTCTCTCAGGGCTGCAATGTCAATGTTGTATCTTGCAAGCTCTCTGGCAACTAAGGCTGTTCTTCTCTCTGGTCTGTCTGCTGTCGGGTTGTCCAAAAGCGTGCACACGTTCCCAGTGCCAATGGCGAGCGGTGTCACCTTGTGTTTTATTTTGTTTGTTCAACCACAAGATGTGATCCCCGCCAGCCGCGGTAAACTGACCAGGGGTAGTGAAGCAGGCAATGTTCAGGGAACCTTTTCGAGACCCTTCCTCATCCTGTGGAGGTGAGCAGTGCGTTCCTGAAGAGGGAGATGCCGAGTTTCACTGCTGGTTCGGGCAGCGGAAAACGGCCATTAGACCTGAGCCGCCTGTGTGCAGGTCCGTGAGTACAGCTCCCAGTGTATCCACACCTGCTGCTTCATCGCTCACCCATCGTCACAGGACTCCAAGGGTTGAACAGGACGCGGATGATGATGATGGTGGTGTCGAGACCAGCGCTTGATTTGGATTAAAGTGAGGGAGAGTTACCAGTGTCAGCCTCACTCTCTCTTCCCAATTCCAATCTAGATCCAGTGGCAAGACAAGAGTCAAGACAGCTGGAGATGGGACAAGGAGCAGTGGATGACCAGGACGTCTTAGAACATGGAACATAGAACATAGAACACTACAGCACAAACAGGCCCTTCGGCCCACGAGTTGCGCCGATCAGATCAACACCTACCAATCCATAGACCTATCTATAACCCCCAATCCCATTAAATCCCATATACTCATCCAGAAGTCTTTTAAAAGACCCCAGCGAGTTCACCTCCACCACCACCGATGGCAGCCGATTCCATTCACTCACCACCCTCTGAGAGAAAAACTTACCCCTAACATCACTTCTGTACTTTCCTCCCCGCACCTTAAATCTGTGTCCTCTCGTAGCGACCATTTTAACCCGGGGAAATAGCCTCTGAGAATCCACCCTATCTATTCCTCTCAACATTTTATAAACCTCTATCAGGTTGCCTCTCAACCTTCGTCTCTCCAGGGAGAAGAGGCCTAGCTCCCTCAACCTATCCTCATAAGGCATGCCTCCCAATCCAGGCAACATCCTTGTAAATCTCCTCTGTACCCTTTCAATAGCTTCTACGTCCTTCCTACAGTGAGGCGACCAGAACTGCGCACAGTACTCCAAGTGGGGTCTGACAAGGGTCTTCTGTGTCTTGTCCTGCTCTTCGTGTTGCAGAGACCAACTTCTTGACCGTTGGACCTTCCAGTGGTTTCATCCACTCAATCCACTGGTCTTCACAAGCTGGGATAGACATCTCTCTATCTCACCGAGGGGTGAGACCCGTCAGCTTCCCTCACCTGGTTTAGCCGGCTTGTCGAAGCCGTTGCCCGGGGTGTGGCCGCTGTCGCGTGCAAACAGCTACAGGTGAGAGCTGAGTGCCAGGTGGGGACAAAGGGTGGACAAATCACCCTGAAAGGATGCAACATGTTCCCCCAGCAGAGGTACTACCCTTCCCTGACACCCCAGACACACCCAGACACACACACAACACACACACACACACACACACACACACTCACTGACAGATACATACATAGAGACTCTGACAGACACACACGGGCACTGACAGACACACAAACAGAGACTGCGACAGACAGACAGACAGACACAGGCACACACATACACAGACACTTACAGATACACACACGCAGACTCTGCCAGAGACACAGACAGACACTGACAGACACACACACACACAGGCACTGACTGACATACACACACAGATACTGACAGACACACACACACACAGGCACTGACAGAAACACACAAAGAAACTCTGCCAGAGACACACACAGACAGAGACAGCCACACACACACAGACTCTGCCAGACACACACACAGACACTGACAGACACACACGCAGACTCTGACAGACACACACACACACACATAGACACTGACAGACACACACACACGCTGACAGACACACACACGGACACTGACAGAAACACACACACACACAGACAGGCACAGACACATGGACACTGACAGACACACACACACAGACTCTGACAGGCATACGCACACAGACACTGACAGCCACACACATACACAGGCTCTGACACACACACACAGACTCTGACAAACACATAGACACTGACAGACTGACACATACTCTGACAGAGATATACACACACAGACACTGACAGACATACACGCAGAGGCACTGGCAGACACACAAAAAGAAACTCTGCCAAGGACACACACAGACAATGACAGGCACACACACAGATTCTGCCAGAGACACACACAGACACTGAGACACACACAGACACTGACAGACAGACAGACAGGCACACACAGACTCTGACAGACACACACATAGACGCACAGACTCTGACAGACACACTCACAAACCCTGACAGACACACACACAGACTCTGACAGACACACCCACATGGACACTGACACACACACATATTTATAGGAAGGGGTATAGAGTATAAGAGCTGTCGTCTAATGCTTCAGTTGTACAGAACGTTGGTTCGACCGCATTTGGAGTACTGCGTCCAGTTCTGGTCACCTTACTACCGGAAGGACGTGGAGACCCTGGAGAGAGTGCAGAGGAGGTTTACCAGGATGCTGCCTGGTATGGAAGGACTGGGTGATGAGGAAAGATTGGGAAAACTGGGGCTTTTCTCCTTAGAAAGACGGAGATTAAGGGGGGATCTGATAGAGGTGTATAAAATAATGAAGGGGATAGATAGAGTCAACAGTGACAGGCTTTTCCCTCGATTGGGGACAAATATCACGAGGGGTCACGAGCTTAGGGTGAGCGGGGAGAAGTATAATTTGGATACTCGAGGGAGGTTTTTCACACAGAGGGTCGTGGGGTATGGAACATGCTACCGAGTAAGGTGGTGGAGGCAGGCACTCTGGACTTGTTTAAGGTTTATTTAGATAGGCACGAGTGAAACAGGGATGGAGGGTTATAGGAGACGGTTTTAAAAAGGGTCAGAGCCTCGGGACGATACTGGAAATGTAATACTACACGTTAATGTTTTATCTCTTTTCATCCACAGGTGTCGGTCCACCTTGTTGTCAAACGAGGGGCATGCAGACGGTGGGTCGTGCGTGGGCTGCTCTTGGAGGTTCTGGGAGTGGCCGAGTACTTTGCGTCATGGTGTACGCTTAAAACTGGACCAGCAGACGGGCACCACAACAGCTCAGTGACTATCACTGATTGCTGTGCAGATACATGGATTTGGGCCGGTGTCTGTGGGAGTTTGCGCATTCTCCCCGTGCTTGCGTGGGTTTTCTCCGGGTGCTCCGGTTTCCTCCCACACCCCAAAGATGTGCTCCTAGGCTGATTGGTGTAACAAATTGTCCCTACACTATTCTCCCCTGAATCTGGTTACATTAGGGGTTCCACTCACATACACACGGGGCAGGGTAGGTGTAGGAAAATGCTTTAAGATGGCAGCGTGGACTCGTTGGGCCGAAGGGCCTGTTTCCCGTGCTGGGTTGTTCTTTGTTCTTTGTACATACATACAGATTCTGACAGACAACCTCTAACACACACACACACACAGACACTGACAGGCACACAAACACACACACACACACACACACAGGCACTGACAGGCACACAAACACACACACACACACACACACACACACAGACTCTGACAGACATACACACAAACTGAAGGGCGGCACGGTAGCACAGTGGTTAGCACTGCTGCTTCACAGATCCAGGGTCCTGGGTTCGATTCCTGGCTCGGGTCACTGTCTGTGTGGACTTTGCACATTCTCCTTATGTCTGCGTGGGTTTCCTCCGGGTACTCCGGTTTCCTCCCACAGTCCAAAGATGTGCGGGTTAGGTTGATTGGCCATGCTAAGAAATTGCCCCTTAGTGTCCAGGGATGCATAGGTTTGAGGGATTAGTGGGGATAGGATATGGTGATAGGGTCTGAGTAGGATTGTGGTCAGTGCAGACTTGATGGGCTGAAGGGCCTCTTTCTGCACTTTAGGATTCTATGAACTCTGACAGACACACACACACACACACACACAGACACTGACAGACACACACATAGACACTGACAGGCAGACACACAGACACTGACAGGCAGACACACAGACACTGACAGACACACACATAGACACTGACAGGCAGACACACAGACACTGACAGACACACACATAGACACTGACAGACACACACACAGACACTGACAGGCAGACACACAGACACTGACAGACACACACATAGACACTGACAGGCAGACACACAGACACTGACAGGCAGACACACAGACACTGACAGACACACACATAAACACTGACAGGCAGACACACAGACACTGACATGCAGACACAGACTCTGATACAGTTATACATACACATACACTCTTACAGACACACAAACACAGACTCTGACGGACACTCAGACACAGGACTATGACAGGCACACACACAGACACACACACACACACACCAGCTTCCTGATTGGTTGAAGCATCTGTGGCACAGAGAATGGAGCTTCAGGGTTTGTTCAGGGGGCGGGTGGACAGCTGCCAGTGTTCTGATTGGCCGACAGAGCTTTCACTCAGGATCCCAGCCTCTGATTGGCTCATTTGCTGTCACAGTGCAGAGACCAGTCATTGGTGGATGTGGCTGTCAGGTAGTGAGCAGCAATTCTGATTGGCTGATTCAGGCTTTTATCTGGCTGAGATGGTCAGTGAGCAATCCAGTCTCTGATTGGCTGAGCCGATTAGTTAGCAATTCCATCTCTGATTGGCTGAGGGGGGGGGGGGTGGGGAGAGCGATTCAGTGAGAAATCCAGTCTCTGATTGGCTGAGGTGATGAGTTAGCAGTTCAGTCTCTGACTTGCTGAGGGGGGGGGAGGGTCAGTGAGCATTCCAGTCTCTGATTGGCTAAGGCTGTCAGTTAGCAATTCCATCTCTGATTGGCTGAGGTGGTCACTATGCAATCCAGTCTCTGATTGGCTGAGGGGAGGGGGTAGTTAGCCATCCAGTCCCTGATTGACTGAGGCGATCAGTTAACAATCCAGTCCCTGATTGGCTGAGGCAATCGGTTAACAATCCAGTCTCTGATAGGCTGAGGTGTTCAGTCAATAATAAAGTCTCTGATTGGCTGAGGCAGTCAGTTAGCAACCCTGTTTCTGATTGGCTGAAGCGGTCAGTTAGCAATCCACCCTCTGATTGACTGAGTGGTGATTTATTGATCCTGCGCTGTGATTGGCTGTCATTCAGTTTTTTTTCATTAATTGAATAATTGATGTAACCGGATATTTCACCATGATTCTGATTTGTTCCCTGAATTTGGATTGAGTCACCACGTAAATGAATGTGTTTGTGCAGCAGTTTATATCCCGCAGCATCAATCCAACATTTTGAAATGTATACTCAGGAAGGGTGACAAAAATAAATCTTTTCGCTTTCAAATAGATAAAATATATAACAGTCACCGCCCAGAGGAGAATGAAAGCTCCGGATATGCTGAAGAGTAAAATCATTGACTTCCTTCTGCTCTCCATCTCGGGGTCTCTGCGATTCTCTCCCTGACTCTGAGCCCTCAGTCCCTTCCGGACTCGACTGGTCACCAAAATGTGACTGACTGTCAGAGCGTTAATCAACAGGATTAAACAGAATGGGAGCAATGGGGTTAAAACCTGATCAAACCAGGTAAATCCAATCCAGCCAGGATCAGTGAAAACACTTGTCTTTGTCCAACAGAACCACTCGACATTGTCGATTATCCACTGAGGTTCCTTTGTAAAGTACAGTGGAATGTTTTTCGCACAGAGCAGGATGCCAGTTGTTGCCAGAACCACAGCCGCAGTTTTCCCAGTGCAATATTTAGTTTTCAGTTTCTGACAACGAATGGCCACAAATCGATCAAAGGAGAAAGTGACGGTGAACCAGACAGAACAGTCTCTGGCAGCAGCCAGCAGGACATTGTGAACACGACACACAGAGGTGAGGCGCAGGAAATTCACAGGGAAATAGTAAGCATTTATGTAGGCGAGAATGGGATTAAGGATGATGAACAGTAGATCGGCCACTGCCATGGCCACCAGGTAGCGAGTGGTGCAGGTGGAGAGGCCACACTTTCCTCGACTCAGGATCACAATTCCCAGTAAATTAACTGTCAGAGAAAAAGGGATAAGAGCTGGGAAATTATTGAGTAAACATTCTCCATGTGTGAGCTGACAGTAAGGAGAGGATTTCAGCATCAATCCAATGGACAGGAGTTCCCGGGGTAGCGGTGTTGTTGGAGGAGATGTGTTAGAGATTGCAGATTGGAAAGTAGCCAATGTAACATCACTGGTTAAATAGGGACTGGGGGACAGGAAGCTGTGAATTATACATCTCTCACTTTGATGGAGCAAATCTGCAAATTCTGATCATTCAGATATTTCAGAGAGATTGGATTTCTCATCTGATCTGTTTTACAGGATTAATTCAGACTGGACGGGTTTCCAATTAAACCCAAAGTGGACAGAGAAAAATCTGTAATCCATTCCTGCTCCCAATTATCAGAGCCCACCCTGGATTGAAAGCTTCCCTGGACTGGACAGCTGATGGAGTTGGATGTCAATTCAGGATTTTTCTATTTAACTTCCCCTCTCCAAATTTCCTCCCCATTCTCACTCTCCCCCACAGCTTTACTGCTTCTAATTTACAGATTATTTCCTCTTTCTGTCTCTTTTTGTTTCCTTTATCCCCTCCCTCTCTCTATGCCTTCTCCTTTGCTTCCCTATCTATCTCTTCCTAAACTCTTCTTCTCTCTGACCAGCTTTATTCCCCTCTATCTGGATTTCTCTCTTATCCAGTGTATTTCCATTCTTCGTTCACACCATCGCTTTACCCCCTATCTCCCTATCGCTCTCTAATTGTTCTCTCTATGCCAAGTTTCTCTCTATATCTCTCTATTGCACTGCAGTATTGTTCTCTGCATCTCACCTTCTCCCCGTTTCTGTTCACCTCCCTCCAGAATCTCTCCCTTTCCAGCTTTCTTTGTGGGATTTTTAAGCACAGCATGATCCCATGGGCAGCAATGTGACCATATCCAGAGAGGGCAATATCGGGGGGAGACATTTCATTTCGCAGCCTCGTGTAAACCTTGACCCAGCGCCATGTGAATTCTAAGATTGGATACATATTCTCTCAGAAGAGATAAACTCCCCTCTTTAAATTGGGAACAAGCAGGTGTCCCAAATGCCATTTTTACTACCCTACTATAACCTGCACTTCTGCTTTCAAAGATCTGTGTTCAAATAGACCATAGAACACAGAACATTCCAGCGCAGTACAGGCCCTTCGGCCCTCGATGTTGCGCCGACCAGTGGAACCAATCTAATGACCCTCTAACCTAAACTATTCCAATGTTATCCATACGTCTATCCACTGACCATTTGAACGCCCTTAAAGTTGGCGAGTCCACAACTGCTGCAGGCAGGGCATTCCACACCCTTACTACCCTCTGAGTAAAGAACCTACCTCTGACATCCGTCCTATAATTACCACCCCTCAATTTAAAGCTATGTCTCCTCGTGTTAGCCATCACCATCCAAGGAAAAAGGCTCTCACTGTCCACCCTATCTAACCCTCTGATCATCTTGTATGCCTCAATCAGGTCACCTCGTAACCTTCTCTCCAATGAAAATAACCTCAAGTTCCTCAGCGTTTCCTCATAAGATCTTCCCACCACACCAGGCAACATCCTGGTAAACCTCCTCTGCACCCTTTCCAATGCCTCCACATCTTTCTTATAATGCGGCGACCAGAACTGTACGCAATACTCCAAGTGCGGCCACACCAGAGTTTTGTACAGTTGTAACATGACCTCACGGCTCCGAAATTCAATCCCTCTACCAATAAAAGCTAACACCCCGTATGCCTTCTTAACAACCTTATCAACCTGGGTGCCAACTTTCAGGGATCTATGCACATGTACCCCGAGATCTCTCTGCTTGTCGACACTACTAAGAGTCCTTCCATTAGCCCTATATTCTGCACTCCTGTTATTCTTACCAAAGTGAATCACCTCACACTTTTCCGCATTAAACTCCATTTGCCACCTCTCGGCCCAGCTCTGCAGCTTATCTATGTCCCTCTGCAAACTGTAACATCCATCCTCACTGCCTACAACTCCTCCAACTTTGGTGTCATCAGCAAATTTACTAATCCATCCTTCTACACTCTCATCTAGGTCATTTATAAAAATGACAAACAGCAGTGGCCCCAAAACAGATCCCTGAGGTACACCACTTGTAACTGAACTCCAGGTTGAATATTTCCCATCAACCACCACCCTCTGTCTTCGATCAGCTAGCCAATTCCTGATCCAAACTGCTAAATCACCCTCAATCCCATGCATCTGCATTTTCTGCAGTAGCCTACCGTGGGGAACCTTATCAAACGCTTTGCTAAAATCCACACACACCACGTCAACTGCCTTACCCTTATCCACCTCTTTGGTCACCTTTTCAAAGAGCTCAATAAGGTTTGTGAGGCCCGACCTACCTTTCACAAAACCGTGTTGACTATCCCTAATCAATTTATTTCCCTCTAGATGATTATAAATCCTATCCCTTATAATTCTTTCCAAAACTTTGCCCACAACAGAAGTAAGGCTCACTGGTCTATTATTCCCAGGATGGTCTCTACTCCCCTTCTTGAACAAGGGGGCAACACTTGCTATCCTCCAATCTTCCAGCACTATACTGTAGCCAATGACGACATGAAGATCAAAGCCAAACGCTCTGCAATCTCCTCCCTACCCTCCCGGAGAATCCTAGGGTAAATCCCATCTGACCCAGGGGACTTATCTATGTTCACACTCTGAAGAATTGCTAACACCTCCTCCTTATGTACCTCAATCCTGTCTAGTCTAAAAGCCTGTATCTCAGTATTCTCCTCGACTACACTGACTTTTTCCTGCGTGAATACTGACGAAAAATACTCATTTAGTGCCTCTCCTATCTCTTCAGGCTCCAAGCACAATTTCCCACTGCTGTCTCTGACTGGACCTAATCTTGCCCTAACCAATCTTTTATTCTTGACATTCCTATGGAAAGCTTTAGGGTTTTCCTTGATCCTATTTGCCAAAGTCTTCTCATGTCCTCGCCTAGCTCTTCTTAACACTCTCTTTAGCTCCTTCCTGGCTAATTTGTCAAGGTCTAATACGCCAAGGCCACATGCTACCTTAGATCTTCCTGAAGTTCTATCATTCATTGAGTACTTCCTTGTCAAAGAACTCCATCCAAAGTGCATCAGGTCACAGTTTTCAGGGTTACGTTCCATCAAACGCTTTCAAAGCCACTCCACACTGCACCTTCTGTGATCTTGCAGCAGATCTTGTTTTAAAAGGTTGTCTCAGTGTTAAGAGAGAGTTATATCTTTCCAGGGATGTGAAGGGAATTCTCCAGATTTGGGACGATGCACACACTCAGTGGTAGGTGTGTGGGTCTTTTGGTTGGGCAGTGGTGGAAGGGGCTCCCAGCAGGTGTGAGGATGGGGCCAGGGGAAGATCTCTGTCTCATTTGATAAGTTTCACAGTGCAGCTGCTGTGGGATCGTGCTGTGCATACACTGTCCTGGGCCCTTTGCCTGCCTTGAAACAATGATCAATCTGTTTGAAAAATAGCTCACTAACTGCAAAGAAAGTTCTAAGGCCTTGAATATATAAAAAAGTTTAAACTTGAAAAATGGGATTGAAGGAGTTCACAAACACTTTCTGCAGAGGATTGAGGGGACATTCAGCCAATATCACATTGCTGTCTGTGGGATCTTACTGTGCAACCAATATTCCAGCATCAGTTTGTACATTAAAACAAGAAACACACACACAGAAAACGATTATCATAAACTCTGAACTGATTTTTGAAACTGCCTCTGTGCTTTGGATCTTCCTGTGCACAAGCTCCATCAGAAATCTCTAAATTAACATCAGTGAGGTCAGATTAAAATTAATCTCATCACTGTAAATAATTCCTGATGGTCTGGAATGAAAGATCTTTAACTTGAGGCGGGTATAATTGTGGAATAAAGAATGTGTCTGAGGCAGAGAGATAAATGCGAGGGTGAAACGAAATGCACAGGGTTCCATCTGAATCCAGTTTACTGTGACAGTGATTGTTGGGAATCTCACTCAATGCCTGCTGTTGCGAAGCTGAGTTTGTGGTGTGGTCCCTTTAAAAGCTGGTTTTGTGTCCCTTTAAAGCTGGACTTGTGTCAATGCTTGGAGGCTTAAAATGCAGGTACAGACAGAGTACACAGATTGCAACATTTGTAGCAAAGACCAAGCATCAAGCTTGCTTTAGTAACAGGCTTTGCAGGCTTTTGAATTTTGAGTTCAGCCTATCAGCTCAAAGACACTCAGCTATCAGGGAATTATCAAATGTTAATTTATTGTTGTGGATAAGATCAGATCAATCCTGGTGCAGGAAAATTCATAGGTCAGCACAGTTATAAAAACAGGAGATCAACTGCCTGCCTGCAGTTCAAATGAAGAGCTGCCACCTTTCAAAGCCGAGAGAGGGAAAGAGCAGCTCTCTCCGGCTTTGAATATCACTTAATAGAACTCTCCATTTATCTATCAAAATCAGAAACAATGTGCAGGCAGTGGAATCAGAAGATGAACTCCAAAAGTTTTCCAAAGTCACAATATCTAGTTGGAAACATTTTTGCGAGTGATGAAATTGTGTTTTTTTTTCTATTAATGAGTGGTCCTTGTATTTATTTGAGCAACATTCCAGTAGAATCTTACTTTAATTGCAATGTTATTTCTTCAACTGGAGTTCCTTGTTGGTTAAATAATTAAATTGTTAATTGTTCACTAAAGTGAGTGTCAGATATTTGTTAATGAACCACTAAATGTTAATGAAGAACAGTTCACACCTTCCCACACCCCTTTCACAGATTATAAAGCAAGGTGTTCCACTTTGGGAATTTGGCGTGGCTTGTTAAAAGGACATCAACCTCTGTCTCAGGGCACTGTCTCTCTGTGTGTCTCTGTATCTCCATTGTGTGGCTTGTGAGAAAGGAAGTGAGAGAGCGAGGAGACAGGCTGATGAAGGGCTGATGTGACGGAGTGGGAGAGCAAAGGGAGGATCAGGTTAAACAGGGGAGAGAGAGCTGAACATTGTGGAGTTGGGGTGGAGGGAAAATGGCAGAGGATTTGGGGGTAGAGGGTTTCCTTGTGCAGTCCTTGCTGAGGTCCTCGTCACATCTTTCCAGAAAGTGTGATGTTCAAACACTCCAATCCTGTTTTGAAATGTATCCTGAGGAAATGAACAGTGTCTTCCCGATTGAGGTTTCAGCCACTTGTCGATTAGGTTGGACGGTGTGGAAACATTGCTGCCCATGGGATCCTGCTGTGCATCGATGACCTGCAGCACATACAGAACTGCAAATGGTAACCAAACAACTTAAAAAGCAAATGAGCTCAGTGACGATAAAGCACATGGGAGGGAGAGAGGATAAAAATCAATCCCCTGGCCTGGGTAAAGGTTTGTTCTCAATCCCTGTGTCCTGTTTGCATTTTTCGAAAGGGTGATGGGGTTTGGAGGATTATTAATTTTTGGGTGGAGTGGGTAGGGAATGTGGTTTAATATCTCAGCCTCTATCACTTTTCCTCTCTCTCCACCCATTTGCTTCAATGCTGCATTCTGTAATTAATGGAAAATAAAATCCCCTTGCGTTTTGTTTTATTGCTGTGGGGTGTATGATGGGTGTACGGATGGGACAGATGGTGGGGAACAGTGGCTCTATTTCCCCTCTTGCCCCTTCCACCCGTGTGTTGGATGTTTTGGGGCTGAAAAGGACACATTTGTTTTACTGGGGTGGGGCGAATCCTGTTCCTTATCCCCAAGGTTTATTGTATCCTCTGTGACTAGGTCTCAATTCAAGGCTGAATCTCAGGGGTCTCAGGATGCCTTTTCCATTCGCTTCATTCTATTCAGTTCCGGTGTTTAATTTTATGAGATCAATCGTTAAATAAAACTGCAGCAGCCACGTCAATTCATTTCACTCAGGATGCAACTGTCGGTTTTCCAACTCTCACCCAATGTTCACGTTAGATTGTTTTATCAGTGAGGGAGAGAGACAGAAAGAGAGCAGAGAGAGGGAGAGAGAGAATCCCGAGAGGAAGGGAGAGGTGAGAAGATTGTTGTGGGGTGGTGGGGGAGTGGGAAGAGGGGATGAGTTTTGGACATCCTCCAGTGTTTGATTCCAGCTGATCTCCCAGTCATTGAAACATAGAAACGAGAAGCATGAGTAGGAGCCTCCACCGCCATTCATCTTTATTGGGGCTGATCATCAAATTTAATATCTTGATTCACCCTTACTCCATATCCTTTGATCCCTTTAGTGCCTGGAGCGATATCTAATTTATTTTTAATTCACAGAACGTCTGTGAATTCCACACATTCACCAGCCTTCGACTGAAGACATTTCTCCTCCCCTCAGTTTGAAAAAGGCTTTCCCTTATCATCAGACTAAGACAGCTGGTTGTGGACCCCCCCCAGCCCCCACCATTGATAACATTCTTTCTGAATCGACCCGTCTAAATCCTGTTAGAATTTTGTAAGTTTCTGTGAGATTCCCTCTCACTATTCTGAATGAATTTGCCTTCACACCGTTCAGTGATATGAGCTCCACACATTCAACACCCACTGACAATAAATTTCTCCTCACCTCAGCTCCAAGAGGTTTGTCCTAATCCTAAATCTACGACCTCTAGTTCTCAACTCCCCCAGCATTGGTACCATTCTTTCTGAATCGACCCTGCCTCATTCTGTTAGAATTTAATACGTTTCTATGAGGTTCCCTCTCACTCTCCAATTTTGCATTGACTCTAATCCTAACCAATCGAATCTCTCCTCGTATGACAGAACTGCCAACCCAGGAAACAGCCTGGTAAACTGGTGCTGTTGTTCCTCGATAGCAAGGACATCCTTCCTCAGATAAGGACACCAAAACTGTACAAACATCTCCAGGTGTGGCCTCAGCAATGCTTTATAAATTGCAGCAAATCACACCTATCTCTAAATAGGAACCACCTATCCATGAAAGCTTACAGACCATTTGGTTCCATCACTGCCTGAAGTACCTGCCTGGTTCCTTCTGGTGAATGATGCACAAGGAGACCAAGGTTTTGATCAGTATCCACCTCTCTCAACTTACAACCATTCAAGTAATAATTTGACTTCCTAATAGACTCAATATCATCGCAGTGATCCATGTTAAACCTCATCTGCCATGTGTATGATACACTCAGCCCTGTCCAAATCACGCTGAATATTCTCTTCATCCTCCTCACAGCTCACCCTCCCATTCAGCTGTGTACCATCTCCAAATTTGGAGATGATGCATTGAGTAACTCTTCTGGAAGACTGAATAAACCACATCCACTGTTTCCCTGCGGTCTACTCGACTAGTTCCACCCTTAAACAATTCCAAGATATTCCAATCATGATTTCCCTTTAGTAAATCCATGCTGATTTTGTCTGATTATGGCACTGCCTTCCAAATGCTGAGTTGTGAAATCCTTGAAATTTGACTCTTGCAAATTCCCCAGCACTGATGTTAGGCTCACTGGTCTATATTTCACCATTTTCTCTTCACGTCCATGTCTGAATAGTCAGCTTGCATTAGTTACCCTCCAATCTGTAGGAACCAGCCCAGAGTCCAATAAAATTGTAAAGTAACCACCACTGGGTCTGCGATTCCCAGGAAGACTTCCTTAAGTACTCTGGGATGAAGATTATCAGGACCTAGAGATTGATCCACCCTCAATCCCATCATTTTCCCCAAAATCATTTCTCTAGAAATTCAAATTTCCTTCAGCTTCTCTCCAACACCTGTTCCTTGCAGTACGTTTGGCACGTTATTCATGTCTTCCTTACTGAAGATTGAAGCAATGTACAGTTTAATTCCTCAGCTAATACTTCATTCCATGTTATGGGCTCTCCCACTTCTGACTGCAAAGGTCCTATTTTGTAAATCTGTTTCTCTTTATATACCGATAGACATTGTTTAAAGTCAGTTGTCATGTTCCACGGTACATTACTTTCCTACTCTATTTTTCTTTCCTTAATCAATCCCTTGCTCCTCGGAAGAGGCTGGATTGTTAAACAGTGATTGTTTTACTGAGGATGAATCTGTGATGTGTTTTAGCTTTTCACCAATTCACATCTACAATTGTGTTTTAAATCTGGCTGCTCCCACATTGCAGAGTGATGTTGGGATCTTGCAATGCAGGATGACCAGCAAGATTTCTGAAATTACACTGGAAGATTTTATTTTCCTCAGAGCCCCCCTAACCCTCCTGCTGTTGACCATAATCTACACACCTTGGACATTGACACGCTGCTAATGGGATCAAGTTTCTTCTGAACTATCCGAGCTATGTTCCTCTTACTTTTGTACATGTCAGTGGTGACCACGCTCGGTGTTCACTGTGATAAGGAAAGCAGCCCGAGCCTAACCAGACTGTCTTCACTGCAGGTAAACTGTGGCCCAGGTAACATCCTGGTGAATCTCCTTTGCATCCTTTCCGGAGCAAACTCATCCTGTTTCTAGTGAGGCCGGAGTACTCCTCACAGTACTCTCGCTGAAGACAAATGAGTGTTTCATAGATCTCCATCATGACCTCGCTGCTTCTACCTTCTACACATCAGCTAATACAGAAAACTGTCGTGTCTGCCTTCTTCAGCATCTGATCATCAGACGTTACTCACTGGAATGGAAAACAATAGAAGGTTTATGTTTTTCCTTGCGTTTAAACAGAAATCAAATTAAAAGAAATCCAAAGAGTTGTCCAGTTACAACCTCAACATTAAAAAAAGAATTAATACGTCAAGTAACACAGGCTGTGATGAAGAACATTCAGCAGATATTCTAAAATTAAGATCATTCTTGACAGATTTCATTGAATAATTTTAGCAATTATCAGGAATGATATGGTCAACGTCCGAAACATGGTGTTTCTAGGCATCTTCAGGAAGTTAAGACTGAACAGACTCATGAGCAATCTCAGTGCGAGTGGAGTTAGAGGACCAGCAGCAGGATGACTGGAAGCTGGTTACAAAAATACAACACAGCGAGTGGGAGTTAAAGGGATTTTCCTCTGATTGCTGGAAGGTGGGAAGTTGTTTTCCACAATGATCAGCACTGGGATAACTGTCCTTCACCACTGACATCAACAATATGACATCAGGAAGCAAAATGATCATTTCAAAATTTACAAACCAATCCAAACTCAGAATGAGAATGAGCAGAATGGAAGAATGCAACTCAACACAATAACACACTAATAATCAATTATAAACTTGCAAATTGGGTATTAGAATCGGAAATGAATTTCACCACAGCTCAGTGTCAAGTTCTACATTCTGATCAGAACAATATGTTTCCCAATCACTCTCTAGAAATCGAGTATCTGAATGTTTTCAAGGAATTTAGGACTCCAGGTGATCAAATTCACAAATCGCTTTAAGAAGCAACACAGTTAAACAGAACCAAAACAACCTGAAAAAAACATTGGAGTTCATTTATAGATTAAAGGAAATGTGAACAAATCACAAAATCTTTGACAATCACTGAATTCTGTACGGATTATAATAGGTTTGGTTAAATATCAGGAACGAGCTGAAATCTTCTTGCTTTTCAACACAAACCCGAGGTATGGAGAAATTTCACATCACGCACTGACCATCAAACAAAGCCAAACTCTTCCTTTTTTCAACATGTTCAAAAGATGAAAGACTGAGGCAGCCCCATAGAATGGGAATCTCACTCATCAAATTAAAATAGTATATACTTAAAATTGAACCAACATATTTCATTCCAATTCTTTTCCTAAGTACATTACAATTCTACATGGACAGATAGTGCCAGATATTAATGGAGACTTCAATCAGATATTCCATTCAGGTGAAAGAACCGCAATCAGTACAATTTTACACTGACAAATATACCCTGCAACACTTGTTCACTGGTGTCAGGTATTGCACTTTGGTTAGTGACACTCGAATTTCGATTGTACTCTTACTCCCAATAAACATTATTTCAGAGAGATCACCTTCACTGAGGTCCAATCTTACAAGAGATAAGATTGAGTAGTTCACTACTCATTACATTGACTTCATTGAGTTGTGAACTCGTGAGTAACATACAGAGGCTCGCTGGCAGTTGATGAAAAGGATTAAAAACACAGAGATCTTTCAAGCCATTTGACTTAAGCAAATTACATCCTTAACCTGGTGTTTGTATAACAGTGACAATGAGAACAGAATGGAACATCTTCAGTCAGAGTTTAAAATCAGAGAGCCTCTCACACACAGATTTACACAACCTCAATGGTTAGAATCACTCACCGGGAACACCAACAATGGCGATGATTGGGTAGATTATTTTCCGAGCCATGGTGAATAGATACAGCATTTTCAGTGTGAAGTGATGTGTTTCTTCGAGCTGCTGGCAGTCTCTCTGAATTTAACATCTGACATTATATATTCCCAAAGCCTTTAATTTATACACTGTAAAGTCACCTTAGGGACATTGTGGCAGCAACCAGGTTTGAAGTTTTTTTTAAATATATGAACAAACAGATTACAACATTGAGTTCAGTGATGGAAAATATTTATTTTTAGGATTGACTTACTTCTTTCCAAACACCGGACTCTGTTGATCACATTTATCAAATAATAACAAGTGGAAAGACGCTGTCCACTCAAACACCATCAGTCCCATCTCTCGATCTCAGATAGTTTCAGTGATATCCGGCACTGGACTGTGACATTTTAGTAATTGTGTTTCAGTTGTTACTGGGTCTCTCTGTGTGATCTTTAACTGTGGACATTCTGCGATGTGATTTAAGTGGAGTAGAATTTAGCATAAGTTGCAAAATTCTGTTGAACAATAATTTGGAACTATTTAGTCTGTAAAGATTTTTTTTAATTCCGAAATGGAATGCAGCTCCTCAAACTGAGAAAATATTCAGAAACAATGGGACATCTCAGAAAGTTCAGGCCCTGAAGCAGATACAAACACATCACCTCTTAGAGCAGCAAAATAACAGATTGAACTGTGACAAGCAATGCACAGGCTCCAAATGACACAGGATCCACATCTGATTCAGTGCTCAGAAACGTGCTGAGATGTGGAAGGAGAGAGATGAGCAGGAGAGAGGGACGAATTGTGGGATGGGCTGGATCTAGAAAGGCTGCGAGGCTGGAAAATGGATGGATGAGAGTGAAAGAGGAAGATTCTGAGCAAGTGAAAGTGAAATAGAGGAAGAGAGAAGGACAGATGGGGAGGGAGTGAGGGCGTGATGATGGGGGTAGCAGTAATTATGAGAGGAATGATGTTTATAACAGTAACTTAGACAGAAGTCAGCTCCTTCGGCTATGAAGAGAGGTTGAATAAATTGGGATTGTGTGGACTGGAAAGACGAAGACTGATTTTAGATGCAGCACAGTTTGAGAAGCAGAGGAAATCTCCCTCTAAGCTGGCCAATCAAATACCCTATTTGTAGATACAGCACAGTCTGAGATACACAGGAAATCTCCCTCGACACTGTCCCATCAAATACACTGATTGTAGATGCAGCACATTCTGAGACATAGAGGAAATCTCTCTCCGTCCCAACAAATACTCTGATTGTATATGCAGCACAGATTGAGATAAGGGTGGTGAATCTCTGGAATTCCCTGCCCGTTGAAGTGGTGGAGGCTGCCTCGCTAAATATATTTAAGTCACGGGTAGATAGATTTTTGACAGACAGGGGAATTAAGGGTTCTGGGGAGAAAGAGGGAAAGTGGAACTGATCCACATCAGATTATCCAGTCAGCCAAATTTCCCGCTATCCCAAACCTCCTTACTTTCTTCGTGAGCCGACCATGGGGAACCTTATCTAACGCCTTACTAAAATCCATGTATACAACATCAACGGTTTTACCGTCACTGAGTTACCTCCTCAAAGAACTCAATCACATTTGTTAGGCAAGAATTACCCCTCACGAATCCGTGCTGACTGCCCCGGATTAAGCTGCATCTTTTCAAATGGTCATAAATCCTATCCCTCAGGACCTTTTACATTAACTTACCGATCACCAAAGTAAGATGAACCGGTCTATAGTTACCAGGGTCAGTCCTATTTCCTTTCCTGAACAGAGGAACAGCATTCGCCACTCACCAATCCCCTGATACTATCCCCGTGGACAGTAAGGACCTAAATATCAGTGTCAAAAGTTCTGCAATCACATCCCTCGTCTCCCAAAGGAATCCTAGGATGTATCCCATCTGAGATAGGGAGAGGGGGACTGGTGGTGTTGAGATGGCGGTGCGGGCTCGTTGGGCCGAAGGGCCTGTTTCCTGGGCTGATTTTGTTCTTTGTTCTTTATCTGGCCCAGGGGATTTATCGACCCTCAGGTTTTTTTTTCAAAATTGCTAAGATATCTTCCCTCAGAACATTGACCTCCTCCAGCCTATCAGCCTGGATCACACTCTCATCCTCAAAAACATGGCCCCTCTCCTTAGTGAACACTGAAGAAAAGTATTCATCCATCGCCTCTCCTATCTCTTCTGACTCCATGTACAAGTTCCCACTACTATCTTTCACTGGCCCTAACCTCACCCTGGTCATTCTCTTATTTCTCACTTAAGAGTAAAACGCCTTAGGGTTTTCCTTGATCTGACCCACCGAGGGTTTCTCATGCACCGCCCCCCCCCCACCCCGCCTCCTAGCTCTCTTTAACATTTTAACATTTAACCTCTTTTGTGAACCATGGTTCCCTCACTCGGCCATTTCCTCCCTGTCTGACAGGGACATACCTATCAAGGACACACAGTATTTGTTTCTTGAACAAGCTCCACCTTTCATTTGTGCCCATACCTGACAGTTTCTGTTCTCATCTTTTGCTCCCTAATTTTTGCCTATTCGCATCATAGTTACTCCTCCCCCCAGTTATAAACCTTGCCCTGCTGTATGGCCCTATCCCTCTCCATTGCAATAATGAAGAACACCAAATTGTGGTCACTATCTCCAAAGTGCTTTTCCTCAAAGAAATCTAACACTTGGCCTGGTTCGTTACCAAGTTTAGTGTTTCCCCACCTCTTGTCAGCCTATCATCGTATTGTATCAGGAAACCCTCCTGCAGATACTACGGTTTTATACCGTTTAATGGAACGTACCCCTGAAAAGTGTGAGCTGATACACTTTGGAAGGAGTAATTTGTCAAGGAAGTACTCAATGAATGTTCAAATTCCAGGAAGAAAAATGGCAGAATGTTACCTTGATGTATTTGACCACAGGTATTTGAAAGTGCACGTTAACAGAGTAGTGAAAATGGCACATGGGACACTTGCCTTTATCGATCGAGGCATAGATTACAAATACAGGGAAGTAATGTTGGAGTTGAACAGAACTTTGATGAGACCCTAGCTAGAGCACTGTGTGCCGTTCCCGTCGACACATTGTAGGAAGGATGTGATTACACTGGAGGGGATGCAGGGGAGAGTCACTAAGATGCTGCCTTGGACGGGAGATCTACGTTATGAAAAGTGGTTGTGTGGGTTTGGGTTATTAACATTTAGCAGAGAAGACTGAGGGGGGACCTGATCGAGGTGAACAAGATTATGAGGGACAAGGACAGAGTGGATAAGGAGCAACTGTTCCCCTTACCTGAGGGTCAGTCACGAGGGGACATTGTTTCACGGTGGGGGGTAAAGAGGTTTGGGGTGGGGGGGGGGTGAGGAAATTTTTTTTGACCCAGAGGGTGGTGATGGTCTGGAATGCGCTGCCTGGGAGGGTGGTGGGGGTGGGTTGCCTCACATTCTTTAAAATATATCTGGATGCACTTATAACATCATTGTTCTCTGGAGCAGTGTACTGGTGGCTGGTGAGTGTAAATTGCGAGTGTACTGTGTCTTTTTTTAAATTGCATTGCTGGGTTGTGGGTTTCTTTTTCCTTTTGTCCTTTCCGTAGCGGGTCCTCGGCGCAAGGGCTGTTGGGAAAAACATAACATAAGAACATAAGAAATAGGAGCAGGAGTAGGCCATCCAGCCCTTTGAGCCTGCCGTGCCATTCAATAAGATCATGGCTGATCTGTCGTGGCTCAGTTCCACATTCCTGCCCTCTCCCCATAACCCTTAATCCCCTCTCTTATCAAAAACCCATCAACCCGTGTCTTAAAAATATTTAGCGACGCAGCCTCCACCACTTCAACGGGCAGAGAATTCCAGAGATTCACCACCCTTTGAGTGAAGAAGTTCCTCCTCAACTCCGTTCTAAACCGCCCCCCCCCCTTTATCTTGAGGCTGTGCCCCCTAGTCCTACTGTCCTTTCTGAGCAGGAAGAGTCTCTCCACCTCAACCTATCCATCCCATTCATCATCTTATACGTCTCAATGAGATCTCCCCTCATTCTTCTAAACTCTAACGAGTACAAGCCTAGTTTATTCAGCCTCTCCTCATAGCTCAACCCCCTCAACTCCGGTATCAGCCTAGTAAACCTCGTCTGCACTCCCTCCAAGGCCAAAATATCCTTGCGTAAGTGCGGTGACCAAAACTGTGAGGGAGTATGAAAACAAGGCCACAGTAGACAGCGGGCAGCGTTGGGAGCGGGCAGTAGAGTGAGGTGGGTGCAGAGTGAGTGCTGCAAGGGCTTAGGCGAGGCAGGGTTAGGCAAGGTGAGATACTGGTCAAATTTTTCCATTTGTGTCCATATGTCTAAGGGTGGTCAAATAAATGGCAGGGTCCATGGGGAGGTGTGTCAGCTGTGTTAGGTGCAATATGTGGGAGTTCCTGGAGACACAGCATCTCTGGAGAGTCCACATCTGCACCAAATGTCTGGAGTTGCAGCGTTTGAGGGCCCGGGTTAGGCAACTGGAGCTGAGGCTGGAGGATTTATTTTTAGTGAGGGGAGAATGAGGCGATAATGAATAGGAACCATGGTCACGAGGGGATCCCAGAGCCTAGGAGGGGGGATGGGTGGGTTACAGTTAGGAAGGGGAAAAAGAAGAGGAGTAATGTTCCAAAGGCCACCCCAGAGGGAGTCTCTCAAGATAGCGGGGGTAAGGCACCAACTGAGGTGGAAAGGGCACGAGGGGAAGAGGAAAATGCCTCCGAGGGAAGGAAGGGGGCTGGATGTGAGATAGTGGTGGGGGACGGGAGGGTTAAAGGAATTGATAGGCGGTTCTGTGGGCAAAAGTGGGACTCCAGGATGGTGGTCTGCCTCCCTGGAGCAGGGGTACAGGATGTGTCGGAGAGGGTAGAGAGAATCTTGAAGGGCCAAGGGACCCAGGCGGATGTAATTATACATGTAGGAGAGAAGGACATAGGAAGGAAGAGTAGAGGGGAAATACGTAGGCAGTTCAGGGAGTTGGGGGCCAGGCTCAAGTGCAGGGCCTCCAGGGTGGTGATCTCTGGGCTGTTGCCAGTGCCCAGTAATAGCAGGGATAAGAATAATGAGATCCTGCAGCTGAATGTGTGGCTGAGGGATTGGTGTAGGACAGAGGGGTTTAGTTTTGTTGACCATTGGGAAGTCTTTGCAAAGGAAGGGCACTTGTATAAGAGGGATAGGGAACACTTAAATGGGAAGGGGACACATTTTAGCTGGGAGGTTGGCTGGAGTGTTTCGGCAGTGTTTAAACTAGTATGGAGGGGGGGTGGGGAGGAGAGAGACAGCTCAGGCACTGGGAGTGAGTTGGAGGTCAGGGGAAGTCTAGTTGATAGGGAAATTCCCCAGGAGAAGGAGGATCCGAGAGGGACTGAGGGTCTTAGGTGCATCTGTTTTAATGCGAGGAGTGTGACGGGAAAGTCGGATGAACTTAGGGCCTTGATGTTCGCGAGGAATTTAGATGTGGTGGCAGTGACAGAGACGTGGTTAAAGGAGGGGCAGGACTGGCAGCTAAATGTTCCAGGGTATAAGTGTTTTAGGTGTGACAGGGGAGTGTTGAAAAGAGGAGGGGGAGTGGCGCTCTTAGTTAGGGAGCAGATCACAGCGATGCAGAGGGAGGATAACATGGAGGGGTTGGAAATTGAGTCTCTGTGGGTGGAGTTGAGGAATAGGAAGGGAGCCATTACTATGCTAGGAGTATACTATAGGCTGCCCGACAGCCCGCGGGCAGTGGAAGAGGGTATATGTAGAGACATTTTGGATAAGTGTAGGAAGAACAGGGTTGTTGTAGTGGGAGATTTGAATCTCCCTGGGGTGGATTGGAAGGTGCCTAGAGCTGGGGGGTCTGATGGGGAGGAATTTGTAAGATGTGTATTGGAAGGGTCCTTGGAGCAGTATGTAGATAGCCCGGCTAGAGAGGGGGCGATACTGGATTTAGTTCTGGGCAATGAGCCGGGTCAGGTGGTTGAGGTTGCAGTAGGCGAACATGTGGCTAACAGTGACCACAACTCCGTCTACTTTAGGATACAAATGGAAAAAGATGAGAGCTGTCCTAAGGGGAGGGTGCTAAATTGGGGGAAGGCTAGATACAGCCGGATTAGGCAGGAGCCTAGGGATACAGACTGGGATAGGCTGTTGGAGGGCAAGACCACGTTAGGCATGTGGGAGTCTTTCAAGGGAAAACTGCAATGGTGCAGGAAAGGCATGTGCCGGTTAGGAGAAAGGATGGGAAAGGGAGGATTAGGGAACCGTGGATTACTAGAGATATAGAAGACCTGGTTAGGAAGAAACGAGAGGCGTTTGTCAGGTCTAAGCAGCTGGGAACGGAGAGAGCGTTGGAGGAATACAGAGGAAGTAGGAGGGATCTCAAACGGGGAGTTAGGAGAGCAAAGAGGGGGCATGAGATGGCTTTGGCAGGTAGGGTTAAGGGGAATCCGAAGGCATTTTACTCCTATCTTAAGAACAAAAGGGTGGCTCGGGGTAAAATCGATCCTCTCAGGGACAGACGTGGGGAATTGTGCTTAGAGGCTGAGGGAATGGGGGAGATCCTGAATGAATACTTTGCGTCGATATTCACGAAGGAGAGGGGCTCGATGTCTAGTACGGTCATCGAGGGAGCAGTAGACCGATTGAAAGATCTATCGATTACGAGGGAAGAGTGTTAGGGCTTTTAGAGGGCATTGAAACCAATAAATCTCTGGGGCCCGATTGCATTTATCCTAGGCTGCTTAGAGAGGCAAGGGATGAGATTGCTGGGCCTCTGACGTGAATCTTTGTCTCTTCTTTGGACACAGGTGAGGTCCCAGAGGACTGGAGGATAGCGAACGTGGTACCGTTGTTTAAAAAGGGTAGGAGGGATAGCCCGGGTAACTATAGACCAGTGAGTTTAACGTCAGTGGTAGGTAAGTTGATGGAGAGGATTCTTAGGGATAGGATGTATGCGCACTTGGAGCGTTGCGATCTGATTAAGGATACGTAGCATGGCTTTGTCAAGGGGAAGTCTTGCCTTACGAATCTGGTAGAATTCTTTGAGGAGGTGACAAAAACGGTTGACGAAGGACGAGCCGTTGATGTCGTCTATATGGATTTCAGTAAGGTGTTTGACAAAGTCCCTCATGGTAGGTTGGTACAGAAGATTAAAGCTCATGGGATATGTGGTCAGGTATCTAGATGGGTGGAGAACTGGCTTGCAAAGAGGAGTCAGAGAGTAGTTGCGGAGGGGTCTTTTTCTAGCTGGAGGTCTGTCACTAGTGGTGTGCCACAGGGCTCAGTACTGGGACCTCTTCTCTTTGTAGTGTATATAAATGATTTGGAAGAGGGAGTAGGTGTTGCGATCAGCAAATTTGCTGATGACACCAAGATGGCTGGATTGGCGGGCAGTGAGGAGCAGTGTCTGGCAATACAGCAGGATATTGATAGGCTGGTTGATTGGGCAGATACGTGGTAAATGGAGTTTAATCCAGATAAATGTGAGGTGATGCATTTTGGCCGGAATAATGTAGGGGGAAGTTATATGATAAAGGGTAAGCCTGTAAGGAGTATAGAATCACAGCGAGACCTGGGGGTGCAAGTGCACAAGTCTTTGAAGGTGGCAGTGCAAGTGGAGAGTGTGGTGAAGAAAGCCTATGGTATGTTAGCCTTTGTAGGACGGGGTATAGAATATAAGAGCTGGAGTCTAATGTTGCAGTTGTATAGAACGTTGGTTAGGCCGCATTTAGAGTACTGTGTCCAGTTCTGGTCGCCTTACTACCGGAAGGACGTGGAGACTCTGGAGAGAGTGCAGAGGAGGTTTACCAGGATATTGCCTGGTATGGAAGGACTGGGGTATGAGGAAAGATTGAAGAAATTGGGGCTCTTTTCCCTTGAAAGACGCTGACTGAGGGGGGATCTAATAGAGGTATATAAGATTATGAAGGGTATAGATAGAGTAAACAGAGGTAAGCTATTTCCTATGATAGAGACACACAGGACAAGGGGCTATGGGCTTAAGGTGACGGGGGAGAGGTATAACACAGATATTAGAGGGAGGTTTTTCACACACAGGGTAGTGGGGGTATGGAATGCTCTGCCAAGTAAGGTGGTGGAGGCAAACACGCTAGAGTCATTTAAGAGTAACTTAGACAGGCACATGACTGAGTTGGAGATGGGTGGATATAGGAGATCCTTTTAAATAAGGGTCATTAGCATTGGGGAGTCCCTGGTAATGTAAATGGGTATAGTATGATAATAATGTTATTTCTCTTCTCATTCACAGGTTTTAAGTTGGTCCACCTCGTGTCCAACGAGGGGCATACACGCGATGGGTTGTACCGGGGCTGCTCTTGGTTGTTTGAGATTGGCCTAGTGCTTCATGTCGTTAGTGTGTGCTTAAACTGGACCAGATACTGGGCAAAACGACAGCTCAGTGACTATCACTGATTGCTGTGCAGACACATGGATTTGGGCCGGTGTCTGTGGGAGTTTGCGCATTCTCCCCGTGTCTGTGTGGGTTTTCTCCGGGTGCTCTGGTTTCCTCCCACACCCCAAAGATGTGCTGTTAGGCTGATTGGTTGGAATAAATTGTCCCTAAATCAGTTTCCCTCAATTTGGATGGCCATAAAACATTAGACAGGGGTCGTGGGGGGAGAGGTGGACTGGTGGTGTTGAGATGGCGGCGTGGGCTCGTTGAGTTGAAGGGCCTGTTACCCGGGCTGGTTTTGTTCTTTGTTCTTTGTTCAGAGACGCAGAGACTCTGAGACCCTGAGACGCAGAGACGCAGAGACTCTGAAACACAGAGATGCAGAGAAACAGAGACTCTGAGACGCAGAGACTCTGAGAAGCAGAGACGCAGAGACTCTGAGACACAGAGACTTTGAAATGCAGAGACTCTGATACACAGAGACACAGAGACGCAGAGATGCAAAGGCTCTGAGATGCAGAGACGCAGAGATACAGCGATGCAGAGCATCTGAGACTCTGAGACGCAGAGATTCTGAGACTCTGAGATGCAGAGGCGCAGAGACTCTCAGACTGTGAGACGCAAAGACTCTGAGACGCTGACACCCTGAGACACAGAGACGCAGAGACTCTGAGACTCTGAGACTCTGATAAGCAGCGATACACAAAATCTGAGACACAGAGACTCTGAGACGCAGAGACTCTGAAACGCAGAGACTCTGAGAAGTACACACTCTGAGACGCAGAGACTCTGAGACACTAGGATGCAGAGACGCAGAGACTCTGAGACGCAGAGACTCTGAGGCACAGAGGCGCAGAGATGTCGAGACTCTGAGACGTTCAGACTCTGAGACACAGTGACTCTGAGACTCTGAGATGCAGAGACTCAGAGACGCAGAGACTCTGAGAAGCAGAGACTCTGAGATGCAGAGAATTAGAGACGCAGAGATGCAGAGGTGCAGAGACTCTGAGACGCAGTGACTCTGAGACTCTGAGATGCAGAGACTCTGATTCGCAGAGACTCAGAGATGCAAAGACTCTGAAACGCACAGACGCAGAGACTCTGAGACACAGAGACGCAGAGACTCTGAGACTATGAGACTCTGAGACGCACAGACTCTGAGGCACATTGACTCTGAGACGCAGAGACTCTGAAATGCAGAGACGCAGCGACTCAGAGATGCAGAGACTCTGAAATGCAGACACTCAGAGATGCAGAGACTCTGAAACGCACAGACGCAGAGACTCTGAGACACAGAGACGCAGAGACTCTGAGAAACAGAGACACAGAGACTCTGAGACACAGAGGCGCAGAGACACAAAGATTCTGAGATGCAGAGACGCAGAGATACAGAGATGCAGAGCATCTGAGACGCAGAGATGCAGAGAAACAGAGACACAGATACAGAGTTGTAGAGCATCTAAGACTCAGACTCAGCAACTCTGAGATTCTGAGACGCAGAGACTATGAGACGCAGAGACACTGAGACGCAGAGACGCAGAGACTCTGAGACGCAGAAACGCAGAGTCGCAGAGACTCTGAGACGCAGCGACGCAGAGTTGCAGAGACTATGAGACAAAGAGACTCTGAGACACAAAGATTCTGAGACGCAGAGACTCAGAGACGCAGAGACTCTGAGACGCAGAAACTCAGAGACGCAGAGACTCTGAGACTCTGAGACGGAGAAACTCAGAGATGCAGAGACTCTGAGACTCTGAGACAAAAGGCTCTGAGACTCTGAGAGGCAGTGACGCTGAGATGCAGAGACGCTCCGACGCAGAGATGCAGAGAAGCAGAGTCTCTGAGACACTGAGACGCAGAGACGCTGATACGTAGAGACGCAGATTCTCCGAGACTCTGAAACTCCAAGACTCTGAGATGTTGACACTCAGACGCTGAGTCTCTGAGACACAGAGACTCCGAGACGCAGAGACTCTGAGACTCTGAAACGCAGAGACTCTGAGTCTCTGAGACTCTGAGACGCAGATACTCTGAGACTCTGAGACGCTGTGACGCAGAGACTCTGAGACGCAGAGACTCTGAGACACAGAGACACTAGACGCAGAGACGCAGGGACTCTGAGACGCAGAGACGCTGAGACGCAGAGACTCCGAGATTCTGAGACGCTGAGTCTCTGAGACCCTGAGACTCTGCGACCCAGAGACACTGAGACACTGAGACCCAGAGACCCTGAGACCCAGCGACACTGAGACCCAGAGACCCTGAGACACTGAGACACTGAGAAACTGAGGCCGTGAGACCCTGAGAAACTTTGACCCAGAGACCCTGAGACCCTAAGGCCCTGAGAAACTGTGACACTCAGATACGGAGACACTGAGACACTGAGAAACTGAGACCCTGAGAAACTGAGATCCGTGGATAGGTTTATGGATGGTAAGGGTTTGGTTTAGGTTAGAGGGTCATTGTTTTTTAAATGGTCGGCGCAACATCGTGGGCCGAAGGGCCTGTTCTGCGCTGTAATGTTCTATGTTCTATGACACTGAGACACTGAAACCCTGAGACTCTCGGACACTGAGACGCAGAGACCCAGAGACCCTGAGACACTGAGACACAGAAAACCACAGACCCTGAGACACTGCGACACTGAGACACTGAGATCCAGAGACCCAGAGTCCTAGAGACACTGAGACCCTGAGACACTGAGATCCATAGACCCAGAGACCCTGAGACCCTGAGACACTGAGACACAGAAAACCACAGACCCTGAGACACTGCGACACTGAGACACTGAGATCCAGAGACCCAGAGTCCCAGAGACACTGAGACCCTGAGACACTGAGATCCATAGACCCAGAGACCCAGAGACCCTGAGACCCTGAGTCCCAGTGACCCAGAGACACTGTACCCAGGGACCCAGAGACCCAGAGACCCTGAGAAACTGTGACTCTGAGACACTGAGAAACTGAGACGTGAGACCCTGAGAAACTTTGACCCAGAGACCCTGAGACCCTAAGGCCCTGAGAAACTGTGACACTCAGACATGGAGACACTGAGACACTGAGAAACTGAGACCCAGAGACACTGAGACCCTGAGACACTGAGACCCTGAGACACTGAGACACAGAGACCCAGAGGCCCAGAGACCCAGGGACCCAGAGACGCTGAGACACAGAGACCCTGAGACACTGAGACACAGAAACCCTGAGAGCCTGAGACCCAGAGACCTTGAGACCCAGAGACACAATGACCCTGAGACCCTGAGATACTGAGACACAGAGAGCCTGAGAGCCTGAGACCCAGAAACATTGAGACACAGAGACCCTGACATCCTGACACACTGAGACACTGAGGCCTTGAGACCCTGAGACACAGAGTCCCTGAGACCCTGAGAACCAGAGACCCAGAGACCCTGAGACTCAGAGACCCAGAGCTCCAGAGACCCAGAGACCCTGAGACCCTGAGACACTGAGACCCTGAGACACTGCGACACAGAGACTCTGAGACCCTGTGACCCAGAGAACCAGAAGCCCTGAGACCCAGGGACATTGAGACACTAAGACACTGAATCCCAGAGACCCTGAGACCCTGAGACACTCAGACATTGAGACACTGAGAGCATGAGACGCTCAGACCCTGAGAAACTGAGTCCCAGAGACCCTGAGACACTGAGACCCAGAGAACTAGAGACCCAGAGACCCTGAGGCCCTGAGACACTGAGACCCAGAGACCAAAGACCCAGAGACCCAGTGACCCAGTGGCCCTGAGACCCTGAGAAACTGTGTCCCAGAGACCCAGAGACCCAGAGTCCAAGAGACCCTGAGACCCTGAGACAGTGAGACTCTGAGGCACTGAGACACTGAGACCCAGAAACCCAGAGAACCAGACAGCCGGAGACCCAGAGACACTGAGACACTGAGACCCAGAGACACTAAGACCCTGAGACACTGAGACACTAAGAAGGTTAGGAGGTGACTTAATAGAGGCATATAAGATGATCAGATGATTCGATAGGGTGGACAGTGAGATCATTTTTTCCTTAGACAGAGATGGCTACCACGAAGGGACATAGCTTTAAGTTGAGGGTTGATCAATATAGGACAGATGCCAGAGGTAGGTTCTTCACTCAGAGAGTAGTGAGGGTTGGAATGCCCTGCCCGCAAGTGTAGTGGACTCGCCAACATTAAAAATGGTCATTGTATAAACATATGGATGATATTGGAATATTGTAGGTTAGATAGGCTTTAGATTGCTTTCACAGGTCAGCACAACATCAAGGGACAAAAGGCCTCTACTGTGCTGGAATGTTTTATGTCTAAGTTAAAATCTGACCTTTATATTTCAAAACAGTTCAATTGTAGGTTTTCTTACAATTCATTGCCGCTAATTATTTTATGATAATAATATCAGATTAAAATCAATCAACCTTCGTGTACATATGTCAATAATAATCCCTGACATGTCGCTCAGCCAATTGCATTTTGCTATCCTGCATAATGATATCTTATTCATCCATTAAATCCCAACACTAACTCCCATAGAACATAGAACATAGAACACTACAGCACAAACAGGCCCTTCGGCCCACGAGTTGCGCCGATCACATCAACACCTATCTATAACCCCCAATCCCATTAAACCCCATATACTCATCCAGAAGTCTTTTAAAAGACCCCAGCGAGTTCGCCTCCACCACCACTGACGGCAGCCGATTCCATTCACTCACCACCCTCTGAGTGAAAAACGTACCCCTAACATCACTTCTGTACTTTCCTCCCCGCACCTTAAACCTGTGTCCTCTCGTAGCGACCATTTCAACCCGGGGAAATAGCCTCTGAGAATCCACCCTATCTATTCCTCTCAACATTTTATAAACCTCTATCAGGTCGCCTCTCAACCTTCGTCTCTCCAGGGAAAAGAGACCCAGTTCCCTCAACCTAACTTCATAAGACATGCCTCCCAGTCCAGGCAACATCCTTGTAAATCTCCTCTGTACCCTCTCAATAGCTTCTACGTCTTTCCTATAGTGAGGCGACCAGAACTGCGCACAGTACTCCAAATGAGGCCTGACTAGGGTCTTATAAAGTTGCAGCATTACCTCCCGACTCCTAAACTCAAACCCTCGATTAATGAAGGCCAGTACACCATACGCCTTCTTGACCACCTCTTCCACCTGCGAGGCCGATTTAAGAGTCCTGTGGACCCGGACCCCAAGATCCTTCTGCTCTTCAACACTACTAAGACTCCTGCCCTTGATAGTGTACTCGTTCATCCCGTTGGTTCTGCCAAAATGGACGACTACGCATTTATCCGCGTTGAAGTCCATCTGCCACTTCTCCGCCCAGTCCTGCATCCTATCTATGTCACACTGCAACTTTTGACATCCTTCCAGACCATCCACAACACCACCGACCTTCGTGTCATCAGCGAACTTACTTACCCATCCCTCCACTTCCTCATCCAGGTCATTTATGAAAATGACAAATAGCAAGGGTCCTAGAACAGATCCCTGGGGCACTCCACTGGTGACTGACCTCCATTCAGAAAAAGACCCATCCACAACCACTCTCTGCCTTCTGCAGGCAAGCCAGTTCTGGATCCACAAGGCCAAAGCCCCTTGGATCCCATGCCCTCTCACCTTCTCAAGAAGTCTTGCATGGGGGACCTTATCAAACGCCTTGCTGAAGTCCATGTACACCACGTCCACGGCACTTTCTTCGTCAATGTGTTCAGTCACATTATCGAAGAACTCAACTAGGCTCGTAAGGCACGACCTGCCCTTGACAAATCCATGCTGACTATTCCTGATCTTGGCTGAAGTCACTTCCCGATGCCAGGTTACTACAGGGCTGAAAGTGAATCCACTGCATCTAGACACATAGACACATAGAAACATTACCTCACACTTCCAAGTAGTGATCCACGCTCTAAGGTCATCCACTTTGTTCACAACACTCCTTGTGTTAAAATAGGCATGTCTCAAATTTTCAGTCTGAGCGCTCCCCTTCCCTATCACCTGCCTATCTTTCCTCTCACACTGTTGACAAGCTCTCTCTATTTCTGAGCTAACCTCGTCTCTCCCAGTCACTTCAATTTGATTCCCAACCACACCACCCACCCCCCCCACCTTTCTAATTTAAACTTATTTTAAACAGTGAGGAGAACTCGTCACTGATAGGCATTGTCCATAGACCACCAAATAATAACATCATGGTGGAGTGAGAAATAAACAACAAAATAACTAATGCATGTAAAAATTATCATGGGGGATTTTAATCTACATTTCAATTGGTCAAACCAGGTCAGTCAAGGCAGCCTTGAGGAGGAGTTCATAGAATGTATCCACGATAGCTCCCTGGAACAGTCTGTAATGGAACCAACAAGGGAACAAGCTATCCTTGATCTGGCCCTGTGGAACGAGACAGGAATAATTAATGATCTTGTAGTCAGAGATCATCTCAGAAGAAGCAATCACAGTGTGGTTGAATTTAAAATACAGATGGAGCATGTGAATGTTACATCCAATACCAGCGTCTTGTGCTTAAACAAAGGAGACTACAAAGGGATAAGGGAGGAGTTGGCTAACGTAGACTAGCAGCAAAAGCTTTATGGTGGGACAATTGAGGAACAGTGGAGGACTTTCAAAGTGATCTTTCACAGTGCTCAGGAAGGACTGTAGAAAAATAGATTATCAGCCATGGATATCAAAGGAAATAAAGGAGGGTATCAAATTGAAAGAAGATGCGTACAAAGTGGCAAAGATTAGTGGGAACCTAGAGTATTGGGAAATCTTTAAAGGTCAGCAGAAAGCCACAAAAAAGCAATAAAAAATGGTAAGATGGATTATGAGAGTAAACCAGTTCAGGATATAAAAACAGATAGTTTCTACAAATATATAAAATGAAAAGTAGCGGTGAAAGTAAACATTGGTCCTTTAGAGGATAAGAAGGAAGATAACATAACTGGAAATGAGAAAATGCCTGAGACATTGAACAGGTATTTTGTGTCGGTCTTCACAGTGGAAGACACAAATAACATTTGTGACAGGAAGGATATGGCAGGTGAGAGCCTAAAAACTATCATTGTCAAGAAAGAGGTTGTGTTGGGCAAGTTACTGTTGCTAAAGGTAGACAAGTCTCCTGGTCCTGATGGAATGTATCCCAGGGAACTAAACGAGATGGTGGGAGAAATAGCAAATGCACTAGTGGTAATTTATCAAACTTTGCTGAACTCTGGGGTGGTTCCCGCAGATTGGAAAACAGCAAATGTGACACCACTGTTTAAAAAAGAGTTAGACAAAAGACAGGTTACTATAGGCCAATTAGCTTAACTTCTGTGGTAGGGAAAATGCTTGAATCTTATCATCAAGGAAGAAATAACTTGACATCTGGATATAAATTGTCCCATTGGTAAGACACAACAAGGGTTGATGAAAGGTAGGTCATGTTTGACTAATTTGGGGGAATTCTTTGAGAACATTACATGTGTACTGGACAATGGGGAACCTGTGGATGTGCTGTATCTGGATCTCCAGAAGACATTTGACAAGGTGCCGCACCAAAGACAGCTACATAAGACAAAGGTGCACGGTGTTATGGGTAATGCATTAGCATGGAGAGAGGATTGGTTAACTAAGAGAAAGCGAAGACTGGAGGTAAATGGGTGTTTTTTCTATTTGACAATCAGTGACTAGTGGTGACTGTATCACTATTTAGAGTGATCCTTGGGGATTTTTTCATTACTTAGAGTGATCATTGTCACTATTTAGAGTGATCCTTGGGGATTTTTTCATTACTTAGAGTGATCATTGTCACTATTTAGAGTGATCCTTGGGGATTGTATCTCCATCTTGAATGATCCCAAGGGATGTTGGAGGATAGTATTCATGCAGGGAGACGTAAATGTAGTTGTGGAGAACACTGGGTTACAGGGTTGTAAACTGGATAGTATTTCAGTAGATAAGGAGGATGTGCTAGATATTCTTGAGGGTTTGAAAATAGATAAGTCCCCTGGGTTTTAGATAGCCTTTTTCCTCGGATGGAGAAAGCTAACAAGAGGGGACATAGCTTTAAATTAAGGGGGGGTAGTTATAGGACGGATGTCAGGGGTAGGTTCTTTACCCAGAGAGTGGTGAGGGATTGGAATGCCCTGCCTGTTGCAGTTGTAGATGCGCCTAGTTTGGGGGCGTTTAAGAGATCCGTGGATAGGTTTATGGATGGAAAGGGTTTGGTTTAGGTTAGAGGGTCATTGCTTTTCTCTTAATTGGTCGGTGCAACATCGAGGGCCGAAGGGCCTGTTCTGCGCTGAAATGTTCTATGTTCTATGTTCTATGATAGTTCCGCTATTTAGAGTGACCCTTAGGGATGGAACCACTATTTGCAGTGATCCTTGGGGACTGTGACATATTTAGAGTGATTCGTGCGGATTGTGTGACTATTTAGAGTGATCCTTGGGGAATGTGTCACTATTTGGTCTGATCCTTGGGGAATGTGTCACTATTTAGAGTGATACTTGGGGAATGTGTCACTATTTGGTCTGATCCTTGGGGAATGTGTCACTATTTAGAGTGATACTTGGGGAATGTGTCACTATTTGGTCTGATCCTTGGGGAATGTGTTGCTATTTCGAGTGATCTTGGGGATTATATCCCTATACAGAGTGACCCTTGTAGATTGTGTCAAAATTTGAACAGATCCTTTGGGAGCATGTCACTGTTTAGAGTGGTCCTTGGGGATTGTGTCAATATTAGATTGATCCTTGGGGAATATGTTACTATTTAGAGTGATCCTTGGGGATTATCTCACTACTTAGCATGATCCTTGGGATTTTGTCTCTGTTTAGAGTTATCCTTGGGAATTGCGTAACTATTTATAGTGGTCCTTGGGGTTCGTGTCATTACTTAGAGTGATCTTTGGGGAATGTGTCACTATTGAGAGTGATCCTTGGGGCTGTGTCAATATTTAACGTGATCCTTGGGGATTTTTTTCATTACTTAGAGTGATCATTGGAGAGCATGTCACTATTTAGAGTGATCCTTGTAGACCATGTCAGTATTGAGACTGACCCATGGGGACTGTATGACTATTTAGAGTGATCCTTGTAGACCATGTCAGTATTGAGACTGACCCATGGGGACTGTATGACTATTTAGAGTGATCCTTGGGGATTGTGTCAGTATTTTGAGTGATCCTTGGGGACTGTGTCACGATTTAGATTGATTGTTGGGGATTTTGTCACTATTTTGTGTGTTCCTTGTGGATTGTTCTCCTATTTGCTGCATCTACAATCAGTGTATTCAATTGGACAGTGTAGATGGAGATTTCCCGTATATCTCAGACTGTGCTGCACCTACAGTCAGGGTATTTGATGGGGCAGTGTAGAGGGAGATTTCCTGTGTATCTCAGAATGTGTTGCATCTACAATCTGGCTATTTCATGCCACAGTGTAGTTAGAGATTTCCTGTGCATCACAGACGGTGCTGCATCTACACTCAGTGTACTTGATGGCCCAGTGTAGAGGGAGATTCTGCTGCATCTACACTCAGTGTACTTGTTGGGACAGTGTCGAGGGAGATTTTCTGTGTATCTCAGACAATTCTGCATCTACAAACATGGTATTTGATGGGACAGTGTAGATGGAGATTTCCCGTGCACCTCTGACTGGGCTGCATCTACAATCAGTGTATTTGATGGGACAGTGTGGAGTGAGATATTCTGTGTACCTCTGACTGGGCTGCATCTACAATCAGTGTATTTGATGGGACAGTGTGGAGTGAGATATTCTGTGTACCTCTGACTGTGCTGCATCTACAATCGGATGTCTGTTGAACAGTGTAGAGGGAGATTTCCTGTGTGTCTCAGACTGTGCTGCATCTACAAGCTGTGTACTTGATGGGACTGTGTAGAGAGAGATTTGATATGTATCTCAGTATATGCTGCATCTAAATTCAGGGCATGTGATGTGAACATAATAAAATAAGAATATAAGAAATAGGAGCAGGAGTCGGCCATCTAGCCCCTCGAGCCTGCCCCGCCATTCAATAAGATCATGGCTGATCTGAAGTGGATCAGTTCCACTTTCCCGCTTTCTCCCCATAACCCCTAATTCCCCTGTCTATCAAAGAACAAAGAACAAAATCAGCCTGGGAAACAGGCCCTTCAGCCCAACGAGCCCCCGCCACCATCTCAATGCCACCAGTCCCCCTCTCTACTCACGACCCCTGTCTAATGTTTTATGGCCATCCAGATTGAGGGAAACTGATTTAGGGACAATTTATTCCTGCCAATCAGCCTAACAGCACATCTTTGGGGTGTGGGAGGAAACCGGAGCACCCGGAGAAAACCCACGCAGGCACGGGGAGAATGCGCAAACTCCCACAGACACCGGCTCAAATCCATGTGTCTGCACAGCAATCAGCAATAGTCACTGAGCTGTCGTTTTGCCCAGTATCTGGTCCAGTTTAGGCACACACTAACGACATGAAGCACTAGGCCAATCTCGAACAACCAAGAGCAGCCTCAGTACAACCCATAGTGTGTATGCCCCTCATTGGACACGAGGTGGACCGACTTAAAACCTGTGAATGAAAAGAGAAAAACATTATTATCATACTATACCCATTTACATTACCAGGGACGCCCCAATGCTAATGACCCTTATTGAAAAGGATCTCCTATATCCTCCCATCTCCAACTCAGTCATGTGCCTGTCTAAGTTACTCTTAAATGACTCTAGCGTGTTTGCCTCCACCACCTTACTTGGCAGAGCATTCCATACCCCCACTACCCTCTGTGTGAAAAACCTCCCTCTAATATCTGTGTTGTACCTCGCCCCCCTCACCTTAAGTCCATGGCCCCTTGTCCTGTGTGTCTCCATTATAGGAAATAGCTTACCTCTGTTTACTCTATCTATACCCTTCATAATCTTATATACCTCTATTAGATCCCCCCTCAGTGGGCGTCTTTCAAGGGAAAAGAGCCCCAATTTCTTCAATCTTTCCTCATACCCCAGTCCTTCCATACCAGGCAATATCCTGGTAAACCTCCTCTGCACTCTCTTCCAGAGTCTCCACGTCCTTCCGGTACTAAGGCGACCAGAACTGGATGCAGTACTCCAAATGCAGCCTAACCAACGTTCTATACAACTGCAACATTAGACTCCAGCTCTTATATTCTATACCCCTTCCTATAAAGGCTAACATACCATAGGCTTTCTTCACCACACTCTCCACTTGCACTGCCACCTTCAAAGACTTGTGCACTTGCGCCCCCAGGTCTCGCTGCGATTCTATACTCCTTACGTGCTTACTCTTTATCATATAACTTCCCCCTACATTATTCCGGCCAAAATGCATCACCTCACATTTATCCGGATTAAACTCCATTTGCCATGTAACTGCCCAATCAACCAGCCTATCAATATCCTGCTGTATTGCCAGACACTGCTCCTCACTGCCCGCCAATCCAGCCATCTTGGTGTCATCAGCAAACTTGCTGATCACACCACCTACTCCCTCTTCCAAATCATTTATATACACTACAAAGAGAAGAGGTCCCAGTACTGAGCCCTGCGGCACATCACTAGTGACAGACCTCCAGCTAGAAAAAGACCCCTCCACTACTACTCTCTGACTCCTCTTTGCAAGCCAGTTCTCTACCCATCCAGATACCTAACCACATATCCCATGAGTTTTAATCTTCTGTACCAACCTACCATGAGGGACTTTGTCAAACGCCTTACTGAAATCCATATAGACGACATCAACGGCTCATCCTTCATCAACCGTTTTTGTCACCTCCTCAAAGAATTCTACCAGATTCGTAAGGCAAGACTTCCCCTTGACAAAGCCATGCTACGTATCCTTAATCAGATCGCAACGCTCCAAGTGCGCATACATCCTATCCCTAAGAATCCTCTCCATCAACTTACCTACCACTGACGTTAAACTCACCGGTCTATAGTTACCCGGGCTATCCCTCCTACCCTTTTTAAACAACAGTACCACGTTCGCTATCCTCCAGTCCTCTGGGACCTCACCTGTGTCCAAAGAAGAGACAAAGATTCGCGTCAGAGGCCCAGCAATCTCATCCCTTGCCTCTCTAAGCAGCCTAGGATAAATGCAATCGGGCCCCAGAGATTTATCTGTTTTAATGCCCTCTGAAAGCCCTAACACTTCTTCCCTCATAATCGATAGATCTTTCAATCGGTCTACTGCTCCCTCAATGACCGTACCAGACATCAAGCCCCTCTCCTTCGTGAATACCGACGCAAAGTATTCATTCAGGATCTCCCCCATTCCCTCGGCCTCTAAGCACAATTGCCCATGTCTGTCCCTGAGAGGACTGATTTTACCCCTAGCCACCCTTTTGTTCTTAAGATAGGAGTAAAATGCCTTTGGATTTTCCTCAATCCTACTTGCCAAAGCCATCTCGTGCCCCCTCTTTGCTCTCCTAACTCCCTGTTTGAGATCCCTCCTACTCTCTCTGTATTCCTCCAACGCTCTCTCCGTTCCCAGCTGCTTAGACCTGACAAACGCCTCTCGTTTCTTCCTAACCAGGTCTTCTATATCTCTAGTAATCCACGGTTCCCTAATCCTACCTTTCCCATCCTTTCTCCTAACCGGCACATGCCTTTCCTGCACCATTGCAGTTTTCCCTTGAAAGACTCCCACATGCCTAACGTGGTCTTGCCCTCCAACAGCCTATCCCAATCTGTATCCCTAAGCTCCTGCCTAATCTGGCTGTGTCTAGCCTTCCCCCAATTTAGCACCCTCCCCTTAGGACAGCTCTCATCTTTTACCATTCGTATCCTAAAGTAGATGGAGTTGTGGTCACTATTAGCCACATGTTCGCCTACCGCAACCTCAACCATCTGACCCGGCTCATTTCCCAGAACTAAATCCAGTATCGCCCCCTCTCTAGTCGGGCTATCTACATACTGTTGCAAGGATCCTTCCAATACACATCTTATAAATTCCTCCCCATCAGACCCCCCAGCTCTAGGCACCTTCCAATCCACCCCAGGGAGATTAAAATCTCCCACTACAACAACCCTATTCTTCCTACACTTATCCAAAATGTCCCTACATATACCCTCTTCCACTGCCCGCGGGCTATCGGGCGGCCTATAGAACACCCCTAGCATAGTAATGGCCCCCTTCCTATTCCTCAACTCCACCCACAAAGACTCAATTTCCAACCCCTCCATGTTACCCTCCCTCTGCATCGCTGTGATCTGCTCCCTAACTAACAGCGCCACTCCCCCCTCCTCTTTTCAACACTCCCCTGTCACACCTAAAACACTTATACCCTGGAACATTTAGCTGCCAGTCCTGCCCCTCCTTTAACCACGTCTCTGTCACTGCCACCACATCTAAATTCCTCGCGAACATCAAGGCCCTAAGTTCATCTGACTTTCCCGTCACACTCCTCGCATTAAAACAGATGCACCTAAGACCCTGAGGCCCTCTCGGATCCTCCTTCTCCTGGGGGATTTCCCTATCATTCAGACTTCCCCTGACCTCCAACTCACTCCCAGTGCCTGAGCTGTCTCTCCTCCCCACCCCCCTCCATACTAGTTTAAACCCTGCCTAAACACTCCAGCCAACCTCCCAGC
The DNA here is from genome assembly GCF_965287045.1 of Carcharhinus amblyrhynchos. Lineage (NCBI taxonomy): Eukaryota > Metazoa > Chordata > Chondrichthyes > Carcharhiniformes > Carcharhinidae > Carcharhinus > Carcharhinus amblyrhynchos. The sequence continues at coordinate 627,985 of NC_137350.1, forward strand.
TAAAATGTGTCCCCTTCCCATTTAAGTGTTCCCTATCCCTCTTATACAAGTGCCCTTCCTTTGCAAAGACTTCCCATTCTGGGAGGCAAGAGAGGTGATTGCAGAGCCTCTGGCTCTGATCTTCAGGTCGTCATTGGCCTCTGGTATAGTACCAGATGATTGGAGGTTCGCGAATGTTGTCCCATTGTTTAAGAAGGGGAACAGAGACTTCCCTGGGAATTATAGACCGGTGAGTCTTACTTCTGTTGTGGGCAAGGTTTTAGAAAAAATTATTAGGGATAGGATTTATAGTTATTTCGAGAGTAATGAATTGATTGGAGATAGTCAGCATGGTTTTGTAGCGGGTAGGTCGTGCCTTACTAACCTTATTGAGTTCTTTGAGAAAGTGACCAAAGAGGTGGATGGGGGTAAGGCAGTGGACGTGGTGTATATGGATTTTAGTAAGGCGTTTGATAAGGTTCACCATGGTAGGCTTCTGCGCAAAATGCAGATGTATGGGATTGGGGGTGATCTAGGGAACTGGATTAGGAATTGGCTAGCGGATAGGAGACAGAGGGTAGTGGTTGACGGTAAATATTCATCATGGAGTTCGGTTACAAGTGGTGTGCCTCAGGGATCTGTGTTGGGGCCACTGCTGTTTGTGATTTTTATTAATGATCTGGATGAGGGTATAGTTGGGTGGATCAGTAAATTTGCTGATGACACCAAAGTCGGAGGTGTGGTAGATAGTGAGGAAGGGTGTCATAGTTTGCAGGAAGACTTAGACAGGTTGCAGAGCTGGGCCGAGAGGTGGCGGATGGAGTTTAAAGCAGAGAAATGTGAGGTAATTCACTTTGGTAGGAATAACAGATGTGTTGAGTATAGGGCTAACGGGAAGACTTTGAATAGTGTGGAGGAGCAGAGGGATCTAGGTGTATGTGTACATAGATCCCTGAAAGTTGGGAATCAAGTAGATAAGGTTGTTAGGAAGGCATACAGTGTCTTGGCGTTTATTGGTAGGGGGATTGAATTTAGGAGTCGTAGTGTTATGTTGCAACTGTACACAACTCTGGTGCGGCCGCACTTGGAGTATTGTGTGCAGTTCTGGTCCCCACATTACACATTACACATTACAGGAAGGATGTGGAGGCTTTGGAGAGGGTGCAGAGGAGGTTTACCAGGATGTTGCCTGGTATGGAGGGGAGATCCTATGAGGAGAGGCTGAGGGATTTGGGGTTGTTTTCGCTGGAAAGAAGGCGGCTAAGAGGGGATCTTATTGAAACATATAAGATGATTAGAGGTTTAGATAGGGTGGATAGTGATAGCCTTTTTCCTCTGATGGAAAAATCTAGCACGAGGGGGCATGGCTTTAAACTAAGGGGGGGTAGTTATAGGACAGATGTCAGGGGTAGGTTCTTTACCCAGAGGGTGGTGAGGGATTGGAATGCCCTGCCTGCTGCAGTTGTAGATGCGCCTAGTTTGGGGGCGTTTAAGAGGTCTGTGGACAGGTTTATGGACGAGAAGGGATTGGTTTAGGTTAGTAGGTCATTGTTGTTGTTGTATTTTTTTAACTGGTCGGCGCAACATCGTGGGCCGAAGGGCCTGTTCTGCGCTGTAATGTTCTATGTTCTATGTTCTAATGGTCAACAAAACTAAAACCCTCTGTCCTGCACCAATCCCTCAGCCACACATTCAGCTGTAGGATCTCATTATTTTTATCCCTGCTATTGCTGGGCACTGGCAGCAGCCCAGAGATTTCCACCCTGGAGGCCCTGCACTTCAGCCTGGCTCCCAACTCCCTGAACTGCCTACGTATTTCCCCCCTACTCTTCCTTCCTATGTCCCTCTCTCCTACGTGTATAATTACATCCCCCTGGGTCCCTTGGCCCTTCAAGATTCCCTCTACCCTCTCCGACACATCCTGTACCCCTGCTCCAGGGAGGCAGACCACCATCCTGGAGTCCCACTTTTGCCCACAGAACCGCCTATCAATTCCTCTAACCCTCCTGTCCCCCACCACTATCTCACATCCGGCCCCCTTCCTTCCCTCTGAGGCATTTTCCTCTTCCCCTCGTGCCCTTTCCACCTCAGTTGGTGCCTTACCCCCGCTATCTTGAGAGACTCCCTCTGGGGTGGCCTTTGGAACATTACTCCTTTTCTTTTTCCCCTTCCTAACTGTAACCCACCCATCCCCCTTCCTTGACTCTGGGATCCCCTCTTGAATCTGGTTCCTATTCATTATCGCCTCATTCTCCCTGACTAAAAATAAATCCTCCAGCCTCAGCTCCAGTTGCCTAACCCGGGCCCTCAAACGCTGCAACTCCAGACATTTGGTGCAGATGTGGACTCTCCAGAGATGCTGTGTCTCCAGGAACTCCCACATATTGCACCTAACACAGCTGACACACCTCCCCATGGACCCTGCCATTTATTTGACCACCCTTAGACATATGGACACAAATGGAAAAATTTGACCAGTATCTCACCTTGCCTAACCCTGCCTCGCCTAAGCCCTTGCAGCACTCACTCTGCACCCACCTCACTCCACTGCCCGCTCCCAACGCTGCCCGATGTCTGCTGTGGCCTTGTTTTCATACTCCCTCACAGTTTTGGTCACCGCACTTATGCAACTATGAGGAGAGGCTGAATAAACTAGGCTTGTACTCGTTAGAGTTTAGAAGAATGAGGGGAGATCTCATTGAGACGTATAAGATGATGAATGGGATGGATAGGATAGAGGTGGAGAGACTCTTCCTGCTCAGAAAGGACAGTAGGACTAGGGGGCACAGCCTCAAGATAAAGGGGGGGCGGTTTAGAACGGAGTTGAGGAGGAACTTCTTCACTCAAAGGGTGGTGAATCTCTGGAATTCTCTGCCCGTTGAAGTGGTGGAGGCTGCCTCGTTAAATATTTTTAAGACGCGGGTTGATGGGTTTTTGATAAGAGAGGGGATTAAGGGTTATGGGGAGAGGGCAGGAATGTGGAACTGAGCCACGACAGATCAGCCATGATCTTATTGAATGGCACGGCAGGCTCAAAGGGCTGGATGGCCTACTCCTGCTCCTATTTCTTATGTTCTTATGTTATGTTTTTCCCAACAGCCCTTGCGCCGAGGACCCGCTACGGAAAGGACAAAAGGAAAAAGAAACCCACAACCCAGCAATGCAATTTAAAAAAAGACACAGTACACTCGCAATTTACACTCACCAGCCACCAGTACACTGCTCCAGAGAACAATGATGTTATAAGTGCATCCAGATGTATTTTAAAGAATGTGAGGCAACCCACCCCCACCACCCTCCCAGGCAGCGCATTCCAGACCATCACCACCCTCTGGGTCAAAAAAAATTTCCTCACCCCCCCCCCCCCCCACCCCACCCCAAACCTCTTTACCCCCCACCGTGAAACAATGTCCCCTCGTGACTGACCCTCAGGTAAGGGGAACAGTTGCTCCTTATCCACTCTGTCCTTGTCCCTCATAATCTTGTTCACCTCGATCAGGTCCCCCCTCAGTCTTCTCTGCTAAATGTTAATAACCCAAACCCACACAACCACTTTTCATAACGTAGATCTCCCGTCCAAGGCAGCATCTTAGTGACTCTCCCCTGCATCCCCTCCAGTGTAATCACATCCTTCCTACAATGTGTCGACGGGAACGGCACACAGTGCTCTAGCTGGGGTCTCATCAAAGTTCTGTTCAACTCCAACATTACTTCCCTGTATTTGTAATCTATGCCTCGATCGATAAAGGCAAGTGTCCCATGTGCCATTTTCACTACTCTGTTAACGTGCACTTTCAAATACCTGTGGTCAAATACATCAAGGTAACATTCTGCCATTTTTCTTCCTGGAATTTGAACATTCATTGAGTACTTCCTTGACAAATTACTCCTTCCAAAGTGTATCAGCTCACACTTTTCAGGGGTACGTTCCATTAAACGGTATAAAACCGTAGTATCTGCAGGAGGGTTTCCTGATACAATACGATGATAGGCTGACAAGAGGTGGGGAAACACTAAACTTGGTAACGAACCAGGCCAAGTGTTAGATTTCTTTGAGGAAAAGCACTTTGGAGATAGTGACCACAATTTGGTGTTCTTCATTATTGCAATGGAGAGGGATAGGGCCATACAGCAGGGCAAGGTTTATAATTGGGGGGAGGAGTAATTATGATGCGAATAGGCAAAAATTAGGGAGCAAAAGATGAGAACAGAAACTGTCAGGTATGGGCACAAATGAAAGGTGGAGCTTGTTCAAGAAACAAATACTGTGTGTCCTTGATAGGTATGTCCCTGTCAGACAGGGAGGAAATGGCCGAGTGAGGGAACCATGGTTCACAAAAGAGGTTAAATGTTAAAATGTTAAAGAGAGCTAGGAGGCGGGGTGGGGGGGGGGCGGTGCATGAGAAACCCTCGGTGGGTCAGATCAAGGAAAACCCTAAGGCGTTTTACTCTTAAGTGAGAAATAAGAGAATGACCAGGGTGAGGTTAGGGCCAGTGAAGGATAGTAGTGGGAACTTGTACATGGAGTCAGAAGAGATAGGAGAGGCGATGGATGAATACTTTTCTTCAGTGTTCACTAAGGAGAGGGGCCATGTTTTTGAGGATGAGAGTGTGATCCAGGCTGATAGGCTGGAGGAGGTCAATGTTCTGAGGGAAGATATCTTAGCAATTTTGAAAAAAAAACCTGAGGGTCGATAAATCCCCTGGGCCAGATAAAGAACAAAGAACAAAATCAGCCCAGGAAACAGGCCCTTCGGCCCAACGATCCCGCACCGCCATCTCAACACCACCAGTCCCCCTCTCCCTATCTCAGATGGGATACATCCTAGGATTCCTTTGGGAGACGAGGGATGTGATTGCAGAACTTTTGACACTGATATTTAGGTCCTTACTGTCCACGGGGATAGTATCAGGGGATTGGTGAGTGGCGAATGCTGTTCCTCTGTTCAGGAAAGGAAATAGGACTGACCCTGGTAACTATAGACCGGTTCATCTTACTTTGGTGATCGGTAAGTTAATGGAAAAGGTCCTGAGGGATAGGATTTATGACCATTTGAAAAGATGCAGCTTAATCCGGGGCAGTCAGCACGGATTCGTGAGGGGTAATTCTTGCCTAACAAATGTGATTGAGTTCTTTGAGGAGGTAACTCAGTGACGGTAAAACCGTTGATGTTGTATACATGGATTTTAGTAAGGCGTTAGATAAGTTTCCCCATGGTCGGCTCACGAAGAAAGTAAGGAGGTTTGGGATAGCGGGAAATTTGGCTGACTGGATAATCTGATGTGGATCAGTTCCACTTTCCCTCTTTCTCCCCAGAACCCTTAATTCCCCTGTCTGTCAAAAATCTATCTACCCGTGACTTAAATATATTTAGCGAGGCAGCCTCCACCACTTCAACGGGCAGAGAATTCCAGAGATTCACCACCCTTATCTCAATCTGTGCTGCATATACAATCAGAGTATTTGTTGGGACGGAGAGAGATTTCCTCTATGTCTCAGAATGTGCTGCATCTACAATCAGTGTATTTGATGGGACAGTGTCGAGGGAGATTTCCTGTGTATCTCAGACTGTGCTGTATCGACAAATAGGGTATTTGATTGGCCAGCTTAGAGGGAGATTTCCTCTGCTTCTCAAACTGTGCTGCATCTAAAATCAGTCTTCGTCTTTCCAGTCCACACAATCCCAATTTATTCAACCTCTCTTCATAGCCGAAGGAGCTGACTTCTGTCTAAGTTACTGTTATAAACATCATTCCTCTCATAATTACTGCTACCCCCATCATCACGCCCTCACTCCCTCCCCAGCTGTCCTTCTCTCTTCCTCTATTTCACTTTCACTCGCTCAGAATCTTCCTCTTTCACTCTCATCCATCCATTTTCCAGCCTCGCAGCCTTTCTAGATCCAGCCCATCCCACAATTCGTCCCTCTCTCCTGCTCATCTCTCTCCTTCCACATCTCAGCACGTTTCTGAGCACTGAATCAGATGTGGATCCTGTGTCATTTGGAGCCTGTGCATTGCTTGTCACAGTTCAATCTGTTATTTTGCTGCTCTAAGAGGTGATGTGTTTGTATCTGCTTCAGGGCCTGAACTTTCTGAGATGTCCCATTGTTTCTGAATATTTTCTCAGTTTGAGGAGCTGCGTTCCATTTCGGAATTAAAAAAAATCTTTACAGACTAAATAGTTCCAAATTATTGTTCAACAGAATTTTGCAACTTATGCTAAATTCTACTCCACTTAAATCACATCGCAGAATGTCCACAGTTAAAGATCACACAGAGAGACCCAGTAACAACTGAAACACAATTACTAAAATGTCACAGTCCAGTGCCGGATATCACTGAAACTATCTGAGATCTAGAGATGGGACTGATGGTGTTTGAGTGGACAGCGTCTTTCCACTTGTTATTATTTGATAAATGTGATCAACAGAGTCCGGTGTTTGGAAAGAAGTAAGTCAATCCTAAAAATAAATATTTTCCATCACTGAACTCAATGTTGTAATCTGTTTGTTCATATATTTAAAAAAAACTTCAAACCTGGTTGCTGCCACAATGTCCCTAAGGTGACTTTACAGTGTATAAATTAAAGGCTTTGGGAATATATAATGTCAGATGTTAAATTCAGAGAGACTGCCAGCAGCTCGAAGAAACACATCACTTCACACTGAAAATGCTGTATCTATTCACCATGGCTCGGAAAATAATCTACCCAATCATCGCCATTGTTGGTGTTCCCGGTGAGTGATTCTAACCATTGAGGTTGTGTAAATCTGTGTGTGAGAGGCTCTCTGATTTTAAACTCTGACTGAAGATGTTCCATTCTGTTCTCATTGTCACTGTTATACAAACACCAGGTTAAGGATGTAATTTGCTTAAGTCAAATGGCTTGAAATATCTCTGTGTTTTTAATCCTTTTCATCAACTGCCAGCGAGCCTCTGTATGTTACTCACGAGTTCACAACTCAATGAAGTCAATGTAATGAGTAGTGAACTACTCAATCTTATCTCTTGTAAGATTGGACCTCAGTGAAGGTGATCTCTCTGAAATAATGTTTATTGGGAGTAAGAGTACAATCGAAATTCGAGTGTCACTAACCAAAGTGCAATACCTGACACCAGTGAACAAGTGTTGCAGGGTATATTTGTCAGTGTAAAATTGTACTGATTGCGGTTCTTTCACCTGAATGGAATATCTGATTGAAGTCTCCATTAATATCTGGCACTATCTGTCCATGTAGAATTGTAATGTACTTAGGAAAAGAATTGGAATGAAATATGTTGGTTCAATTTTAAGTATATACTATTTTAATTTGATGAGTGAGATTCCCATTCTATGGGGCTGCCTCAGTCTTTCATCTTTTGAACATGTTGAAAAAAGGAAGAGTTTGGCTTTGTTTGATGGTCAGTGCGTGATGTGAAATTTCTCCATACCTCGGGTTTGTGTTGAAAAGCAAGAAAGTTTCAGCTCGTTCCTGATATTTAACCAAACCTATTATAATCCGTACAGAATTCAGTGATTGTCAAAGATTTTGTGATTTGTTCACATTTCCTTTAATCTATAAATGAACTCCAATGTTTTTTTCAGGTTGTTTTGGTTCTGTTTAACTGTGTTGCTTCTTAAAGCGATTTGTGAACTTGATCACCTGGAGTCCTAAATTCCTTGAAAACATTCAGATACTCGATTTCTAGAGAGTGATTGGGAAACATATTGTTCTGATCAGAATGTAGAACTTGACACTGAGCTGTGGTGAAATTCATTTCCGATTCTAATACCCAATTTGCAAGTTTATAATTGATTATTAGTGTGTTATTGTGTTGAGTTGCATTCTTCCATTCTGCTCATTCTCATTCTGAGTTTGGATTGGTTTGTAAATTTTGAAATGATCATTTTGCTTCCTGATGTCATATTGTTGATGTCAGTGGTGAAGGACAGTTATCCCAGTGCTGATCATTGTGGAAAACAACTTCCCACCTTCCAGCAATCAGAGGAAAATCCCTTTAACTCCCACTCGCTGTGTTGTATTTTTGTAACCAGCTTCCAGTCATCCTGCTGCTGGTCCTCTAACTCCACTCGCACTGAGATTGCTCATGAGTCTGTTCAGTCTTAACTTCCGGAAGGTGCCTAGAAACACCATGTTTCGGACGTTGACCATATCATTCCTGATAATTGCTAAAATTATTCAATGAAATCTGTCAAGAATGATCTTAATTTTAGAATATCTGCTGAATGTTCTTCATCACAGCCTGTGTTACTTGACGTATTAATTCTTTTTTTAATGTTGAGGTTGTAACTGGACAACTCTTTGGATTTCTTTTAATTTGATTTCTGTTTAAACTCAAGGAAAAACATAAACCTTCTATTGTTTTCCATTCCAGTGAGTAACGTCTGATGATCAGATGCTGAAGAAGGCAGACACGACAGTTTTCTGTATTAGCTGATGTGTAGAAGGTAGAAGCAGGGAGGTCATGATGGAGATCTATGAAACACTCATTTGTCTTCAGCGAGAGTACTGTGAGGAGTACTCCGGCCTCACTAGAAAGAGGATGAGTTTGCTCCGGAAGGGATGCAAAGGAGATTCACCAGGATGTTACCTGGGCCACAGTTTACCTGCAGTGAAGACAGTCTGGTTAGGCTTGGGCTGCTTTCCTTATCACAGTGAACACCGAGCGTGGTCACCACTGACATGTACAAAAGTAAGAGGAACATAGCTCGGATAGTTCAGAAGAAACTTGATCCCATTAGCAGCGTGTCAATGTCCAAGGTGTGTAGATTATGGTCAACAGCAGGAGGGTTAGGGGGGCTCTGAGGAAAATAAAATCTTCCAGTGTAATTTCAGAAATCTTGCTGGTCATCCTGCATTGCAAGATCCCAACATCACTCTGCAATGTGGGAGCAGCCAGATTTAAAACACAATTGTAGATGTGAATTGGTGAAAAGCTAAAACACATCACAGATTCATCCTCAGTAACACAATCACTGTTTAACAATCCAGCCTCTTCCAAGGAGCAAGGGATTGATTAAGGAAAGAAAAATAGAGTAGGAAAGTAATGTACCGTGGAACATGACAACTGACTTTAAACAATGTCTATCGGTATATAAAGAGAAACAGATTTACAAAATAGGACCTTTGCAGTCAGAAGTGGGAGATCCCATAACATGGAATGAAGTATTAGCTGAGGAATTAAACTGTACATTGCTTCAATCTTCAGTAAGGAAGACATGAATAACGTGCCAAACGTACTGCAAGGAACAGGTGTTGGAGAGAAGCTGAAGGAAATTTGAATTTCTAGAGAAATGATTTTGGGGAAAATGATGGGATTGAGGGTGGATCAATCTCTAGGTCCTGATAATCTTCATCCCAGAGTACTTAAGGAAGTCTTCCTGGGAATCGCAGACCCAGTGGTGGTTACTTTACAATTTTATTGGACTCTGGGCTGGTTCCTACAGATTGGAGGGTAACTAATGCAAGCTGACTATTCAGACATGGATGTGAAGAGAAAATGGTGAATTATAGACCAGTGAGCCTAACATCAGTGCTGGGGAATTTGCAAGAGTCAAATTTCAAGGATTTCACAACTCAGCATTTGGAAGGCAGTGCCATAATCAGACAAAATCAGCATGGATTTACTAAAGGGAAATCATGATTGGAATATCTTGGAATTGTTTAAGGGTGGAACTAGTCGAGTAGACCGCAGGGAAACAGTGGATGTGGTTTATTCAGTCTTCCAGAAGAGTTACTCAATGCATCATCTCCAAATTTGGAGATGGTACACAGCTGAATGGGAGGGTGAGCTGTGAGGAGGATGAAGAGAATATTCAGCATGATTTGGACAGGGCTGAGTGTATCATACACATGGCAGATGAGGTTTAACATGGATCACTGCGATGATATTGAGTCTATTAGGAAGTCAAATTATTACTTGAATGGTTGTAAGTTGAGAGAGGTGGATACTGATCAAAACCTTGGTCTCCTTGTGCATCGTTCACCAGAAGGAACCAGGCAGGTACTTCAGGCAGTGATGGAACCAAATGGTCTGTAAGCTTTCATGGATAGGTGGTTCCTATTTAGAGATAGGTGTGATTTGCTGCAATTTATAAAGCATTGCTGAGGCCACACCTGGAGATGTTTGTACAGTTTTGGTGTCCTTATCTGAGGAAGGATGTCCTTGCTATCGAGGAACAACAGCACCAGTTTACCAGGCTGTTTCCTGGGTTGGCAGTTCTGTCATACGAGGAGAGATTCGATTGGTTAGGATTAGAGTCAATGCAAAATTGGAGAGTGAGAGGGAACCTCATAGAAACGTATTAAATTCTAACAGAATGAGGCAGGGTCGATTCAGAAAGAATGGTACCAATGCTGGGGGAGTTGAGAACTAGAGGTCGTAGATTTAGGATTAGGACAAACCTCTTGGAGCTGAGGTGAGGAGAAATTTATTGTCAGTGGGTGTTGAATGTGTGGAGCTCATATCACTGAACGGTGTGAAGGCAAATTCATTCAGAATAGTGAGAGGGAATCTCACAGAAACTTACAAAATTCTAACAGGATTTAGACGGGTCGATTCAGAAAGAATGTTATCAATGGTGGGGGCTGGGGGGGGTCCACAACCAGCTGTCTTAGTCTGATGATAAGGGAAAGCCTTTTTCAAACTGAGGGGAGGAGAAATGTCTTCAGTCGGAGGCTGGTGAATGTGTGGAATTCACAGACGTTCTGTGAATTAAAAATAAATTAGATATCGCTCCAGGCACTAAAGGGATCAAAGGATATGGAGTAAGGGTGAATCAAGATATTAAATTTGATGATCAGCCCCAATAAAGATGAATGGCGGTGGAGGCTCCTACTCATGCTTCTCGTTTCTATGTTTCAATGACTGGGAGATCAGCTGGAATCAAACACTGGAGGATGTCCAAAACTCATCCCCTCTTCCCACTCCCCCACCACCCCACAACAATCTTCTCACCTCTCCCTTCCTCTCGGGATTCTCTCTCTCCCTCTCTCTGCTCTCTTTCTGTCTCTCTCCCTCACTGATAAAACAATCTAACGTGAACATTGGGTGAGAGTTGGAAAACCGACAGTTGCATCCTGAGTGAAATGAATTGACGTGGCTGCTGCAGTTTTATTTAACGATTGATCTCATAAAATTAAACACCGGAACTGAATAGAATGAAGCGAATGGAAAAGGCATCCTGAGACCCCTGAGATTCAGCCTTGAATTGAGACCTAGTCACAGAGGATACAATAAACCTTGGGAGACATGGATAGAGCAGAGTCAGGAATGGTTGTTGCAGGTCCCGGGGTTCAAATGCTTTAGTCGGAGTAGAGAAGGAGGTAGAAGGGGGGGTGGGGTAGCATTATTAGTCAAGGACTGTATCACAGTGTCAGAGAGGAAGTTTGATGAGGACTTGTCTGTTGAGGTAGTATGGGCGGAGATTAGAAATAGGAGTGGAGAGGTCACCCTGTTGGGAGTCTTTTATTGACCTCCTAAAAGTTCTAAAGAGGTTGAGGAAAGGATTGCGGAGACGATCCTGGTTAGGAGTGAAAGTAATAGGGTAATTGTTATGGGGGATTTTAACTTTACTAATATTGATTGGAATTGTTATAGCTCTAGCTCGTTAGAGGGGTCAGTTTTTGTACAAAGCGTGCAGGAAGTTTTTTTGACTCAGTATGTAGATAGACCAACTAGAGGTGAGGCTATATTGGATTTGGTGCTGGGAAATGAGCCAGACCAGGTGCTAGACTTGGAAGTTGGTGTGCATTTTGGTGATAGTGACCACAATTCGGTTACGTTCACCTTAGTGATGGAAAGGGATAGGCATGAACCTCGGGTCAGTAGTTTTAGCTGGGGGAAGGGTAATGATGAGGCTATTCGGAGAGAATTAGGAAGCATAGGTTGGACTAGGAGATTACAGGGACTGGGAACGTCCGAAATGTGGAGTTTTTTCAAGGAGCAGCTACTGCGAGTCCGTGATATGTATGTCCCTGTCAGGCAAGGAGGAATTGGTAGGGCTAGGGAACCGTGGTGCACTAGGAAAGTTGATTCATTGGTTAAAAAGAAAAAGGAGGCTTATGTTCGGATGAGACTTGAGGGCTCAGGTAGTGCACTTGAAAGCTTTAGATTGGCTAGGAGGGAGTTGAAGAGTGAGTTAAGAAGGGCTAAAAGAGGACATGAGAACACTTTGGCTGATAGGATTAAGGAGAATCCTAAGGCATTCTATAGGTATGTCAAGAACAGAAGGTTGGTTAGGGCAAGATTAGGGCCAGTTACAGACAGCAGAGGGAAGTTGTGTGTGGAACCAGAAGAGATTGGAGAGGCATTGAACCAACATTTCTCTTCGGTGTTCACGCAGGGGGACATGAATATAGCTGAGGAGGACACTGGGTTGCAGGGGTGTAAAATAGACAGTATTGCAGTTGATAAGGGGGATGTGCTGGATATTCTTGAGGGTTTGAAAATAGATAAGTCCCCTGGTCTGGATGGGATTTACCCTAGGATTCTCTGGGAGGCAAGAGAGGTGATTGCAGAGCCTCTGGCTCTGATCTTCAGGTCGTCATTGGTCTCTGGTATAGTACCGGAAGATTGGAGGAGAGCGAATGTTGTCCCATTGTTTAAGAAGGGGAACAGAGACTTCCCCGGGAATTATAGACCGGTGAGTCTTACTTCTGTTGTGGGCAAGGTTTTAGAAAAAATTATTAGGGATAGGATTTATAGTTATTTGGAGAGTAATGAATTGATTGGAGATAGTCAGCATGGTTTTGTAGCGGGTAGGTCGTGCCTTACTAACCTTATTGAGTTTTTTGAGAAAGTGACCAAAGAGGTGGATGGGGGTAAGGCAGTTGACGTGGTATATATGGATTTTAGTAAGGCGTTTGATAAGGTTCACCATGGTAGGCTTCTGCAGAAAATGCAGATGTATGGGATTGAGGGTAATCTAGGAAATTGGATCAGGAATTGGCTAGCAGATAGGAGACAGAGGGTGGTGGTTGATGGTAAATATTCGTCATGGAGTTCGGTTACGAGTGGTGTGCCTCAGGGATCTGTTTTGGGGCCACTGCTGTTTGTAATTTTTATTAATGATCTGGATGAGGGTATAGTTGGGCGGATTAGTAAATTTGCTGATGACACCAAAGTCGGAGGTGTGGTAGATTGTGAGGAAGGGTGTCATAGTTTGCAGGGAGACTTGGACAGGTTGCAGAGCTGGGCCGAGAGGTGGCGGATGGAGTTTAATGCGGAGAAGTGTGAGGTAATTCGCTTTGGTAGGAATAACAGATGTGTCGAGTATAGGGCTAACGGGAGGACTTTGAATAGTGTGGATGAACAGAGGGATCTAGGTGTATGTGTACATACATCCCTGAAAGTTGGGAATCAAGTCGATAAGGTTGTTAGGAAGGCGTACGGTGTCTTGGTGTTTATTGGTAGGGGGATTGAATTTAGGAGTCGCAGCGTCATGTTGCAAATGTACACAACTCTGGTGCGGCCGCACTTGGAGTATTGTGTGCAGTTCTGGTCCCCACATTATAGGAAGGATGTGGAGGCTTTGGAGAGGGTGCAGAGGAGGTTTACCAGGATGTTGCCTGGTATGGAGGGGAGGTCCTATGAGGAGAGACTGAGGGATTTGGGGTTGTTTTCGCTGGAAAGAAGGCGGCTAAGAGGGGATCTTATTGAAACATATAAGATGATTAGAGGTTTAGATAGGGTGGATAGTGATAGCCTTTTTCCTCGGATGGAGAAAGCTAGCACGAGTGGGCATGGCTTTAAATTAAGGGGGGGTAGTTATAGGACGGATGTCAGGGGTAGGTTCTTTACCCAGAGGGTGGTGAGGGATTGGAATGCCCTGCCTGCTGCAGTTGTAAATGCGCCTAGTTTGGGGGCGTTTAAGAGATCCGTGGATAGGTTTATGGACGAAAAGGGATTGGTTTAGGTTAGTGGGTCATTGCTTTTTAACAGGTCGGCGCAACATCATGGGCCGAAGGGCCTCTTCTGTGCTGTAATGTTCTATGTTCTATGTTCTATAAGGAACAGGATTCGCCCCACCCCAGTAAAACAAATGTGTCCTTTTCAGCCCCAAAACATCTAACACACGGGTGGAAGGGGCAAGAGGGGAAATAGAGCCACTGTTCCCCACCATCTGTCCCATCCGTACACCCATCATACACCCCACAACAATAAAACAAAACGCAAGGGGATTTTATTTTCCATTAATTACAGAATGCAGCATTGAAGCAAATGGGTGGAGAGAGAGGAAAAGTGATAGAGGCTGAGATATTAAACCACATTCCCTACCCACTCCACCCAAAAATTAATAATCCTCCAAACCCCATCACCCTTTCGAAAAATGCAAACAAGACACAGGGATTGAGAACAAACCTTTACCCAGGCCAGGGGATTGATTTTTATCCTCTCTCCCTCCCATGTGCTTTATCGTCACTGAGCTCATTTGCTTTTTAAGTTGTTTGGTTACCATTTGCAGTTCTGTATGTGCTGCAGGTCATTGATGCACAGCAGGATCCCATGGGCAGCAATGTTTCCACACCGTCCAACCTAATCGACAAGTGGCTGAAACCTCAATCGGGAAGACACTGTTCATTTCCTCAGGATACATTTCAAAACAGGATTGGAGTGTTTGAACATCACACTTTCTGGAAAGATGTGACGAGGACCTCAGCAGGGACTGCACAAGGAAACCCTCTAGCCCCAAATCCTCTGCCATTTTCCCTCCACCCCAACTCCACAATGTTCAGCTCTCTCTCCCCTGTTTAACCTGATCCTCCCTTTGCTCTCCCACTCCGTCACATCAGCCCTTCATCAGCCTGTCTCCTCGCTCTCTCACTTCCTTTCTCACAAGCCACACAATGGAGATACAGAGACACACAGAGAGACAGTGCCCTGAGACAGAGGTTGATGTCCTTTTAACAAGCCACGCCAAATTCCCAAAGAGGAACACCTTGCTTTATAATCTGTGAAAGGGGTGTGGGAAGGTGTGAACTGTTCTTCATTAACATTTAGTGGTTCATTAACAAATATCTGACACTCACTTTAAGTGAACAATTAACAATTTAATTATTTAACCAACAAGGAACTTTAGTTAAAGAAGTAACTTTGTGATTAAAGTAAGATTCTACTGGAATGTTGCTCAAATAAATACAAGGACCACTCATTAATAGAAAAAGAGTGTTCCTATTCCACTGCCTGCACATTGTTTCTGATTTTGATAGATAAATGGAGAGTTCTATTAAGTGATATTCAAAGCCGGAGAGAGCTGCTCTTTCCCTCTCTCGGCTTTGAAAGGTGGCAGCTCTTCATTTGAACTGCAGGCAGGCAGTTGATCTCCTTTTTTTATAACTGTGTTGACCTATGAATTTTCCTGCACCAGGATTGATCTGATCTTATCCACAACAATAAATTAACATTTGATAATTCCCTGATAGCTGAGTGTCTTTGAGCTGATAGGCTGAACTCAAAATTCAAAAGCCTGCAAAGCCTGTTACTAAAGCAAGCTTGATGCTTGGTCTTTGCTACAAATGTTGCAATCTGTGTACTCTGTCTGTACCTGCATTTTAAGCCTCCAAGCATTGACACAAGTCCAGCTTTAAAGGGACACAAAACCAGCTTTTAAAGGGACCACACCACAAACTCAGCTTCGCAACAGCAGGCATTGAGTGAGATTCCCAACAATCACTGTCACAGTAAACTGGATTCAGATGGAACCCTGTGCATTTCGTTTCACCCTCGCATTTATCTCTCTGCCTCAGACACATTCTTTATTCCACAATTATACCCGCCTCAAGTTAAAGATCTTTCATTCCAGACCATCAGGAATTATTTACAGTGATGAGATTAATTTTAATCTGACCTCACTGATGTTAATTTAGAGATTTCTGATGGAGCTTGTGCACAGGAAGATCCAAAGCACAGAGGCAGTTTCAAAAATCAGTTCAGAGTTTATGATAATTGTTTTCTGTGTGCGTGTTTCTTGTTTTAATGTACAAACTGAGGCTGGAATATTGGTTGCACAGTAAGATCCCACAGACAGCAATGTGATATTGGCTGAATGTCCCCTCAATCCTCTGCAGAAAGTGTTTGTGAACTCCTTCAATCCCATTTTTCAAGTTGAAGCTTTTTTATATATTCAAGGCCTTAGAACTTTCTTTGCAGTTAGTGAGCTTTTTCAAAGAAGTTGATCATTGTTTCAAGGCAGGCAAAGGGCCCAGGACAGTGTATGCACAGCACGATCCCACAGCAGCTGCACTGTGAAACTTATCAAATGAGACAGAGATCTTCCCCTGGCCCCATCCTCACACCTGCTGGGAGCCCCTTCCACCACTGCCCAACCAAAAGACCCACACACCTACCACTGAGTGTGTGCACTGTCCCAAATCTGGAGAATTCCCTTCACATCCCTGGAAAGATATAACTCTCTCTTAACACTGAGACAACCTTTTAAAACAAGATCTGCTGCAAGATCAAGAAGGTGCAGTGTAGGGTGGCTTTGAAAGCGTTTGATGGAATGTAACCCTGAAAACTGTGACCTGATAAAATAGGTTTTCGGTCCTGGAGACTACAGTTGAGGAGAAATCAACTGGGGATAGCCAAAGGGAGCAGGTCTCTGGGGGTGAGCCTATTGGCAAGCCTCAGGTGGTTAGGGGTAAGAGATTGGGCCTCGTGATTGGGGACTCCACAGTTATGGGGACGGATAGGAGAGTTGGAGGTAAGGGTAGGGACTCAGGGCTGGTGTGTTGCCTACCAGGGGCTGGGGTCCAGGATGTATCGGACAGAGTATTCAGGACTCTTAGGGGAGAGGGAGATCAACCCCAAGTTATAGTTCATGTGGGGACACATGACATAGGGAGATTAAGGGAAGGGGATATTAAGCAAAGATTTATGGAGTTGGGGTGGAAACTAAAGGCAAAGTCTGAAAGAGTAGTTATATCTGGACTCTTGCCTGTGCCACGGGATAGTTTAGAGAGGAATAGAGAGAGGGAAAGTTTGAACTCGTGGCTGAGGGGATGGTGCAGGAGGGAGGGGTTCAGGTACTTGAGCAATTGGGGCTCAGTCTGGGGAAGGTGGGACCTCTATAAGAGGGATGGTCTACACCTGAACCAGAGGGGAATCAATATCCTGGGGGGTAAATTTGCTAAGGCTATGCAGGGAGGTTTAAACTGATTCGGAGGGGGGGTGGGATAGTGAGGAAAGGGGGTGAAAGTGAGGGGGGCATAGTTGGGGAATGCAAGGCACGGCATAGTGGGGGAGGGGCGGAGCAGGGTTTGAAATGCGTGTACTTTAATGCGAGGAGTATTCGCAATAAAGTGGATGAACTTGCAGCGTGGATCAGTACCTGGGACTTTGATGTTGTGGCCATTTCAGAGACATGGATAGAGCAGGGGCAGGAATGGATGTTGCAGGTCCCGGGGTACAAATGCTTTAGTCGGAGTAGAGATGAAGGTAGAAGGGGGGGTGGGGTAGCATTGCTAGTCAAGGACTGTATCACAGTGTCAGAGAGGAAGTTTGATGAGGACTTGTCTGTTGAGGTAGTATGGGCGGAGATTAGAAATAGGAGAGGAGAGGTCACCCTGTTGGGAGTCTTTTATAGACCTCCTAAAAGTTCTAGAGAGGTTGAGGAAAGGATTGCGGAGACGATCCTGGTTAGGAGTGAAAGTAATAGGGTAATTGTTATGGGGGACTTTAACTTTACGAATATTGATTGGAATTGCTATAGTTCTAGCTCGCTAGAGGGGTCAGTGTTTGTACAAAGCGTGCAGGAAGGTAGATAGGCCAACTAGAAGGGAGGCTATATTGGATTTGGTGCTGGGAAATGAGCCAGACCAGGTGCTAGACTTGGAAGTTGGTGTGCATTTTGGTGATAGTGACCACAATTCGGTTACGTTCACCTTAGTGATGGGAAGGGATAGGCATGAACCTCGGGTCAGTAGTTTTAGCTGGGGTAAGGGCAATTATGAGGCTATTAGGAGTGAATTAGGAAGCATAGATTGGACTAGGAGATTACAGGGACTGGGAACGTCCGAAATGTGGAGTTTTTTCAAGGAGCAGCTACTGCGAGTCCTTGATAGGTATGTCCCTGTCAGGCATGGAGGATTTGGTAGATCTAGGGAACCGTGGTGCACTAAAAGAGTTGAGTCGATGGTTAAAAAGAAAAAGGAGGCTTATGTTCGGATGAGATTGGAGGGCTCAGATAGTGCACTAGGAAGCTTTAGATTGGCTAGGAGGGAGTTGAAGAGTGAGTTGAGAAGGGCGAAAAGAGGACATGAGAAGACTTTGGCTGATAGGATTAAGGAGAATCCTAAGGCGTTCTATAGGTATGTCAAGAACAGAAGGTTGGTCAGGGCAAGATTAGGGCCAGTTACAGACAGCAGGGGGAAGTTGTGTGTGGAACCGGAGGAGATTGGAGAAGTATTGAACCAATATTTCTCTTTGGTGTTCACGCAGGGGGACATGAATATAGCTGAGGAGGACATTGGGTTGCAGGGGTGTAAAATAGACAGTATTACGGTTGATAAGGGGGATGTGCTGGAAATTCTTGAGGGGCTGAAAATAGATAAGTCCCCTGGTCCGGATGGGATTACCCTAGGATTCTCTGGGAGGCTACAGAGGTGATTGCAGAGCCTCTGGCTCTGATCTTCAGGTCGTCATTGGTCTCTGGTGTAGTCCCGGAGGATTGGAGGATAGCGAATGTTGTCCCTTTGTTTAAGAAGGGGAACAGAGACTTTGCCGGGAATTATAGACCGGTGAGTCTTACTTCTGTTGTGGGCAAGGTTTTAGAAAAAATTATTAGGGATAGGATTTATAGTTATTTGGAGTGTAATGAATTGATTAGAAATAGTCAGCATGGTTTTGTAGCGGGTAGGTCGTGCCTTACTAACCTTATTGAATTATTTGAGAAGGTGACCAAAGAGGTGGATGGGGGCAAGGCAGTTGACGTGGTATATATGGATTTTAGTAAGGCGTTCGATAAGGTTCACCATGGTAGGCTTCTGCAGAAAATGCAGATGTATGGGATTGTGGGTAATCTAGGAAGTTGGATCAGGAATTGGCTATCAGATAGGAGACAGAGGGTGGTGGTTGATGGTAAATATTCATCATGGAGTTCAGTTACGAGTGGTGTGCCTCAGGGATCTGTTTTGGGGCCACTGTTGTTTGTAATTTTTATTAATGATCTGGATGAGGGTATAGTTGGGCGGATTAGTAAATTTGCTGATGACACCAAAGTTGGAGGTGTGGTAGATTGTGAGGAAGGGTGTCATAGTCTGCAGGGAGACTTAGATAGGTTGCAGAGCTGGGCCGAGAGGTGGCGGATGGAATTTAATGCGGAGAAGTGTGAGGTAATTCACTTTGGTAGGAGCAACAGATGTGTCGAGTATAGGGCTAACGGGAGGACTTTGAATAGTGTGGATGAACAGAGGGATCTAGGTGTATGTGTACATACATCCCTGAAAGTTGGGAATCAAGTAGATAAGGTTGTTAAGAAGGCGTACGGTGTCTTGGCGTTTATTGGTAGGGGGATTGAATTTAGGAGTCGCAGCGTCATGTTGCAACTGTACACTACTCTAGTGCGGCCGCACTTGGAGTACTGTGTGCAGTTCTGGTCCCCGCATTACAAGAAGGATGTGGAGGCGTTAGAGAGGGTGCAGAGGAGGTTTACTAGGATGTTGCGTGGTATGGTGGGGAGGTCCTATGAGAGACTGAAGGATTTAGGGTTGTTTTCGTTGGAAAGAAGGCGGCTAAGAGGGGATCTTATTGAAACATATAAGATGATTAGAGGTTTAGATAGGGTGGATAGTGATAGCCTTTTTCCTCGGATGGAGAAAGCTAGCACGAGGGGGCATGGCTTTAAATTAAGGGGGGGTAGCTACAGGACGGATGTCAGGGGTAGGTTCTTTACCCAGCGGGTGGTGAGGGATTGGAATGCCCTGCCTGCTGCAGTTGTAAATGCGTCTAGTTTGGGGGCGTTTAAGAGATCTCTGGATAGGTTTATGGACGAAAAGGGATTGGTATAGGCTAGTGGGTCATTGTTTTTGTAACTGGTCGGCGCAACATCGTGGGCCGAAGGGCCTGTTCTGCGCTGTAATGTTCTATGTTCTATGATGCACTTTGGATGGAGTTCTTTGACAAGGAAGTACTCAATGAATGATAGAACTCCAGGAAGATCTAAGGTAGAATGTGGCCTTGGCGTATTAGACCGTGACAAATTAGCCAGGAAGGAGCTAAAGAGAGTGTTAAGAAGAGCTAGGCGAGGACATGAGAAGACTTTGGCAGATAGGATCAAGGAAAACCCTAAAGCTTTCTATAGGAATGTCAAGAATAAAAGATTGGTTAGGGCAAGATTAGGTCCAGTCAGAGACAGCAGTGGGAAGTTGTGCTTGGAGCCTGAAGAGATAGGAGAGGCACTAAATGAGTATTTTTCGTCAGTATTCACGCAGGAAAAAGTCAGTGTACTCGAGGAGAGTACTGAGATACAGGCTTTTAGGCTAGACAGGATTGAGGTACATAAGGAGGAGGTGTTAGCAATTCTTGAGAGTGTGAACATAGATAAGTCCCCTGGGTCAGATGGGATTTACCCTAGGATTCTCCGGGAGGGTAGGGAGGAGATTGCAGAGCCTTTGGCTTTGATCTTCATGTCATCATTGGCTACAGGTATAGTGCCAGAAGACTGGAGGATAGCAAATGTTGTCCCCTTGTTCAAGAAGGGGAGTAGAGACCATCCTGGGAATTATAGACCAGTGAGCCTTACTTCTGTTGTGGGCAAAGTTTTGGAAAGAATTATAAGGGATAGGATTTATAATCATCTAGAGGGAAATAAATTGATTAGGGATAGTCAACACGGTTTTGTGAAGGGTAGGTCGTGCCTCACAAACCTTATCGGGTTTTTTGAAAAGGTGACCAAAGAGGTGGATAAGGGTAAGGCAGTTGACGTGGTGTATATGGATTTTAGCAAAGCCTTTGATAAGGTTCCCCATGGTAGGCTACTGCAGAAAATGCAGATGTATGGGATTGAGGGTGATTTAGCAGTTTGGATCAGGAATTGGCTAGCTGATAGAAGACAGAGGGTGGTGGTTGATGGGAAATATTCAACCTGGAGTTCAGTTACAAGTGGTGTACCTCAGGGATCTGTTTTGGGGCCACTGCTGTTTGTCATTTTTATAAATGACCGAGATGAGGGTGTAGAAGGATGGATTAGTAAATTTGCTGACGACACCAAAGTTGGAGGAGTTGTAGACAGTGAGGATGGATGTTACAGTTTGCAGAGGGACATAGATAAGCTGCAGAACTGGGCCGAGAGGTGGAAAATGGAATACAGAAAAGTGTGAGGTGATTCACTTTGGAAGGAGTGACAGGAGTACAGAATATAGGGCTAATGGAAGGACTCTTGGTAGTGTCGACAAGCAGAGAGATCTCAGGGTACATGTGCATAGATCCCTGAAAGTTGGCACCCAGGTTGATAAGGTTGTTAAGAAGGCGTACGGTGTGTTAGCTTTTATTGGTAGAGGGATTGAATTTCGGAGCCGTGAGGTCATGTCACAACTGTACAAAACTCTGGTGCGGCCGCACTTGGAGTATTGTGTACAGTTCTGGTCGCCAAATTATAAGAAAGATGTGGAGGCATTGGAAAGGGTGCAGAGGAGGTTTACCAGGATGTTGCCTGGTATGGTGGGAAGGTCTTATGAGGAAAGGCTGAGGGACTTGAGGTTATTTTCATTGTAGAGAAGAAGGTTACGAGGTGACCTGATTGAGGCATACAAGATGATCAGAGGGTTAGATAGGGTGGACAGTGAGAGCCTTTTACCTCGGATGGTGATGGCTAACACGAGGGGACATAGCTTTAAATTAAGGGGTGGTAATTATAGGATGGATGTCAGAGGTAGGTTCTTTACTCAGAGGGTAGTAAGGGTGTGGAATGCCCTGCCTGCAGCAGTTGTGGACTCGCCAACTTTAAGGGTGTTCGAATGGTCAGTGGATAGACATATGGATAACATTGGAATAGTTTAGGTTAGAGGGTCATTAGATTGGTTCCACTGGTCGGCGCAACATCGAGGGCCGAAGGGCCTGTACTGCGCTGGAATGTTCTGTGTTCTATGGTCTATTTGAACACAGATCTTTGAAAGCAGAAGTGCAGGTTATAGTAGGGTAGTAAAAATGGCATTTGGGACACCTGCTTGTTCCCAATTTAAAGAGGGGAGTTTATCTCTTCTGAGAGAATATGTATCCAATCTTAGAATTCACATGGCGCTGGGTCAAGGTTTACACGAGGCTGCGAAATGAAATGTCTCCCCCCGATATTGCCCTCTCTGGATATGGTCACATTGCTGCCCATGGGATCATGCTGTGCTTAAAAATCCCACAAAGAAAGCTGGAAAGGGAGAGATTCTGGAGGGAGGTGAACAGAAACGGGGAGAAGGTGAGATGCAGAGAACAATACTGCAGTGCAATAGAGAGATATAGAGAGAAACTTGGCATAGAGAGAACAATTAGAGAGCGATAGGGAGATAGGGGGTAAAGCGATGGTGTGAACGAAGAATGGAAATACACTGGATAAGAGAGAAATCCAGACAGAGGGGAATAAAGCTGGTCAGAGAGAAGAAGAGTTTAGGAAGAGATAGATAGGGAAGCAAAGGAGAAGGCATAGAGAGAGGGAGGGGATAAAGGAAACAAAAAGAGACAGAAAGAGGAAATAATCTGTAAATTAGAAGCAGTAAAGCTGTGGGGGAGAGTGAGAATGGGGAGGAAATTTGGAGAGGGGAAGTTAAATAGAAAAATCCTGAATTGACATCCAACTCCATCAGCTGTCCAGTCCAGGGAAGCTTTCAATCCAGGGTGGGCTCTGATAATTGGGAGCAGGAATGGATTACAGATTTTTCTCTGTCCACTTTGGGTTTAATTAGAAACCCGTCCAGTGTGAATTAATCCTGTAAAACAAATCAGATGAGAAATCCAATCTCTCTGAAATATCTGAATGATCAGAATTTGCAGATTTGCTCCATCAAAGTGAGAGATGTATAATTCACAGCTTCCTGTCCCCCAGTCCCTATTTAACCAGTGATGTTACATTGGCTACTTTCCAATCTGCAATCTCTAACACATCTCCTCCAACAACACCGCTACCCCGGGAACTCCTGTCCATTGGATTGATGCTGAAATCCTCTCCTTACTGTCAGCTCACACATGGAGAATGTTTACTCAATAATTTCCCGGCTCTTATCCCTTTTTCTCTGACAGTTAATTTACTGGGAATTGTGATCCTGAGTCGAAGAAAGTGTGGCCTCTCCACCTGCACCACTCGCTACCTGGTGGCCATGGCAGTGGCCGATCTACTGTTCATCATCCTTAATCCCATTCTCGCCTACATAAATGCTTACTATTTCCCTGTGAATTTCCTGCGCCTCACCTCTGTGTGTCGTGTTCACAATGTCCTACTGGCTGCTGCCAGAGACTGTTCTGTCTGGTTCACTGTCACTTTCTCCTTTGATCGATTTGTGGCCATTTGCTGTCAGAAACTGAAAACTAAATATTGCACAGGGAAAACTGCGGCTGTGGTTCTGGCAACAACTGGCATCCTGCTCTGTGCGAAAAACATTCCACTGTACTTTACAAAGGAACCTCAGTGGATAATCGACAATGTCCACTGGTTCTGTTGGACAAAGACAAGTGTTTTCACTGATCCTGGCTGGATTGGATTTACCTGGTTTGATCAGGTTTTAACCCCATTGCTCCCATTCTGTTTAATCCTGTTGATTAACGCTCTGACAGTCAGTCACATTTTGGTGACCAGTCGAGTCCGGAAGGGACTGAGGGCTCAGAGTCAGGGAGAGAATCGCAGAGACCCCGAGATGGAGAGCAGAAGGAAGTCAATGATTTTACTCTTCAGCATATCCGGAGCTTTCATTCTCCTCTGGGCGGTGACTGTTATATATTTTATCTATTTGAAAGCGGAAAGATTTATTTTTCTCACCCTTCCTGAGTATACATTTCAAAATGTTGGATTGATGCTGCGGGATATAAACTGCTGCACAAACACATTCATTTACGTGGTGACTCAATCCAAATTCAGGGACCAAATCAGAATCATGGTGAAATATCCGGTTACATCAATTATTCAATTAATGAAAAAAAACTGAATGACAGCGAATCACAGCGCAGGATCAATAAATCACCACTCAGTCAATCAGAGGCTGGATTGCTAACTGACCGCTTCAGCCAATCAGAGACTTTATTGTTGACCGATCGCCTCAGCCTATCAGAGACTGGATTGTTAACTGACCGCCTCAGCCAATTAGGGACTGCATGTCTAACTACCCCCACCCCACAGCCAGTCAGGGACTGGATTGCATAGTGACCACCTCAGCCAATCAGAGATGGAATTGCTAACTAATCGGTTCAGCCAATCAGAGACTGGATTGCTCACTGACCATCTCAGCCAGATAAAAGCCTGAATCAGCCAATCAGAATTGCTGCTCACTAGCTGACAGCCACATCCACCAATGACTGGTCTCTGCACTGTGACAGCAAATGAGCCAATCAGAGGCTGGGATCCTGAGTGAAAGCTCTGTCGGCCAATCAGAACACTGGCAGCTGTCCACCCGCCCCCTGAACAAACCCTGAAGCTCCATTCTCTGTGCCACAGATGCTTCAACCAATCAGGAAGCTGGTGTGTGTGTGTGTGTGTCAGTGTGTGTGCCTGTCATAGTCCTGTGTCTGAGTGTCTGTCAGAGTCTGTGTTTGTGTGTCTGTAAGAGTGTATGTGTATGTATAACTGTATCAGAGTCTGTGTCTGCCTGTCAGTGTCTGTGTGTCTGCCTGTCAGTGTTTATGTGTGTGTCTGTCAGTGTCTGTGTGTCTGCCTGTCAGTGTCTGTGTGTCTGCCTGTCAGTGTCTATGTGTGTGTCTGTCAGTGTCTGTGTGTCTGCCTGTCAGTGTCTATGTGTGTGTCTGTCAGTGTCTGTGTGTCTACCTGTCAGTGTCTATGTGTGTGTCTGTCAGTGTCTGTGTGTCTGTCAGTGTCTGTGTGTGTGTGTGTGTGTGTCTGTCAGAGTTCATAGAATCCTAAAGTGCAGAAAGAGGCCCTTCAGCCCATCAAGTCTGCACTGACCACAATCCTACTCAGACCCTATCACCATATCCTATCCCCACTAATCCCTCAAACCTATGCATCCCTGGACACTAAGGGGCAATTTCTTAGCATGGCCAATCAACCTAACCCGCACATCTTTGGACTGTGGGAGGAAACCGGAGTACCCGGAGGAAACCCACGCAGACATAAGGAGAATGTGCAAAGTCCACACAGACAGTGACCCGAGCCAGGAATCGAACCCAGGACCCTGGATCTGTGAAGCAGCAGTGCTAACCACTGTGCTACCGTGCCGCCCTTCAGTTTGTGTGTATGTCTGTCAGTGTCTGTGTGTGTGTGTGTTAGAGGTTGTCTGTCAGAATCTGTATGTATGTACAAAGAACAACCCAGCACGGGAAACAGGCCCTTCGGCCCAACGAGTCCACGCTGCCATCTTAAAGCATTTTCCTACACCTACCCTGCCCCGTGTGTATGTGAGTGGAACCCCTAATGTAACCAGATTCAGGGGAGAATAGTGTAGGGACAATTTGTTACACCAATCAGCCTAGGAGCACATCTTTGGGGTGTGGGAGGAAACCGGAGCACCCGGAGAAAACCCACGCAAGCACGGGGAGAATGCGCAAACTCCCACAGACACTGGCCCAAATCCATGTATCTGCACAGCAATCAGTGATAGTCACTGAGCTGTTGTGGTGCCCGTCTGCTGGTCCAGTTTTAAGCGTACACCATGACGCAAAGTACTCGGCCACTCCCAGAACCTCCAAGAGCAGCCCACGCACGACCCACCGTCTGCATGCCCCTCGTTTGACAACAAGGTGGACCGACACCTGTGGATGAAAAGAGATAAAACATTAACGTGTAGTATTACATTTCCAGTATCGTCCCGAGGCTCTGACCCTTTTTAAAACCGTCTCCTATAACCCTCCATCCCTGTTTCACTCGTGCCTATCTAAATAAACCTTAAACAAGTCCAGAGTGCCTGCCTCCACCACCTTACTCGGTAGCATGTTCCATACCCCACGACCCTCTGTGTGAAAAACCTCCCTCGAGTATCCAAATTATACTTCTCCCCGCTCACCCTAAGCTCGTGACCCCTCGTGATATTTGTCCCCAATCTAGGGAAAAGCCTGCCACTGTTGACTCTATCTATCCCCTTCATTATTTTATACACCTCTATCAGATCCCCCCTTAATCTCCGTCTCTCTCTCAGGAAAAGAGCCCCAGTTTACCCAATCTTTCCTCATAACCCAGTCCTTCCATACCAGGCAGCATCCTGGTAAACCTCCTCTGCACTCTCTCCAGGGTCTCCACGTCCTTCCGGTAGTAAGGTGACCAGAACTGGACGCAGTACTCCAAATGCGGTCTAACCAACGTTCTGTACAACTGAAGCATTAGACGACAGCTCTTATACTCTATACCCCTTCCTATAAATATGTGTGTGTGTCAGTGTCCATGTGGGTGTGTCTGTCAGAGTCTGTGTGAGTGTCTGTCAGAGTCTGTGTGTGCCTGTCTGTCTGTCAGTGTCTGTGTGTGTCTCAGTGTCTGTGTGTGTCTCTGGCAGAATCTGTGTGTGTGCCTGTCATTGTCTGTGTGTGTCCTTGGCAGAGTTTCTTTTTGTGTGTCTGCCAGTGCCTCTGCGTGTATGTCTGTCAGTGTCTGTGTGTGTATATCTCTGTCAGAGTATGTGTCAGTCTGTCAGTGTCTATGTGTTTGTCAGAGTCTGTGTGTGTGTGTCAGAGCCTGTGTATGTGTGTGGCTGTCAGTGTCTATATGTGTGTCTGTCTGTCAGAGTCTGTGTGTGTGTCTGTCAAAGTCTGTGTGCCTATCAGAGTCTATGTGTGTATCTGTCAGTGTCTGTGTGCGTATGCCTGTCAGAGTCTGTGTGTGTGTGTCTGTCAGTGTCCATGTGTCTGTGCCTGTCAGTGTGTGTGTGTGTGTTTCTGTCAGTGTCCGTGTGTGTGTCTGTCAGCGTGTGTGTGTGTCTGTCAGTGTCTGTGTGTCTGTCTGTCAGTGTCTATGTGTGTGTGTGTGTGTCTGTCAGAGTCTGCGTGTGTGTCTATCAGTGTCTGTGAGTGTCTGTCAGAGTCTGTGCGTTTGTGTATGTGTCAGAATCTGTGTGTGTGTCTGTCAGTGTCTGTGTGTCTGTCTGTCAGTGTCTATGTGTGTGTATGTGTCAGAGTCTGCGTGTGTGTCTATCAGTGTCTGTGTGTGTGTCTGGCAGAGTCTGTGTGTGTGTGGCTGTCACTGTCTGTGTGTGTCTCTGGCAGAGTTTCTTTGTGTGTTTCTGTCAGTGCCTGTGTGTGTGTGTGTCTGTCAGTATCTGTGTGTGTATGTCAGTCAGTGTCTATGTGTGTGTGTGTGTCTGTCAGTGTCTGTGTGTGTATGTCAGTCAGTGCCTGTGTGTGTGTGTGTCTGTCAGTATCTGTGTGTGTATGTCAGTCAGTGTCTATGTGTGTGTGTGTGTCTGTCAGTGTCTGTGTGTGTATGTCAGTCAGTGCCTGTGTGTGTGTGTGTGTCTGTCAGTATCTGTGTGTGTATGTCAGTCAGTGTCTATGTGTGTGTGTGTGTCTGTCAGTGTCTGTCTGTGTCTCTGGCAGAGTCTGCGTGTGTGTATCTGTAAGTGTCTGTGTATGTGTGTGCCTGTGTCTGTCTGTCTGTCTGTCGCAGTCTCTGTTTGTGTGTCTGTCAGTGCCCGTGTGTGTCTGTCAGAGTCTCTATGTATGTATCTGTCAGTGTGTGTGTGTGTGTGTGTGTTGTGTGTGTGTCTGGGTGTGTATGGGGTGTCAGGGAAGGGTAGTACCTCTGCTGGGGGAACATGTTGCATCCTTTCAGGGTGATTTGTCCACCCTTTGTCCCCACCTGGCACTCAGCTCTCACCTGTAGCTGTTTGCACGCGACAGCGGCCACACCCCGGGCAACGGCTTCGACAAGCCGGCTACACCAGGTGAGGGAAGCTGACGGGTCTCACCCCTCGGTGAGATAGAGAGATGTCTATCCCAGCTTGTGAAGACCAGTGGATTGAGTGGATGAAACCACTGGAAGGTCCAACGGTCAAGAAGTTGGTCTCTGCAACACGAAGAGCAGGACAAGACACAGAAGACCCTTGTCAGACCCCACTTGGAGTACTGTGCGCAGTTCTGGTCGCCTCACTATAGGAAGGACGTAGAAGCTATTGAAAGGGTACAGAGGAGATATACAAGGATGTTGCCTGGATTGGGAGGCATGCCTTATGAGGATAGGTTGAGGGAGCTGGGACTCTTCTCCCTGGAGAGACAAATGATGAGAGGCAACCTGCGGGGAGGAGGTACAGAGGAGATGTTAGGGGTAAGATTTTCACTCAGAGGGTGGTGAGTGAGTGGAATCGGCTGCCGTCGGTGGTGGTGGAGGCGAACTCGCTGGGGTCTTTTAAAAGACTTCTGGATGAGTATATGGGATTTAATGGGATTGGGGGTTATAGATAGGTCTATGGATTGGTAGGTGTTGATCCGATCGGCGCAACTCGTGGGCCGAAGGGCCTGTTTGTGCTGTAGTGTTCTATGTTCTATGTTCCATGTTCTAAGACGTCCTGGTCATCCACTGCTCCTTGTCCCATCTCCAGCCGTCTTGACTCTTGTCTTGCCACTGGATCTAGATTGGAATTGCGAAGAGAGAGTGAGGCTGACGCTGGTAACTCTCCCTCATTTTAATCCAAATCAAGCGCTGGTCTCGACACCACCATCATCATCATCCGCGTCCTGTTCAACCCTTGGAGTCCTGTGACGATGGGTGAGCGATGAAGCAGCAGGTGTGGATACACTGGGAGCTGTACTCACGGACCTGCACACAGGCGGCTCAGGTCTAATGGCCGTTTTCCGCTGCCCGAAGCAGCAGTGAAACTTGGCATCTCCCTCTTCAGGAACGCACTGCTCACTTCCACAGGATGAGGAAGGGTCTCGAAAAGATTCCCTAAACATTGCCTGCTTCACTACCCCTGGTCAGTTTATCGCGGCTGGCGGGGATCACATCTTGTGGTTGAACAAACAAAATAAAACACAAGGTGACACCGCTCGCCATTGGCACTGGGAACGTGTGCACGCTTTTGGACAACCCTACAGCAGACAGACCAGAGAGAAGAACAGCCTTAGTTGCCAGAGAGCTTGCAAGATACAACATTGACATTGCAGCCCTGAGAGAAACTTATCTTGCCAACGTAGGTCAGTTGACTGAAACTGGAGGTGGATACACTTTTTCTGGAGCGGTCGTGGAAGCGATGAGTGTCATGACGCTGGAGTTGGATTCACCATCAGGAGTCATAGAATCACAGAACCCTACAGTGCAGAAAGAGGCCCTTCGGCCCATCGAGTCTGCACTGACCACAATCCCACTGAAGCCCTACCCCCATATCCCTACATATATTACCCGCTAATCCCTCTAACCCAAACATCTTACAACTTAAACATGTACAACTTACATCTTACATCTTAAGGGGTAATTTTAGCATGGCCAACCAACCTAACCCACACGTTGTTGGACTGTGGGAGGAAACCGGAGCTTCCAGAGGAAACCCACGCAGACACGAAGAGAATGTGCAAACTCCACACAGGCAGTGACCCATGCCAGGAATTGAACCCAGGTCTCTGGAGCTGTGAAGCAGCAGTGCTAACCCACTGCGCTACCGTGCGCCCAAAGTCACGTTATTCAGAAACTTCATAGTCTACCCAAGGGTGTGAACGACCGGTTGTGACATTACAGCTTCAAGCCACCCTGATCAGCACCTATGTCCCCACAATGAACAACCCGGACGAGATGAAAGACAAGTTCTATAAAGAACTAGATGCCCTACTATCAGCAGTGAGCAGTACCAACAAGCCGATCTTGCTTGGCGATTTCAGTGCAAGAGTAAGGTGTGAATGTGCAATCCTGCAGGGGGTAATGGGGAGGCACGGAGTGGGCAAGTGTAACAGTAACGGCCTACTCTTAATGAAGACCTGTGCAGCACACGACCTCCTCATCACCAACACAACCTTCTGTCTGCCTACCCGTAACAAGACCTCCTGAATGCACCCCCGCTCTAAGCATTGGCATCTTATTGACTATATCATTGTCAGGGGAAAAGACAGGCAGGAAGTCAGAGTGACCAAGGCCATTTGTGGTGCTGACTGCTGGACAGATCACAGGCTCATTGTCTCCAAAATGAGGCTCCACATCAGACCCAAGAGGCGACCACAAGGAAGCAAGGTTATGAAAAGAATCAATGCGGCCAAGCTAAAGAACCCCTGCATAGCTTCAGCACTGGCTGAAGACTTAGAAATCAAGCTTGCTGACCTACACCTCACAGGCAGTGCTGAGGATGACTGGGAATGCTTCAGGGATGCTATCCATACATCTGCGCTGAAGACGCTCGGGCCCTCCACCTGCACGCAGCATGATTGGTTCAATGAGGCGATACAGGTTCTCCCTGTTGAAAAGCGCCGTCTCCATCGGGCCTGTCAGAACGACCCATCTTCAGCTGCCAAGAGAAATACTTTTCCCAGTGCTCACAGGACAGTCCAGAATAAAGTGTGTAAAATGCAGGATGTCTGACTGAGCACCAAGGCAGATGAAATACAGGGCTACGCTGACAGAAACAACTTGAAACGGTTCCATGAAGCCCTCAACACTCTCTACGGACCTCAATCTCTCAGGAGCACCCCCCTCCTGAGTACAGATGGTACAACTCTCATTACAGAGAGGGCTCAGATCCTGCAGAGATGGGCTGAACACTTTTTGAATACCAAAGTCGGAGGTGTGGTAGATAGTGAGGAAGGGTGTCATAGTTTGCCGGAAGACTTAGACAGGTTACAGAGCTGGGCCGAGAGGTGGCGGATGGAGTTTAATGCGGAGAAGTGTGAGGTAATTCACTTTGGTAGGAATAACAGATGTGTCGAGTATAGGGCTAACGGGAGGACTTTGAATAGTATGGATGAGCAGAGGGATCTAGGTGTATGTGTACATAGATCCCTGAAAGTTGGGAATCAAGTAGATAAGGTTGTTAAGAAGGCATACGGTGTCTTGGCGTTTATTGGTAGGGGGATTGAATTTAGGAGTCGCAGCGTTATGTTGCAACTGTACACAACTCTGGTGCGGCCGCACTTGGAGTACTGTGTGCAGTTCTGGTCCCCACATTACAGGAAGGATGTAGAGGCTTTGGAGAGGGTGCAGAGGAGGTTTACCAGGATGTTGCCTGGTATGGAGGGGAGGTCCTATGAGGAGAGGCTGAGGGATTTGGGGTTGTTTTCGCTGGAAAGAAGGCGGCTAAGAGGGGATCTTATTGAAACATATAAGATGATTAGAGGTTTAGATAGGGTGGATAGTGATAGCCTTTTTCCTCGGATGGAGAAAGCTAGCACGAGGGGGCATGGCTTTAAATTAAGGGGGGGTAGTTATAGGACGGATGTCAGGGGTAGGTTCTTTACCCAGAGGGTGGTGAGGGATTGGAATGCCCTGCCTGCTGCAGTTGTGAATGCGCCTAGTTTGGGGGCGTTTAAGAGATCCGTGGATAGGTTTATGGACGAAAAGGGATTGGTTTAGGTTAGTGGGTCATTGTTTTGTAACTGGTCGGTGCAACATCGTGGGCCGAAGGGCCTGTTCTGCGCTGTAATGTTCTATGTTCTATGTTCAACTGACCGTCATCTATTAGCGATGAAGCAATTGACAGGATTCCCCAGGTTGATATCAACAGCGCCATGGGTGACCCACTGGTAGCCGAAGTCACGAAAGCTGCCAGCCAGCTATCCAGTGGCGAAGCCCCAGAGGCAGATGCCATACCCACAGAAATCTACAAAGCTGCCGGTCCTGTACTTATTGAGAAGCTCACCGAGTTGTTCCTGTCCTTTTGGAAACAAGGATCCATTCCTCAGGAACTTAAAGATGCTTCCATCGTTCACCTCTACAAGAGGAAGGGCAATCGGCAAGTATGCGACAACCACCAAGGAATCTCACTGCCCTCCATCACAGGAAAAACCCTCGCAAGAATCCTGCTAAATCGTCTGGTCGCTCATCTGGAGCTGGACCTGCTTCCAGAGTCACAGTGTGGTTTCCACAAAGGTCACGGGACTATTGACATGATTTTTGCTGCGCGCCAACTTCAGGAGAAGTGTCAGGAGCAGAATCGCGAGCTCTACACAACCTTTGTTGACCTCGTGAAAGCCTTTAACACTGTAACCCAACAAGGCCTGTGGGGGATCGTGTCAAAGTTCGGCTGCCCTCCAAAATTCATTCAGATGGTACACCAGTTCCATGATGGCCAGAGTACTGGATGGTGGAGAATCCTCTGAGGCATTCCCAGTCACCAATGGTGTCAAACAGGGCTGTGTGCTCGCACCCACACTGTTCAGCATGATGTTTACTGCCATGCTGAATGATACCTTCCAGGACAGTGTTGCTGGAATCAGCCTCAAGTACAGAGTGGATGGGAAACTCTTCAACCTGAGGAGACTTCAAGCTATTACCAAAGTGAGAGAGACTGTTCTGAGAGATTTCCTCTTTGTCGATGACTGTGCCCTGTATTCTGGCTCAGAGCCAGAGATGCAAGTCAGTATGGACAAATTTTCCACGGCTTGTGACAACTTTGGTCTCACCATCAACATTAAAAAGACTGAAGTCATGCACCAGCCTGTTCCTCATGCACCGTACACAGAACCCATAATCACAATCAAAGGGCAGAAACTACAGGCAGTGGACCAGTTCACTTATCTTGGCAGCTCCCTCTCCCAAGCAGTGACTATTGATACAGAAGTTAACTGCAGAATAGCAAAGGCAAGTTCTGCTTTCGGTAAACTGCGCTCCACTGTACGGGAACGTCGAGGAATCAGCCCAGCAACAAAACTGAAGGTCTACAGTGCCATGATGCTCACTACCCTCCTGTATTCCTGTGAAACGTGGACTGTGTATTGAAGGCATGCAAG
Source organism: Carcharhinus amblyrhynchos (assembly GCF_965287045.1). Classification (NCBI taxonomy): domain Eukaryota; kingdom Metazoa; phylum Chordata; class Chondrichthyes; order Carcharhiniformes; family Carcharhinidae; genus Carcharhinus; species Carcharhinus amblyrhynchos. Next base: position 660,967 of record NC_137350.1, read on the forward strand.
ACAGCTCAATCATTTCCACATAGAACATAGAACATAGAACATAGAACATTACAGCGCGGAACAGGCCCTTCGGCCCACAATGTTGCGCCGACCAGTCTTATTTTTAAAAAAAAAACATTGACCCACTAATCTAAACCAATCCCTTTTCGTCCATAAACCTATCCACCAATCTCTTAAACGCCCCCAAACTAGGCGCATTTACAACTGCAGCAGGCAGGGCATTCCAATCCCTCACCACCCTCTGGGTAAAGAACCTGTATATATATATATATATATATATATATATATGGCTTGTCTTTGCAGAATATTACGCATCCAATGGCAAGACAAAGGACCAGACACTGAAGTTTTTTCTAGAGTAAGTCTACCGTCAGTCCACACGCTGCTGATGAGAGCGCAGACCCGATGGGCAGGTCACGTCATCCGTATGTCAGACGAGTGCATACCCAAGCAGCTTCTTTTTGGGGAACTCTCTGCTGGAAAGTGCTTGCATGGAGGGCAGAAGAAATGTTTCAAAAACACACTCAAGGTCTCCCTGAAATCACACAACCACCTGGGAAACGCTGGCACAAAACCACCCTACCTGGCGCTGCCTCATTCACAAGGTCTCACAAAGCTTACGAAGCAAGGTGTATTTCTGAAGCACAACTTCAGTGTGAGCTGTGCAAGTCCAGAAACACCAGCGCAACAACTACAGTGTCTACAAAAGTCTGCCCAATATGTGCCAGGACATTCCGTGCCCGAATTGGCCCTGATCAGTCATCTTTGGACACACCACAACCAGCCTCAAAATGACTAATGGAGTTGAGTCCTCATCGATGATGATGGACGAACAATGTGTGTGTGTCAGTGCCTGTATGTGTGTCTGTTATAGTCTCTGTGTGTGCGCTTGTCAGTGTCTGTGTCTGTCTGTCTGTCTGTCAGTGTCTGTATGTGTGCATGTCTGTCAGAGTCTATGTGTGTGTGTGTCTGTCAGTGTGTGTTTATGTGTGTCTGTGTGCCTGTGTGTGTGTGTGTGTGTGTGTGTGCCTGTCAGACCCTGTGTGTGCATCTGTCAGTGTCTATGTGTGTATGTCTGTCAGAGTCTATGTGTGTATGTGTCTGTCAGTGTATGTGTCTTTCAGAGTCTATGTGTGTGTGTCTGTGCCTGTCAGAGCCTGTGTGTGCGTCTGTCAGTGTCTATGTGTGTGTATGTTAGTGTATGTGTGCCTGTCTTCTGTCTGTCTGTGTCTGTGTGTGTCAGAATCTCTGTGTGTGTGTGTGTGTCTGTCAGAGTCAGTGTGTGTGTCTGTCAGTGTCTGTGTGTGTGTGTGTGTCTGTCTGTCTGTCAGAGTCTGTGTGTGTGTGTCTGTCTGTCTGTCAGAGTTTGTGTCTGTCTGTCAGAGTCTGTGTGTGTGTGTGTGTCTGTCTGTCAGAGTTTGTGTGTGTCTGTCAGAGTCTGTGTGTGTGTGTCTGTCAGAGTTTGTGTGTGTCTGTCAGAGTCTGTGTGTGTGTGTGTCTGTCAGAGTTTGTGTGTGTGTCTGTCAGAGTCTGTGTGTGTCTGTCAGAGTTTGTGTGTGTCTGTCAGAGTCTGTGTGTGTGTGTCTGTCAGAGTTTGTGTGTGTGTCTGTCAGAGTCTGTGTGTGTGTGTGTGTGTCTGTCAGAGTTTGTGTGTGTCTGTCAGTGCTTTAGAAATTGTTGAGTTCATTGTCGCAGTGAAATGTTGTCGATCTGATTAGATCAGATATGGTAAAAATCTATCCACAGCATTCAGCGTGCCTGAAACAATATTGTAGCATTACAAAATAAACTACATTGGGCTTTGTACTGTCTGAATACACCTACTATTAGTCTGTGGTTTTGCAATTTCCTTACTGACAAAACCATGAATACAGTCTGTAGAAATTACAGCTTTTAAAATGAGGTGCGCTTTGGATGTCAAGGAGAAGCCGAGAAAGGGAACCTTCTTTTAAATCCTGAACTCTGACAACCACAGAAAAAAAGGCACACAATCACACTCACAGCCCCACTCACCCCTAAATCGGATCATCTTGCCAGAGGAAATCGAATCTTTATATGTTCTGTGTCCATCCGCTCCGATTCCCATGCGGTGTGGGACATGCTTATCAGATATTTTAGACCACTGAATATTCGGGGGCTTTTAAATGCTAAGGAGAGGTTGGGGGACGTACATAGAGAGATAGAGATCATGAAGTTCAGGTTGCAATGTTGCACAGGACATTGAGCACATGGTAATATCTTACACTGTGATGTCAACAAACACAGAGCCAGAGTAACAAACTGCATTCCCTATTCTCTAAATATTCCGCTGCCTTTGCTGCTCAAGTATTTGCCATCCAGCGTCTCACAGCGGCAGTGGAAGCTTCAAACCCTAGAATTCAACAGTCAAAAGGAGGCTATTCAGTCCATCAAGAATGCACTGACCACAAACCCACCCAGACCCTATCCCCATCATCCCATGTATTTACACTGGCCTCTCACGGCCAATTGACCTAAGGCGCACATCCTTGGAATGTGGAAGGAAACTGGAGCACCAGGAGAAAACACATGCAGACCTGGAGAGAAGGTGTAAACTCCACACAGGCAGTGCCTCCAAGCTGGGAGTCGAACCCGGCTCTTGGTGAGTCAGCAGTGCTGACCATGCGCTGCCCGTTAGACTGAAGGCATTTCGTTCTGCCGGCGGTGCCATGAAGCCGAAACGCTGCAATCTCAAAAATAATATGCGGCAAAGTGAAGTCCACATGTTTTAGACACAGGCGTCTTGCAACAATTCTGCTGAACCTACTGTTACAAATCAACAGATATTCACATACACTTATATAACTGTAAAAATAACTGCAACTAAATATGAAAGGTAACCTGGGAATACGATTAATCGGAGGATGAAACCTCGGCGAGTTTAAAACGAAAGAATGATAATATTGAACTTGATGTGTGGTGAGACTGGGAACCAACGCTGACCTTTGAGCAGGTGGATGATCCTGGGACGGAGTGATGTAGCAAACATGTAGCATATGTCAGTGTACATATATCATATGTAGCATATATCAGTGTGTGCTCAGAGACATTATAATTGGTTAAATGAACAGGGTGACATTGGAATCGTCATGTTTCTGTCTGAAAACAGTGTAAATCATGCTGCAGTAGATGCAGAAACACAAACGCGAACCATATATAATTCCAGCATAACCTCCCCACTCTTAAACACTATGCCTCCGCTAATAAAGAAATGTACCATGTCTCTTCTTAACCACTTTATCCAAACGTCCTGCTACCTTAAGGGACCGGTGTTCAAGCACACCAAGTCCCTCTGATCCTCGGAGCTTCCCAGGATTCTACTGTTTATCATGTAGTCCCTGACCTTGTTTGCCCTGCCCGATTGCATCACCTCACACTGATCCCGATTGGATTCCTTTTGCCTCCTGTAATCTAAGGCTATCCTTCCATTTACCACCCGAACAATTCTCCTATCATCCGTAAACTTACTGACGAACCTCCTGCATTTATGATAAACAAACCACAAACAACAAGGGCCCCAACATCGATCCCTGCAGCACCCCACTGGGCACAGACTTCCAGAGTGAACATCACCCCTCTACCCTCACTCTCTGCTTCCTGAAATAATGTTCTCTCAAAATATCTTCTGCAAACGTCTAAGTGAGTGAACGAGGGATTGGTAGGTGGAGTGCAATGTTAGTACACATGAGGTTATCCATTTGGTAGGCACAACAGCAAAATGCATTATTTAAGTGGGAAAAACTGCAGCATGCTGCTGTGCAGAGGAACCTTGGTGTCCTTGTACAAGAATTACAAGGAGTGGGTTTGCACTTGCAGCAAGTAATTAAGAGGGCAAATGCAATTTTGCCTTTCATTGCCAGAGGGATGGAATTTACCAACAGCGAGATGATGTTGCAGCTGTATAAGATGCTGGTGAGGCCACACCTGGAGTTACTGTGTACAGCATTGGTCTCCTTACTTGAAAAACGATATACTGGCACTGGAGGGGATGCAGAGGAGATTCACTCACTTATGAGGAGAGACTGGGTAGACTGAGGCTATACTCATCGGAATTCAGCAGAATTGAAACATATAAGATGATGAAGGGAATCGATAAAATAGAAGCAGGGAAGTTGTTTCCACTGGCGGGTGAAACTAGAATAAGGGGGCATAGCCTCAAAATAAGGGGAAGTAGATTTAAGACTGAGTTGAGGAGAAACTTCTTCACACAAAGGGTTGTGAATCTGTGGAATTCCCTGCCCGGTGAAGCAGTTGAGGCTCATAAGAACATAAGAAATAGGAGCAGGAGTAGGCCATCTAGCCCTTCGAGCCTGCCCCGCCATTCAATAAGATCATGGCTGATCTGTCGTGGCTCAGTTCCACTTTCCCGCTTTCTCCCCATAACCCTTAATCCCCTCTCTTATCAAAAACCCATCAACCCGCGTCTTAAAAATATTTAGCGAGGCAGCCTCCACCACTTCAACGGGCAGAGAATTCCAGAGATTCACCACCCTTTGAGTGAAGAAGTTCCTCCTCAACTCCGTTCTAAACCGCCCCCCTTTTATCTTGAGGCTGTGCCCCCTAGTCCTACTGTCTTTTTAGAGCGGGAAGAGTCTCTCCACCTCTATCCTATCCATCCCTCATTGATTTTTTTTTAAGGCAAGGATAGATTTTTGAACAGTAAAAGAATTAAGGGTTCTGGGAACAGGCGGGTAAGTTGAAGTGAGTCCAAAAAAGACCAGCCATGATCTTATTGAATGGCAGAGCAGGCTCGAGGGGCCAAATGGCCCATTCCTGCTCCTAGTTCTTATGTTGTTTTGTGCTCTCAAATTACCTCCTAACAACTTACTAACTACTTACCACTGGCCTGTAGTTCCCAGGTTTTTCACTGCAGTTCTTCTTAAACAAAGGCACAGCATTTTCCAACCTTCAATCTTCAGACACCTCAGCTATGACATTCAAATATTCAAATATCTCTGCTAGGGGACCCACAATTTCCTTCCTGGCCTCCCACAGTGTCCAGGGATACACTTCATCAGGCACTGGCAATTTATCGATCTTAATTGGCTTTAAGACTTCCAACTCCTCTTTCTCTGTAATATGTACACTCTGCAAGACATCGCTATTTGTTTCTCCAAGTTCCCTAACATCCATGCTTTCTTCAACAGTGAATACTGATGAGAAATATACATTTAGGATCTCATCCACCTCTGTGGATCTGCACATAGATGACCATGTTGATAATTCAGAAGTCCTACTCTCTCCCTAGTTACTATTTTGCCCTTTATGTATTTGTAGAAAATCCTTGGATTCTCCTTTACCTTATCTACTAAAACAATCTTGTGTCCCCTTTTTGTCCTTATGATTTCTCTCTTAACTCTACTCCTGCACCCTGTTCACCCCTCAAGGGATTTACTTGATCCCACCTGCTCAGGCATGTCATGTGCCTTCTTCTTGATCAGGGGCTCAATGTCCCGAGTCATCCATGGTTCCTACTTCAGCGTTGTCCTTCCCTCTAAGGTGAATGTGCTTACCCTGAGCTCTGGTTAACACGCTTTTGAAAGCTTCCCATTTACCAGATATCCCTTTGCCTTCCCACAGACTCCCGCAATTAACTTGTGAAAGATCCTGCCTGATACCATCCAAATTGGCCTTGCCCAAACCTATCATTCTCCATTGCTACGTTAAAACTAATAGAATTATGGTCACTGGCCTCAAAGTGATCCCTCACTAACACTTCTGTCACTGCCCTTCCTTATTTCCCAAGAGGAGGTCAAGTTTTGCCCCCTCTCTAGTTGGGCCATCCACATACTGAATGAGAAACCCCTCCTGAATACACTCGACACATTTCTCTCCATCCAAGTCTCTAATATATTGCCTGTCCCAGTCAATGGTAGGAAAGTTAAAATCTCCAACATTACCACTATAGGAAAGATGTAGAAGCTATTGAAAGGGTACAGAGGAGATTTACAAGGATGTTGCCTGGACTGGGAGGCATGCCTTATGAAGTTAGGTTGAGGGAGCTGGGTCTCTTTTCCCTGGAGAGACGAAGGTTGAGAGGCAACCTGATAGAGGTTTATAAAATGTTGAGAGGAATGGATAGGGTGGATTCTCAGAGGCTATTTCCCCGGGTTGAAATGGTCGCTATGAGAGGACACAGATTTAAGGTGCGGGGAGGAAAGTACAGAAGTGATGTTAGGGGTACGTTTTTCACTCAGAGGGTGGTGAGTGAGTGGAATCGGCTGCCGTCAGTGGTGGTGGAGGCGAACTCGCTGGGGTCTTTAAAAGACTTCTGGATGAGTATATGGGGTTTTATGGGATTGGGGGTTATAGATAGGTGTTGATGTGATCGGCGCAACTCGTGGGCCAAAGGGCCTGTTTGTGCTGTAGTGTTCTATGTTCTATGTTCTATTACCACACTATTTTTCTTGGAACTATCTGTAATCTCCTTACACATTTACTCCTCGATTTCCCGCTGACTTTTTGGGGCCTATGGTACAACCGTACCAAAATTATTTCCCCTTTCTTATTTCTCAGTTCCACCCATACAGGCTCAGTCCTTGGATATCTCCTCTCAGTACTGCCATGATGTTTTCCCTAATCAAAAGTGCAATTCCACCACCTCTAACCTTTTCTTCTATGATTCCGTAGCACTTGTACCCTGGGATTGAGCTGCCAGTTCTGTCCCTCCCTTAGCCATTCTTTACTCAGAGAGTGGTTGGGGTGTGGAATGCACTGCCTGCTGTGATAGTGGAGTCGGACACTTTAGGAACTTTCAAATGGTTATTGGATTGGCGCATGGAGCATACCAGAATGATAGGGAGTGGGATAGCTTGATCTTGGGTTCGGACGTAGCTCGGTACAACATCAAGGGCCGAAGAGCCTGTATTGTTCTGTTTTTAAACCGTATTAACCACATATTGTCATGTCGGAATTGTGTTAATATTAGTTGTTGTTTTCTTATTTATTTATTTATTTATTGTGGATTGTCTGTGGCCCAGATGGTGTACCCTTTGGATAATGTAACCCTTGGACAGAGTAACCCCTGTGTTAGAGGCAAGCTAATCCAGCAGGCCAAAATCCGGAAGGTGAAACTCGAAAAGGTGAAACTTTGGAGTATTGAATATTGAATATTGAATATCGAATGCAAACCCAAATCTAGCCCTAACCCTATCCGTATCCCTAAACCTATCCCTAACCCTAACCAGATCTCTAACTCTAACCCTAAACGTAATCCTAACCCTAACCCTAAGCCAATCCCTAACTCTAATCCTAACCCTATCCCAAACTCTAATCCTAACCCCAACCCTAACCCGAAATCTAACCCCAACTCTAACCCAAACCCGAACCCTATCCCTAACCCTAACTCTAATCTAATCTAATCTAATCTAATCTAACCCTAAATTAAGGGGGGGTAGCTACAGGACGGATGTCAGGGGTAGGTTCTTTACCCAGCGGGTGGTGAGGGATTGGAATGCCCTGCCTGCTGCAGTTGTAAATGCGTCTAGTTTGGGGGCGTTTAAGAGATCTCTGGATAGGTTTATGGACGAAAAGGGATTGGTATAGGCTAGTGGGTCATTGTTTTTGTAACTGGTCGACGCAACATCGTGGGCCGAAGGGCCTGTTCTGCGCTGTAATGTTCTATGTTCTATGTTCTATGTTCTATTGCAGAAAACTCACAATGGTCATTTTATTGTTACAAGAGGCGTTTGCGATTGTGTTAAGAGGGGTATTTTACTTGTTGTATCTGATATGAGTTTGTTGATTTATTATTTCATGGTCAACAGCTGGATGGTGCAGCCTCAGGAAGTGTAATCCTGAGAGCAGTGTCCCAGAGGTGAAACCCTCAGAAGAAGAAAATATGGAGGGCCAAGCCGTGGAAAGTTGTAGATAATTTACAATGAAGCCCTTTCTTATTGTAAGGGAGTTGTGTTATTGGATTAAGGAGCTTTCGGTATTGTGTCCATAGTTTTGCTTGCTGGTCTATAGTCGCCCTGAGTTGTTTGCGACCTTGGAAGGCCCATTGTGGATACTCACAATGCATACTGACTGTTACTGTGCGGTGTTGCTTGTCCTATTTTATTAAAAATAGCATGTTTATTATTGATGCTCTGTTATGTTGGGTGTTATAGAACATAGAACATAGAACATTACAGCGCAGAACAGGCCCTTCGGCCCACGATGTTGCGCCGACCAGTTACAAAAACAATGACCCACTAGCCTATACCAATCCCTTTTATCTCTATAATTTATTATTGCGGATTGATATTGTATTCGGGTTTGCATTTCGAAAGTGTGATGCATTTTGTATTTGTAAACTCTTTGATAAATAAAAATATTGGCCCCCAGTGGTGGCTTTTGGAAACTCTTTTTTTTATGGGGGATTAGAAGGGGAGCATTTACACACACATAAAACTCACACCAAGAAATATGTATATCCCCTCTCAATTTCTATCTTGGACTGCCGATACTGACTGTTTTTTCATAAGTTGTTCGAAGATCAGTCTTAAAAAAACCACACTTCAGATTGGAACCTGACAGACTCACTCAGTGCATCAGAACCCGAATGGAAGTGTGCCATGAGGGATTTGAATTTAAAAATGCAAATTTTAAGTTCATTTGCTCTTTAACCAGAACCCGATAGGTCAGCGAGTACAGGAATTTAGATACAATGTAGGAAACTGTTTAGTCAAGACTCAAGGAAATAAAGGGATGAATGAAAGTTTCAGAAACAGGAGCTAAGGCAGGGTCATGTTGAGCGGTGTCACTGGGATTTGTTAGGAACTGGAGGTGAGTTCATTTAAACCACATTGATTTTTCCGATCACCCTCTCTCCGTGAACAGAAAGCTCTTTGATTTCACTAGTCCTGTATAAGTGGGGAATATTTCCCAATCCCTTGAGATAGGCAGAACTCAAAGGGTTTGTTTATTTACACACAATGAAAACACAGCAAGAGGGTGTCAGCATTGACCCTTTGTATTCATACACCAATGTTGGGCAGAGAAAAGAAATATTTTCAGAGCAGAGATGACAGAAAACAATTGTTACACATGGTTCCACAGTCCAGAATCAAAACATCTCTTCAGAGTTAATAAAGTGTGTGTTTCCTTTGCTCCTGCCAAATATTTCCCTCTGTTCAGAAATCACAGACATAGTCCAGCTTTGAAGATTTTACCAATATCCATTATCAATATCAACTGTAGTTTATGGTGTGAGGTCTCAGCCCCGAGATTGCACAGATGTGTGGTTGGAAGGCCACCTTACGGTGAGACCCAGGACAATGCTCTGGAGACACAGTTTCAAATCCTGCCACGGCATGTGGTGGAATCTGAAGTTAATATTGGTCTGAAGTTGAAAGTCTAATGATGAGAAAGTTAAAATATTGATATTGTTGATTTAAAAAAAATCTGGTTGAATAATGTGGTTTAGGAAACAAATCTGCTGTTCTCACCTAGTCTGGCCTCCATGTATCTCCAGAACTGTAGCAATCTGATTGAATTTTAAATCCCCTTTGACGTATCAAACTGTTACAAAGTTACTAAAAAGGTATTAAATACATAGGAACATAAGAGCAGGAGTAGGTCATCCAGCCTCGCAAGCCTGCGTACTCTCCAAAGTCAGATTTAGAAAAAATTTCACCATTATTGTGAACAATCTGATTCAGCCTCAGACCGTTACCAGGGAGTGGGCTGCTGTTGGTGGAGTTTGAAACGTGAGATCGAGACAATGGCTTCACCGTTTAAAATTCTTTTAATCCTGGTCTGGATCGCAGTCCAATTAGGATGCTTTCTGACTTGGAGACGATGATGTTATTTTTCAATATACACGCGAATCCGGTTGTTCTATCTGGTTGCACATACATAAAATTCCTCTGTCATCTCTCCTTGCCCCACCTCTCTTAACATGTCCACTTGTTCCAGCCTCCCATCAAAGTCCTGGTCTTGTGTAGGTTCAGACCGGCTCACAGGTTTCTTTCCCTGAAGGACATTAGTGACCCACTCAGGCTTTTAACAACAATCCAGCAGCTTTCATGTCCATTTTTTCCAAGTACCAGATTCATTCAGTTCAAATTCACAGCCTGCTTTTGTGGTTTTGTGGGTTCTCTCTCACACCTTTTTTTTCTGTTTCCAATCTACTTCACAGGGTATCAGGAGGGGAGGATTTGCAGTCGGGGAACTGAAACCCAGCGTCACATCAGGATCTGACAGAGCCACTCACTTTATCGGAACCCCTGAATATCATTGGATTCTGAACATGGAAGGAAAAGGCACCATTCCCAGTGGGGAGAAACTGTACACGTGTTGTATGTGTGGAGGAGGATCCAGCCATTCAGAACATAAATACGGCCACAATTGGTCAAAAACATGGAAATGTGAGGATTGTGGGGAGGTACTTAATTGGCCATCAGTGCTCGAAATTCATCAACGGTGCCACACCGGAGAGAGACCACACACCTACCCCTAGTGTGGGAAGAGATTCACTCAGTCAGTCCACCCACTGACACACCACTGAGTTCACACCGGAGAGAGACCACACACCTACCCCTAGTGTGGGAAGGGATTCACTCAGTCAGTCCACCCACTGACACACCACTGAGTTCACACCGGAGAGAGACCACACACCTACCCCTAGTGTGGGAAGAGATTCACTCAGTCAGTCCACCCACTGACACACCACTGAGTTCACACCGGAGAGAGACCACACACCTACCCCTAGTGTGGGAAGGGATTCACTCAGTCAGTCCACCCACTGACACACCACTGAGTTCACACCGGAGAGAGACCACACACCTACCCCTAGTGTGGGAAGAGATTCACTCAGTCAGTCCACCCACTGACACACCACTGAGTTCACACCGGAGAGAGACCACACACCTACCCCTAGTGTGGGAAGAGATTCACTCAGTCAGTCCACCCATGGACACACCACTGAGTTCACACCGGAGACAGACCAGACACCGATTCCCAGTGTGGGAAGGGATTCACTCAGTTATCGAGTCTGGTGATAGACCACAAGTTTACTCTGGAGAGAGACCATTCACCTGTTCCAAGCGTGGGAAGGGATACATGCAGAACGACTGAGACATCAGAAAGTTCACAGTGGAGAGAGGCCATTCTCCTACTCTGAGAGGTGGGATGAGTTTCAGTGATTCATCCACCCTGCTGACACACCAGAAAGTTCACGAGGATTTCCTCGTTAATCACATCCAGGACTGAACCTGGTTCATTGGGATCTATTTCTGTTGATCCTGACTGGTGGTCTGCATCAAATACTCTGCCTCAAAACCAAAATAATCAGCTTTATGTTGAGTCGTTATCTTATTTCGAAGACAATTTGTTATTTCTGAAGGACTCTCCCGCTCTCCTGTCTCCTCCATCCTCACCTCCAACACCAAGTGTGAGGAGCTGATGGAGCTTCTTCGTCACTAAGATTAAGACAATCCATCAGCTGTCACTGCTGTTTCCTTCCCTTCTACTAAACCACAGGGACAAAATGTCTGGAAAGAACCCATTTATCTGAAGCCAGATCTTTCTCCAGTTCCGCTCCTTTCTCCCCTCCTCTGTTCTCTGTTCACCTTGTCCATGAGAAACTCCACTTCCTCCACTGACTCTACTTTCATTAAACTGTTGAAAGCCCAACCTCCCTATGTTCACTGATGTTGTTGACAGTTCTCTGTCCTGAATTACTCTCTTTCACACAAAAAAACTACATTAATCATCCCATCCCCAAAACTAAAACTGTAAAACTACATTCATCACCCCATCCTCAAAACTAAAACTTGCAAATTATAGGCCATTAAGTTTGACGTTGGTGGTTGTCAAGTTATTGGAAGGTGTGATAAAGGATCGGATCTACAAATATTTGGATAGACAGAGACTTATTAGGGAGAGTCAACATGGCTTTGTGCGCGGTAGGTCATGTTTGACCAATCTATTAGAGTTTATTGAGGAGGTCACCAGGAAAGTGGATCAAGGAAAGGTGGTGGATGTTGTCTAACTGGATCTGCACTGATATGCACGAACACAGATACAACTGATAGGCACACAGTTTCTGATACACACTAATAGACACACAGATAAACACTGATAGACACACACACACACACAGATACACACTGATAGACACACACACACACAGATACACACTGATATGCACACAAATTGGCACTCACATCTACTGCTATATACACATGCACTGATATGCACAGGCACACACTGATACAAACATTGATACATGCACTAACCCACACACACAGTGATGCACAATAACTCACATATAGACACTGACGCACACACAGACATTGACAGACACAGACAAACACAGAGACACTGAAAGACAAACACACACACATAGATACTGATAGACAACCATACACTTGGCAGATACACAAACACGCACTGACACAGACACAGGCTCTGACAGATACACACACACAGTGACAGACACACACACACACAGACTGTGACAGATGCACACACAGACTCTGGCAGAGACACACACAGACATTGACAGACACACACACATACACAGACTGACAGACACACACAGAGAGTGACAGACACACAGACAGAGACACACACACAGTGACAGACACACACACAGACACACACACACAGAGACTGACAGACACACACACACACACACAGAGACTCTGACAGATACACACACAGACTCTGACAGTAACAACACAGACACTGACAGAGACAGATATTGATTGGCTGAGGTTGTCAGTTAGCAATCCAGTCTCTGATGGGCTGAGGGGGGAGGGTGTCAGTTAGCAATCCTGTGTTTGATTGGCTGAGGCAGTCAGTTAGCAATCCAGTGTCAGATTGGCTGAGGTGGACAGTAAGCAATCCAATCTCTGATTGGCTGAGGTGGACAGTAAGCAATCCAATCTCTGATTGGCTGAGTGGAGAGTGCCAATGATCAATCCAGTCTCTGATTGGCTGAGGTGGCCAGTTAGCATTCTAAGTCTCTGATTGGCAGAGGTTCTATTGTCAGTTTGCAATCCAGTCTCTGATTGGCTGAGGCAGTCATTTAGCAATCCAGTCTCTGATTGGCTGAGGTGGTCAGTTAGCAATCCAGTCCCTGATTAGCTGATGCAGTCAGTTTGCAATCCAGTCTCTGATTGGCTGAGACGTGGTTAGGAATCCATTCTCTGATTGGCTGAGTTTGTCAGTTAGCACTCCAGTCTCTGATTGGCTGAGGCGTTCACATCACAATCCATTCTTTGATTGGCTGAGGTGCTCAGTTAGCAATCCAGTCTCTGATTGGTTGAGGTGGTCGGATAGCAATCCAGTCCCTGTTTGGCTGAGGCGGTCACTTAGCAATCCAGTCCCTGATTGGCTGAGGCGGTCACTTAGCAACCCAGTCCCTGATTGGCTGCGGCGTTTAGTTAGGATTCCGTTCTCTGATTGGTTGACGTGGTCAGTTAGCAATCCAGTCTCTGATTGGCTGAAGAGTTCAGATCACAATTCTATCTCTAATTGGCTGTGGTGTTCAGTTAGCAATCCAGTTTCTGATTGACAGAGGAGGGAGTGTCAGTGAGCATTCCAATTCCTATTTGGCTGAGGCAGTCACTTAGCAATCCAGTCCCTGATTGGCTGAAGTGGTCAATTAGTACGTCAGTCCCTGATAGGCTGAAGTGGTCAGTTAGCAATCTAGTCTCTAATTAGCTGAGTTGGTCAGTTAGCAATCCAGACCCTAATTGGCTGAGGCGTTCAGTTATGAATCCAGTCTCGGATTGACTGAGGCTGTCAGTTAGTAATGCAGTCTCTGATTGGCTGAGGCTGGAAGTTAGCAATCCTGTGTCTGATTGGCTGAGGCTGGAAGTTAGCAATCCTGCGTCTGATTGGCTGAGGTGATCAGTTAGCAATCCCAACTCTGATTGGCTGAGATGATCAGTTAGCAATCCCAACTCTGATTGGCTGAGATGATCAGTTAGCAGTCCTATTACTGATTGGCTGATGGGGGAGGGTAAATGACCAATCCAGTCTCTGATTGGCTGAGGTGGTCAGTTAGCAACACAGTCCCTGATTGGCTGAGGTGGTCAGTTAGCAAACCAGTCGCTGATGAAGCACAGGTTAAAGAGATGTGTATTGTCTCCAGCCAGGACAGTTAGTGAGATTTTGCAAGTTCAGGCAAGTCATGGGGATTACAGTTAGTGTGACATGTACCCAAGATCCCGGTTGAGGATGTCTCCATGTGTGCGGAACTTGGCTCTCAGTCTCTGCTCAGAGACTCTGTGCTGTCGTGTGTTGTGAAGGCTGCCTTGGAGAACACTTACCCGAAGATCAGAGGCCGAATGCCCGTGACTGCTGAAGTGTTCGCCAACAGGAAGGAGTTCTGCACACATGAAGATAAAGAACAAAGAGCAAAGAACAAAAACAGCCCGGGAAACAGGCCCTTCGGCCCAACGAGCCCGTGCCGCCATTTTAACATTACCCCCTCCACCCATGACCCTTTCTATTGTTTTATGGCCATCCACATTTAAGGAAACTAATTTAGGGACAATTTATTACCTCCAGTCAGCCTAATAGCACATCTTTGGGGTGTGGGAGGAAACCGGAGCACCCGGAGAAAACCCACGCAGGCACGGGGAGAATGCGCAAACTCCCACAGACACCGGCCCAAATCCATGTGTCTGCACAGCAATCAGCGATAGTCACTGAGCTGTCGTCTTGCCCAGTATCTGGTCCAGTTTAGGCACACACTAACGACATGAAGCACTAGGCCAATCTCGAACAACCAAGAGCAGCCCCAGTACAACCCATCGCGTGTATGCCCCTCGTTGGACAACAAGGTGGACCGACTTAAAACCTCTGAATTAAAAGAGAAAAAAACATTATTATCATCCCATATCCATTTACATTACTAGGGACGCCACAATGCTAATGACCCTTATTTAAAACAATCTCCTATATCCACCCATCTCCAACTCACTGATGTGCCTGTCTAAGTTACTCTTAAACAACTCCAGCGTGCCTGCCTGCCTCCACCACCTTACTTGGCAGAGATTCCATACCCCAACTACCCTCCTCAACGGCCTCAACCGGGATCTTGGGTTCATGTAACACTATCTGTAACCCCAATGACTTGCCTGGGCTTGCAAAATCTCGCAAACTGTCTTGTCTGGAGACAATACACATCTCTTTAACGTGTGTTTAACCCTCTCTCCACTTACATTGTCTGTACCTTTGAGACTTCATTACCTGTAAACATTCGCATTTCAACCATTATTTTGCAAACTGAGTTTGTGTCTTCATGTGCCTTGTTTGTGAACAGAGCTCCCACTTATCTGATGAAGGAGCAGCGCTCTGACAGCTAATGGATTTGGCAACCAAATCAACCTGTTGGACATGAACCTGGTGTTGTGAGATCTCTTACTGTATTAACCCCAGTCCAACGCTGGCATCTCAACCACATTGCTGAATTTTGGCAGCATTTTGTGTTCGGAAAAGCGAGCTGGAGCTGGATGGTCAGTTCCCCTGTGTCCGGGGCTGGAGCTGGATGGTCAGTTCCCCTGTGTCCGGGGCTGGAGCTGGATGGTCAGTTCCCGTGTCCTGGGGTGGAGCTGGATGGTCAGTTCCCCTGTGTCCGGGGATGGAGCTGGATGGTCAGTTCCCCTGAGTCCGGGCCTGGAGCTGGATGGTCAGTTCCCCTGTGTCCGGGGCTGGAGCTGGATGGTCAGTTCCCCTGAGTCCGGGCCTGGAGCTGAATGGTCAGTTTGTCTGTGTCCGGGGGTGGAGCTGGATGGTCAGTTCCCCTGTGTCCGGGGCTGGAGCTGGATGGTCAGTTCCCCTGTGTTTGTGGCTGGAGCTGGGAGGTCAGTTGCCCTGTGTCCGGGGCTGGAGCTGGATGGTCAGTTCCCCTGTGTCCGGGGCTGGAGCTGGATGGTCAGTTCCCCTGTGTCAGGGGCTCGAGCTGGATGGTCAGTTCCCCTGTGTTTGTGGCTGGAGCTGGGAGGTCAGTTCCCCTGTGTCCGGGGGTGGAGCTGGATGGTCAGTTCCCCTGTGTCCGGGGCTGGAGCTGGATGGTCAGTTCCCCTGTGTCCGGGGCTGGAGCTGGATGGTCAGTTCCCCTGTGTCCGGGGCTGGAGCTAGATGGTCAGTTCCCCTGTGTCCGGGGGTGGAGCTGGATGGTCAGTTCCCCTGTGTTTGTGGCTGGAGCTGGGAGGTCAGTTCCCCTGTGTCCGGGGGTGGAGCTGGATGGTCAGTTCCCCTGTGTCCGGGGCTGGAGCTGGATGGTCAGTTCCCCTGTGTCCGGCCTGGAGCTGGATGGTCAGTTCCCCTGTGTTTGTGGCTGGAGCTAGATGGTCAGTTCCCCTGTGTCCGGGGCTGGAGCTGGATGGTCAGTTCCCCTGTGTCCGGGGCTGGAGCTGGATGGTCAGTTCCCCTGTGTCCCAGGCTGGTCAGTTCCCCTGTGTCCGGGGCTGGAGCTGGATGGTCAGTTCCCCTGTGTCCGGGGCTGGAGCTGGATGGTCAGTTCCCCTGTGTCCGGGGCTGGAGCTGGATGGTCAGTTCCCCTGTGCCCGGGGCTGGAGCTGGATGTTCAGTTCCCCTGTGTCCGGGGCTGGAGCTGGATGGTCAGTTCCACTGTGTCCGGGGCTGGAGCTGGATGGTCAGTTCCCCTGTGTCCGGGGCTGGAGCTGGATGGTCAGTTCCCGTCTCCGGGGGTAGAGCTGGATGGGCAGTTCCCCTGTGTCCGGGGCTGGAGCTGGATGGTCAGTTCCAATGTGTCCGGGGCTGGAGCTGGATGTTAAGTTCCCCTGTGTCCGGGGCTGGAGCTGGATGGTCAGTTCCACTGTGTCCGGGGCTGGAGCTGGATGGGCAGTTCCCCTGTGTCCGGGGCTGGAGCTGGATGGTCAGTTCCCCTGTGCCCGGGGCTGGAGCTGGATGTTAAGTTCCCCTGTGTCCGGGGCTGGAGCTGGATGGTCAGTTCCACTGTGTCCGGGGCTGGAGCTGGATGGTCAGTTCCCCTGTGTCCGGGGCTGGAGCTGGATGGTCAGTTCCCCTGTGTCCGGGGCTGGAGCTGGATGGTCAGTTCCCGTCTCCGGGGGTAGAGCTGGATGGGCAGTTCCACTGTGTCCGGGGCTGGAGCTGGTTGGTCAGTTCCCCTGTGTCCGGGGCTGGAGCTGGATGGTCAGTTCCCGTCTCCGGGGGTAGAGCTGGATGGGCAGTTCCCCTCTGTCCGGGGCTGGAGCTGGATGGTCAGTTCCCCTGTGTCCGGGGCTGGACCTGGATGGTCAGTTCCCCTGTGTCCGGGGCTGGAGCTGGATAGTCAGTTCCCCTGTGTCCGGGGCTGGAGCTGGATGGGCAGTTCCACTGTGTCCGGGGCTGGACCTGGATGGTCAGTTCCCCTGTGTCCGGGGCTGGAGCTGGATGGTCAGTTCCACTGTGTCTGGGGCTGGAGCTGGATGGTCAGTTCCCCTGTGTCTGGGGTGGGAGCTGGATGGTCAGTTCCCCTGTGTCCGGGGCTGGAGCTGGATGGTCAGTTCCCCTGTGTCCGGGGCTGGAGCTGGATGGTCAGTTCCCCTGTGTCCGGGGCTGGAGCTGGATGGTCAGTTCCCCTGTGTCTGGGGCTGGAGCTGGATGGGCAGTTCCACTGTGTCCGGGGCTGGAGCTGGATGGTCAGTTCCCCTGTGTCCGGGGCTGGAGCTGGATGGTCAGTTCCCCTGTGTCCGGGGCTGGAGCTGGATGGTCAGTTCCCCAGTGTCCGGGGCTGGAGCTGGATGGTCAGTTCGTCTGTGTCCGGGGCTGGACCTGGATGGTCAGTTCCCCAGTGACTGGGGCTGGACCTGGATGGTCAGTTCCCCTGTGTCCGGGGCTGGAGCTGGATGGTCAGTTCCCCTGTATCCGGGGCTGGATCTGGATGGTCAGTTCCCCTGTGTCCGGGGCTGGAGCTGGATGGTCAGTTCCCCTGTGTCCGGGGCTGGAGCTGGATGGTCAGTTCCCCTGTGTCCGTGGCTGGAGCTGGATGGTCAGTTCGTCTGTGTCCGGGGCTGGACCTGGATGGTCAGTTCCCCAGTGACTGGGGCTGGATCTGGATGGTCAGTTACCCTGTGTCCGGGGCTGGAGCTGGATGGTCAGTTCCCCTGTATCCGGGGCTGGATCTGTATGGCCAGTTCCCCTGTGTCCGGGGCTGGAGCTGGATGGTCAGTTCCCCAGTGACTGGGGCTGGATCTGGATGGTCAGTTACCCTGTGTCCGGGGCTGGACCTGGATGGTCAGTTCCCCTGTGTCCGGGGCTGGAGCTGGATGGTCAGTTCCCCTGTATCCGGGGCTGGATCTGGATGGCCAGTTCCCCTGTGTCCGGGGCTGGAGCTGGATGGTCAGTTCCCCTGTGTCCGGGGCTGGACCTGGATGGTCAGTTCCCCTGTGTCCGGGGTTGGAGCTGGATGGTCAGTTCCCCTGTGTCCGGGGTTGGAGCTGGATGGTCAGTTCCCCTGTGTCCGGGGTTGGAGCTGGATGGTCACTTCCCCTGTGTCCGGGGCTGGAGCTGGATGGTCAGTTCCTGTGACTGGGGCTGGATCTGGATGGTCAGTTTCCCTGTGTCCGGGGCTGCATCTGGATGGTCAGTTACCCTGTGTCCGGGGGTGGAGCTGGATGGTCAGTTCCCCTGTGTCAGGGGCTCGAGCTGGATGGTCAGTTCCTGTGACTGGGGCTGGATCTGGATGGTCAGTTCCCCTGTGTCCGGGGCTGGAGCTGGATGGTCAGTTCCCCTGTGTCCGGGGTTGGAGCTGGATGGTCAGTTCCCCAGTGTCCGGGGCTGGATCTGGATGGCCAGTTCCCCTGTGTCCGGGGCTGGAGCTGGATGGTCAGTTCCCCTGTGTCCGGGGCTGGAGCTGGATGGTCAGTTCCCCTGTGTCCGGGGGTGGAGCTGGATGGTCAGTTCCCCTGTGTCCGGGGGTGGAGCTGGATGGTCAGTTCCCCTGTGTCCGGGGCTGGACCTGGATGGTCAGTTCCCCTGTGTCCGGGGTTGGAGCTGGATGGTCAGTTCCCCTGTGTCCGGGGTTGGAGCTGGATGGTCAGTTCCCCTGTGTCCGGGGTTGGAGCTGGATGGTCACTTCCCCTGTGTCCGGGGCTGGAGCTGGATGGTCAGTTCCTGTGACTGGGGCTGGATCTGGATGGTCAGTTTCCCTGTGTCCGGGGCTGCATCTGGATGGTCAGTTACCCTGTGTCCGGGGGTGGAGCTGGATGGTCAGTTCCCCTGTGTCAGGGGCTCGAGCTGGATGGTCAGTTCCCCTGTGTCCGGGGCTGGACCTGGATGGACAGTTCCCCTGTGTCCGGGGCTGGACCTGGATGGGCAGTTCCCCTGTGTCCGGGGCTGGAGCTGGATGGTCAGTTCCCCTGTGTCCGCTGCTGGACCTGGATGGTCAGTTCCCCTGTGTCCGGGGCTGGACCTGGATGGTCAGTTCCCCTGTGTCCGGGGCTGGACCTGGATGGTCAGTTCCCCTGTGTCCGGGGCTGGACCTGGATGGTCAGTTCCCCTGTGTCCGGGGCTGGACCTGGATGGTCAGTTCCCCTGTGTCCGGGGCTGGAGCTGGATGGTCAGTTCCCCTGTGTCCGGGGCTGGACCTGGATGGTCAGTTCCCCTATGTCCGGGGCTGGAGCTGGATGGTCAGTTCCCCTGTGTCCGGGGCTGGAGCTGGATGGTCAGTTCCCCTGTGTCCGGGGCGGGAGCTGGATGGTCAGTTCCCCTGTGTCCGGGGCTGGAGCTGGATGGTCAGTTCCCCTGTGTCCGGTGCTGGAGCTGGATGGTCAGTTCCCCTGTGTCCGGGCTGGAGCTGAATGGTCAGTTCCTGTGACTGGGGCTGGATCTGGATGGTCAGTTCCCCTGTGACCAGGGTTGGAGCTGGATGGTCAGTTCATCTGTGTCTGGGGCTGGAGCTGGATGGTCAGTTCCCCTGTGTCCAGGGCTGCAGCTGGATGGTCAGTTCCCCGTGTCAGGGGCTGGAGCTGGATGGTCAGTTCCCCTGTGTCCGGGGCTGGAGCTGGATGGTCAGTTCCCCTGTGTCCGTGGCTGGAGCTGGATGGTCAGTTCCCCTGTGTCCGGGGCTGGAGCTGGATGGTCAGTTCCCCTGTGTCCGGGGCTGGAGCTGGATGGTCAGTTCCCCTGTGTCCGGGGCTGGAGCTGGATGGTCAGTTCATCTGTGTCCGGTGCTGGAGCTGGATGTTCAGTTCCCCTGTGTCCGGGGCTGGAGCTGGATGGTCAGTTCCTCTGTGTCCGGGGCTGGAGCTGAATGGTCAGTTCCTGTGACTGGGGCTGGATCTGGATGGTCAGTTTCCCTGTGTCCGGAGCTGGATCTGGATGGTCAGTTCCCCTGTGACCGGGGCTGGAGCTGGATGGTCAGTTCCCCTGTGTTCAGGGCTGGAGCTGGATGGTCAGTTCCCCGTGTCAGGGGCTGGAGCTGGATGGTAAGTTCCCCTGTGTCCGGGGCTGGAGCTGGATGGTCAGTTCCCCTGTGCCCGGGGCTGGAGCTGGATGGTCAGTTCCCCTGTGTGCGGGGCTGGAGCTGGATGGTCAGTTCCCCTGTGTTTGTGGCTGGAGCTGGATGGTCAGTTCCCCTGTGTCCGAGTCTGGAGCTGGATGGTCAGTTCCCCTGTGTCCAGGGCTGGACCTGGATGGTCAGTTCCCCTGTGTCCGGGGCTGGAGCTGGATGGTCAGTTCCCCTGTGCCCGGGGGTGGTACAGGATGGTCAGTTCCACTGTGCCCGGGGCTGGACCTAGATGGTCAGTTCGTCTGTGTCCGGGGCTGGAGCTGGATGGTCAGTTCCCCTGTGTCCGGGGCTGGAGCTGGATGGTCAGTTCCCCTGTGTCCCTGGCTGGAGCTGGATGGTCAGTTGCCCTGTGTACGGGGCTGGAGCTGGATGGTCAGTTCCCCTGTGTCTGGGGCTGGAGATGGATGGTCAGTTCCCCTGTATCCGGGGCTGGAGATTGATGGTCAGTTCCCCTGTGTCCTGGGCTGGATCTGGATACTCAGTTCCCCTGTGTCCAGGGCTGGAGCTGGATGGTCAGTTCCCCTGTGCCCGGGGCTGGAGCTGGATGGTCAGTTCCCCTGTGTCCTGGGCTGGAGCTGGATGGTCAGTTCCCCTGTGTCCGGGGCTGGAGCTGGATGGTCAGTTCGTCTGTGTCCGGGGCAGGAGCTGGATGGTCAGTTCCCCTGTGTCAGGGGCTGGACCTGGATGGTCAGTTCCCCTGTGTCCAGGGCTGGAGCTGGATGGTCAGTTCCCCTGTGTCCGGGGCTGGAGCTGGATGGTCAGTTTCCCTGTGTCCGGGGGTGAAGCTGGATGGTCAGCTCCCCTGTGTCCGGGGCTGGAGCTGGATGGTCAGTTCCCGTGACCAGGGCTGGTGCTGGATGGTCAGTTCCCCTGTGTCCGGGGCTGGAGCTGGATGGTCAGTTCCCTGTGTCCGGTCTGGAGCTGGATGGTCAGTTCCCCTGTGTCCGGGGCTGCAGCTGGATGGTCAGTTCCCCTGTGTCCGGGCTGGACCTGGATGGTCAGTTCCCCTGTGTCCGGGGCTGGAGCTGGATGGTCAGTTCCCCTGTGTCCGGGGCTGGATCTGGATGGTCAGTTCCCCTGTGCCCGGGGCTGGAGCTGGATGGTCAGTTCCCCTGTGTCCGGGGCTGGAGCTGGATGGTCAGTTCCCCTGTGTCCGGGGCTGGAGCTGGATGGTCAGTTCCCCTGTGCCCGGGGCTGGAGCTGGATGGTCAGTTCCCCTGTGTCTGGGGCTGGAGCTGGATGGTCAGTTCCCCTGTGTCCGGGGCTGGAGCTGGATGGTCAGTTCCCCTGTGTCCGGGCCTGGAGCTGGTTGGTCAGTTCCCCTGTGTCCGGGGGTGGAGCTGGATGGTCAGTTCCCCTGTATCCGGGGCTGGAGCTGGATGGTCAGTTCCTCTGTGTCCGGGGCTGGAGCTGGATGGTCAGTTCCCCTGTGTCCGGGGCTGGAGCTGGATGGTCAGTTCCCCTGTCTCCGGGGGTGGAGCTGGGTGGTCAGTTCCCCTGTGTCCTGGGCTGGGGGATTCACACTCATCTCCCCAGGACATTCATCATCACTGCAGCTTTACAGGAGAAAGTCCCTGCTTGAATCCCCACTGCAGACCTTGTCGTTCAACATTATACAAACCGAAAACATTTAGATTTAATGCTACAGGAAAGTGTACCAAAGCACTCTTTACGACCCTATCCACCTGTGACATCACTTTTAGGGAATTCTGTACCTGTATTCCCAGATCCCTCTGTTCAACTGCACTCTTCAGAGTCCTACCATTTGCCCTGCACGTTCTACTTTTGTTTGTCCTTCCAAAGTGCAATACCTCACATTTGTCTGCATTAAATTCCATTTGCCGTTTCTCAGCCCATTTTTCCAGCTCATCCAAGTCCCAAGCTTTGAAAACCTTCCTCACTGTCCACTACACCTCCAATCTTTGTATCATCAGCAAATTTGCTGATCCAATTTACCACATTATCATCCAGATCATTGATATTAGATATTAATATTAATATTAGGCTTCTGCAGAAAATGCAGATGTATGGGATTGTGGGTAATCTAGGAAGTTGGATCAGGAATTGGCTATCGGATAGGAGACAGAGGGTGGTGGTGGATGGTAAATATTCATCATGGAGTGCAGTTACGAGTGGTGTGCCTCAGGGATCTGTTTTGGGGCCACTGTTGTTTGTAATTTTTATTAATGATCTGGATGAGGGTATAGTTGGGTGGATTAGTAAATTTGCTGATGACACCAAAGTTGGAGGTGTGGTAGATTGTGAGGAAGGGTGTCTTAGTCTGCAGGGAGACTTAGATAGGTTGCAGAGCTGGGCCGAGAGGTGGCGGATGGAATTTAATGCGGAGAAGTGTGAGGTAATTCACTTTGGTAGGAGCAACAGATGTGTCGAGTATAGGGCTAACGGGAGGACTTTGAATAGTGTGGATGAACAGAGGGATCTAGGTGTGTGTGTACATAGATCCCTGAAAGTTGGGAATCAAGTAGATAAGGTTGTCAAGATGGAGAAAGCTAGCACGAGGGGGCATGGCTTTAAATTAAGGGGGGGTAGCTACAGGACGGATGTCAGGGGTAGGTTCTTTACCCAGCGGGTGGTGAGGGATTGGAATGCCCTGCCTGCTGCAGTTGTAAATGCGTCTAGTTTGGGGGCATTTAAGAGATCTCTGGATAGGTTTATGGACGAAAAGGGATTGGTATAGGCTAGTGGGTCATTGTTTTTGTAACTGGTCGGCGCAACATCGTGGGCCGAAGGGCCTGTTCTGCGCTGTAATGTTCTATGTTCTATGTTCTATGTTCTATATAGATGACAAACAACAATGGACCCAACACCGATCCCTGCTGCACTCCACTAGTCACAGGCCTCCACTCAGAGAAGCAATCCTCCACAACCACTCTCTGGCTTTTCCATTGAGGTAGTGTCTAATCCAATTTACAATCTCCCCATCTATACCTAGTGACTGAACCTTCCTGACTAACCTCCCATGAGGGACCTTGTCACAACTGAAGTCCATGCAGACAACATCCACCGCCTTCCCTTCATCCACTTTCCTGGTAACCTCCTCGAAAAACTCTAATAGATTGGTCAAACATGACCTACCACACACAAAGCCACGTTGACTCTCCCTAATAAGTCCCTGTCTATCCAAATATTTGTAGATCCTATCCCTTATCACACCTTCCAATAACTTGCCAACCACCGACGTCAAACTTATTGGCCTGTAATTTCCCGGATTTCTTCTGGAACCTTTTTTAAACAATGGAATAACATGAGCCACCCTCCAATCATGCGGCACCTCACCCATGAATACTGACAGTTTAAATATGTCTGCCAGGGCCCCTGCAAGTTCAACACTAGCCTCCCTCAAGGTCCGTGGGAATACCCTGTCCGGTCCTGGGGATTTATGCGCTCTGATTTGCCTCAACACAGCCAGCACCACCTCCTCTTTAATCTGTAAAGGTTCCATGGTCTCCCAACCTGTTTGCCCTATTTCTGTAGACTCCACGACCGTTTCCTCAGTAAATACGGATGCAAAAATCTCATTTAGTACCTCCCCCATCTCTTTTGGTTCCATACACAGTCTACCATTCTGGTCTTCAAGAGGACCAATTTTATCCCTCACTATCCTTTTGCTCCTAACACACCTATAGAAGCTCTTTGGATTTTCCTTCACTCTGTCTGCCAAAGCAAACTCATGTCTTCTTTTACCCCTCCTGATTTCCCGCTTAAGTAGCTTCTTGCATTTTTATACTCCTCAAGCATCCAATCTGTTCCTTGCTGCCTGTATATTTCATACAACTCTCTCTTCCTCTTAATCAGTGTTACAATCTCCCTCGAGAACCAAGGTTCCTTATTCCTATTTGCTTTGCCTTTAATCCTGACAGGAACATACAAACTCTGCATTCTCAAAATTTCCACGTTGAAGCCTCCCACTTTCCATTTCCATCCTTACCAGAGAACAGCCTGTGCCAATCCACACTTCCCAGATCCCTTCTCATTTCATCAAATTTGGCCTTTTCCCAGTTCAGAACTTCAACCCGAGGAACAGATCTATCCTTATCCATGATCAGGTTGAAACTAATGGCATTATGATCACTGGATCCAAAGTGTTCCCTCACACTCACATCCATCACCTGCCCTAACTCATTTCCCAATAGGAGATCCAGTATTAAGAACATAAGAAATAGGAGCAGGAGTAGGCCAACTAGCCCTTCGAGCCCATCCTCTCTAGTTGGTACCTCTATATACTGATGTAGAAACTTCTCCTGAACACATTTTACAAACTCTACCCTGTCTAAACCTTTAACAGTATGTGAGTCCCAATCTATATGTGGAAAATTAAAATCCCCTACTATCACAACTTTCTATTTCCTGCAGTTGTCTGCTATCTCTCTGCTGATTTGTTCCTGCAATTCTCTCTGACTATTGGGTGGTCTATAATACAATCCCATTAATGTGGTCATACCTTTCATGTTTCTCAGCTCCACCCATAGGGCCTCTGTAGACAAGATCCCTAACCTCTCCTGCCTGAGTACCGCTGTAACATTCTCCCTGACCAACAATGCCAACCCCCCACCCTTCATCCCTCTTCCTCTATCACACCTGAAACATTGGAACCCTGGAACATTGAGCTGTCAGTCCTGCCCCTCCTGGAGCCAAGTTTCACTAATGGCTGTAATGGCTCGAAGGGCGAGATGGCCTACTCCTGCTCCTATTTCTTATGTTTCTTATGTCATATTTCCACGTGTCAATCCATGCCTTCAGCTCATCTGCTTTCCCCACAATACTCCTGGCATTGAAATAGACACACCTCAAAAGAATATTTCCACCACACTCAACCCTTCCATTTGTGATTTGCTTGAACTAACCTGTCTTTTTACCCCCGCTCCACTATCTGCTCTGGCAGTGTGTGTCGGTCAGAGTCTGTGTGTGTGTCTGTCAGTGTCTGTGGTGTGTCTGTCATTGTCTGTGTGTTTGTCTGTCTGAGTCTGTGTATTTGAGTGTGCCTGTCAGTGTGTGTGTGTGTGTGTGTGTGTTTGTCAGTGTCTATGTGTGTGTATCTGTTATTATCTGTGACTGTGTCTGTCAGAGTCTATGTGTGTGTGTCTGTCAGTGCCTGTGTGTGTGTGTGTGTGTCAGAGTCTGTGTGTATGTGTGCCTGTCATTGGTTCTGTGTGTGTGTGTGTGTGTGTGTGTCAGTGTACCTATGTATGTGTCTGTCAGTATGTGTATCTGTTCGTGTCTGTGTGTTTGTTTCTGTCAGAATCTATGCGTGTGTGTGTGTGTGTGTGTGTGTGTCTGTCAGAGTCTGTGTGTGTGTGTGTGTGTGTGTGTGTGTGTGTCTATCAGAGTCTGTGTGTGTGTGTGTGTGTGTGTCTATCAGAGGGAATCGAACCCAGTACCCTGGAGCTGTGAAGCAACAGTGCTAACCACTGTGCAACCATACTGCCCCTCTTTGACACTGGTACATAATTGACAGGGGTTTCACCTAATTCACCCAAGCATTCCTGATTGATGGGGCCACCCCTATATTACGGGGCCATCCTAATTGACAGGGGGCACTCCTAAGTGATACTGAGGGGGGGAGGGGGGCACCTGTCATCGAGATGAGGGGCACTTGACATTGAGTCAGCGGGCACTCCGAACGGAGATGGGGGGGCACTCCGAACGGAGATGGGGGGCCACTCCAAACGGAGATGGGGGAGGGCACTCCGAATGGAGATGGGGGGCCGCTCCGAACGGAGATGGGGGGGCACTCTGAACGGAGATGGGGGGGCACTCCGAACGGAGATGGGGGGCTGCTCCGAATGGAGATGGAGGCCGCTCCGAACGGAGATGAAGGCTATTCCAAACTGAATTAATAGACATCACTCCTGACAGTGGACAATTCTAATGGACCCTAGCACTCCGAATAGATACAGCTCACTCCGAGTTGAGATACAAACTCTCATAACTGAATTAGTTGCTGCTCCAAATCTAAATAGGGACGGCTCTTAATCAAGAGAGAAGGTTCTTTTATTCGGGATTAGGGGATGATCCAAATTGGGATGGGGGCAGTCTAAATCAGGGTCGTGGGTAATCCAAATTGAGATAAGGCTCACTTCAAATTGAGGTAGACAGTTCTCTTATTGGAGAGGAGGGAAGTTGGGAGACGGAGAGGAGGGAAGTTGGGAGGCGGAGAGGAGGGAAGTTGGGAGACGGAGAGGAGGGAAGTTGGGAGGCGGAGAGGAGGGAAGTTGGGAGACGGAGAGGAGGGGAGTTTGGAGTTGGGGAGGAGGGAAGTTGGGAGGCGGAGAGGAGGGAAGTTGGGAGGCGGAGAGGAGGGAAGTTGGGAGGAGGGGATGAGGGAAGTTGGGAGTAGGGGATGAGGGGAGTTGGGAGTTGTGAGGGGAGGGAAGTTGGGAGTTGGAGAGGAGAGAAGTTGGGAGTTGGAGAGGAGGGATGTTGGGAGGAGGGGATGAGGGAAGTTGGGAGTAGGGGATGAGGGGAGTTGGGAGTTGTGAGGGGAGGGAAGTTGGGAGTTGGAGAGGAGAGAAGTTGGGAGTTGGAGAGGAGGGATGTTGGGAGGAGGGGATGAGGGAAGTTGGGAGTAGGGGATGAGGGGAGTTGGGAGTTGTGAGGGGAGGGAAGTTGGGAGTTGGAGAGGAGGGAAGTTGGGAGTTGGAGAGGAGGGGAGTTGGGAGTAGGGGATGAGGGGAGTTGGGAGTAGGGGATGAGGGGGGGGAGTTGGGAGTTGGAGAGGAGGGAAGTTGGGAGTTGGAGAGGAGGAAGTTGGGAGTTGGAGAGGAGGGAAGTTGGGAGTTGGAGAGGAGGGAAGTTGGGAGTTGGAGAGGAGGGAAGTTGGGAGTTGGAGAGGAGGGAAGTTGGGAGTTGGAGAGGAGGGAAGTTGGGAGTTGGAGAGGAGGGAAGTTGGGAGTTGGAGAGGAGGGAAGTTGGGAGTTGGAGAGGAGGGAAGTTGGGAGTAGGGGATGAGGAAGTTGGGAGGAGGGGATGAGGGAAGTTGGGAGTAGGGGATGAGGGAAGTTGGGAGTAGGGGATGAGGGAAGTTGGGAGTAGGGGATGAGGGAAGTTGGGAGTAGGGGATGAGGGAAGTGGGAGTAGGGGATGAGGGAAGTTGGGAGTAGGGGATGAGGGAAGTTGGGAGTAGGGGATGAGGGAAGTTGGGAGTAGGGATGAGGGAAGTTGGGAGTAGGGGATGAGGGAAGTTGGGAGTAGGGGATGAGGGAAGTTGGGAGTAGGGGATGAGGGAAGTTGGGAGTAGGGGATGAGGGAAGTTGGGAGTTGGAGATGAGGGAAGTTGGGAGTTGGAGATGAGGGAAGTTGGGAGTTGGAGATGAGGGAAGTTGGGAGTTGGAGATGAGGGAAGTTGGGAGTTGGAGATGAGGGAAGTTGGGAGTTGGAGATGAGGGGAGTTGGGAGTTGGAGATGAGGGAAGTTGGGAGTTGGAGATGAGGGGAGTTGGGAGTTGGAGATGAGGGAAGTTGGGAGTTGGAGATGAGGGAAGTTGGGAGTTGGAGATGAGGGAAGTTGGGAGTTGGAGATGAGGGAAGTTGGGAGTTGGAGATGAGGGAAGTTGGGAGTTGGAGATGAGGGGAGTTGAAAGTTGGAGATGAGGGAAGATGGGAGTTGGAGATGAGGGGAGTTGGGAGTTGTGAGGGGAGGGACGTTGGGATTTGGAGAGGAGGGATGTTGGGAGTTGGAGAGGAGGGAATTTGGGAGTTGGAGAGTGGGGGGAGTTGGGAGTTGGAGAGGAGGGATGTTGGGAGGAGGGGATGAGGGAAGTTGGGAGTAGGGGATGAGGGGAGGTGGGGAGTTGTGAGGGGAGGGAAGTTGGGAGTTGGAGAGGAGGGAAGTTGGGAGTTGGAGAGGAGGGAGTTGGAGTAGGGGATGAGGGGAGTTGGGAGTAGGGGATGAGGGGAGTTGGGAGTTGGAGAGGAGGGAAGTTGGAGTTGGAGAGGAGGGAAGTTGGGAGTTGGAGAGGAGGGAAGTTGGGAGTTGGAGAGGAGGGAAGTTGGGAGTTGGAGAGGAGGGAAGTTGGGAGTTGGAGAGGAGGGAAGTTGGGAGTTGGAGAGGAGGGAAGTTGGGAGTTGGAGAGGAGGGAAGTTGGGAGTTGGAGAGGAGGGAAGTTGGGAGTTGGAGAAGGGGAAGTTGGGAGTTGGAGATGAGGGGAGTTGGGAGTTGGAGAGGAGGGAATTTGGGAGTTGGAGAGTGGGGGGAGTTGGGAGTGGAGAGGAGGGATGTTGGGAGGAGGGGATGAGGGAAGTTGGGAGTAGGGGATGAGGGGAGGTGGGAGTTGTGAGGGGAGGGAAGTTGGGAGTTGGAGAGGAGAGAAGTTGGCAGTCGGGGATGAGGGAAGATGGGAGTAGGGATGAGGGAAGTTGGGGGTAGGGGATGAGGGAAGTTGGGAGTAGGGGATGAGGGGAGTTGGGAGTAGGGGATGAGGGAAGTTGGGAGTAGGGGATGAGGGAAGTTGGGGAGTTGGAGATGAGGGAAGTTGGGTTGGAGATGAGGGAAGTTGGGAGTTGGAGATGAGGGAAGTTGGGAGTTGGAGATGAGGGAAAGTTGGGAGTTGGAGATGAGGGAAGTTGGGAGTTGGAGATGAGGGAAGTTGGGAGTTGGAGATGAGGGGAGTTGGGAGTTGTGAGGGAGGGAATTTGGGAGTTGGAGAGTGGGGGGAGTTGGGAGTTGGAGAGGAGGGATGTTGGGAGGAGGGGATGAGGGAAGTTGGGAGTAGGGGATGAGGGGAGTTGGGAGTTGTGAGGGAGGGAAGTTGGGAGTTGGAGAGGAGGGAAGTTGGAGTTGGAGAGGAGGGAAGTTGGGAGTTGGAGAGGAGGGAAGTTGGGAGTTGGAGAGGAGGGGGGAGTTGGGAGTTGGAGAGGAGGGATGTTGGGAGGAGGGGATGAGGGAAGTTGGGAGTAGGGGATGAGGGGAGGTGGGAGTTGTGAGGGGAGGGAAGTTGGGAGTTGGAGAGGAGAGAAGTTGGGAGTTGGAGAGGAGGGGAGTTGGGAGTAGGGGATGAGGGGAGTTGAGAGTAGGGGATGAGGGGAGTTGGGAGTGGGGATGAGGGGAGTTGGGACTTGTGAGAGGAGGGAAGTTGGGAGTTGTGAGAAGAGGGAAGTTGGGAGTAGGAGAGGAGGGAAGTTGGGAGTAGGGGATGAGGGAAGTTGGGAGTAGGGGATGAGGGAAGTTGGGAGTTGGAGAGGAGGGAAGTTGGGAGTAGGAGAGGAGGGGAGTTGGGAGTAGGGGATGAGGGAGTTGGGAGTAGGGGATGAGGGGAGTTGGGAGTTGGAGAGGAGGGAAGTTGGGAGTTGGAGAGGAGGGAAGTTGGGAGTTGGGAGGAGGGAAGTTGGGAGTTGGAGAGGAGGGAAGTTGGGAGTTGGAGAGGAGGGAAGTTGGGAGTTGGGGATGAGGGGATTTGGGAGTTGAGGATGAGGGGAGTTGGGGATGAGGGGAGTTGGGGATGAGGAGTGTTGGGGATGAGGGGAGTAGGGGATGAGGGGAGTTGGGAGTTGGGGATGAGGGGAGTTGGGAGTAGGGGATGAGGGGAGTTGGGAGTGAGGATGAGGGGAGTTGGGGATGAGGGGAGTTGGGGATGAGGAGTGTTGGGGATGAGGGGAGTAGGGGATGAGGGGAGTTGGGAGTTGGGGATGAGGGGAGTTGGGAGTTGGGGATGAGGGGAGTTGGGGATGAGGGGAGTTGGGGATGAGGAGTGTTGGGGATGAGGGGAGTTGGGGATGAGGGGAGTTGGGGATGAGGGGAGTTGGGGATGAGGAGTGTTGGGGATGAGGGGAGTTGGGGATGAGGGGAGTTGGGGATGAGGGGAGTTGGGGATGAGGGGAGTTGGGGATGAGGAGTGTTGGGGATGAGGGGAGTTGGGGATGAGGGGAGTTGGGGATGAGGGGAGTTGGGGATGAGGGGAGTTGGGGATGAGGGGAGTTGGGGATGAGGGAAGTTGGGAGTAGGGGATGAGGGAAATTGGGAGTTGGAGAGGAGGGAAGTTGGGAGTTGGAGAGGAGGGAAGTTGGGAGTTGGAGAGGAGGGAAGTTGGGAGTTGGAGAGGAGGAAAGTTGGGAGTTGGAGAGGAGGGAAGTTGGGAGTTGGAGAGGAGGGAAGTTGGGAGTTGGAGAGGAGGGAAGTTGGGAGTTGGAGAGGAGGGAAGTTGGGAGTTGGAGAGGAGGGAAGTTGGGAGTTGGAGAGGAGGGAAGTTGGGAGTTGGAGAGGAGGGAATTGGGAGTTGGAGAAGAGGGAAGTTGGGAGTTGGAGAGGAGGGAAGTTGGGAGTTGGAGAGGAGGGAAGTTGGGAGTAGGGGATGAGGGAAGTTGGGAGTAGGGGATGAGGGGAGTTGGGGATGAGGGGAGTTGGGGATGAGGGGAGTTGGGGATGAGGGGAGTTGGGGATGAGGGGAGTTGGGAGTTGGGGATGAGGGGAGTTGGGAGTGGGGGATGAGGGGAGTTGGGAGTGGGGGATGAGGGGAGTTGGGACTTGGAGACGAGGGAAGTTGGGAGTTGGAGAGGAGGGATGTTGGGAGTTGGAGAGGAGGGAAGTTGGGAGTTGGAGAGGACGGAAGTTGGGAGTTGGAGAGGACGGAAGTTGGGAGTAGGGGATGAGGGAAGTTGGGAGTAGGGGATGAGGGAAGTTGGGAGTTGGAGATGAGGGAAGTTGGGAGTTGGAGATGAGGGAAGTTGGGAGTTGGAGATGAGGGAAGTTGGGAGTTGGGAGATGAGGGAAGTTGGGAGTTGGAGATGAGGGAAGTTGGGAGTTGGAGATGAGTGGAGTTGGGAGTTGGAGAGGAGGCAAGTTGGGAGTTGGAGAGGAGGGAAGTTGGGAGTTGGAGAGGAGGGAAATTGGGAGTTGGAGAGGAGGCAAGTTGGGAGTTGGAGAGGAGGGAAGTTGGGAGTTGGAGAGGAGGGAAATTGGGAGTTGGAGAGGAGGGAAATTGGGAGTTGGAGAGGAGGGAAATTGGGAGTTGGAGATGAGGGAAGTTGGGAGTTGGAGAGGAGGGAAGTTGGGAGTTGGAGAGGAGGAAGTTGGGAGTAGGGGATGAGGGGAGTTGGGACTTGTGAGAGGAGGGAAGTTGGGAGTTGTGAGAAGAGGGAAGTTGGGGAGTAGGAGAGGAGGGAAGTTGGGAGCAGTGGATGAGGGAAGTTGGGAGTAGGGGATGAGGGAAATTGGGAGTTGGAGAGGAGGGAAGTTGGGAGTTGGAGAGGAGGGAAGTTGGGAGTTGGAGAGGAGGGAAGTTGGGAGTTGGAGAGGAGGGAAGTTGGGAGGTGGAGAGGAGGAAGTTGGGAGTTGGAGAGGGAGGGAAGTTGGGAGTAGGGGATGATGGGGAAGTTGGGGATGAGGGGAGTTGGGGATGAGGGGAGTTGGGGATGAGGGGAGTTGGAGTTGGGGATGAGGGGAGTTGGGAGTGGGGGATGAGGGGAGTTGGGAGTGGGGATGAGGGGAGTTGGGACTTGGAGACGAGGGAAGTTGGGAGTTGGAGAGGAGGGATGTTGGGAGTTGGAGAGGAGGGAGTTGGGAGTTGGAGAGGAGGGAAGTTGGGAGTTGGAGAGGACGGAAGTTGGGAGTTGGAGAGGAGGGAAGTTGGGAGTTGGAGAGGAGGGAAGTTGGGAGTAGGGGATGAGGGAAGTTGGGGATGAGGGGAGTTGGGAGTTGGAGAGGAGGGAAGTTGGGAGTTGGAGAGGACGGAAGTTGGGAGTTGGAGAGGAGGGAAGTTGGGAGTAGGGGATGAGGGAAGTTGGGGATGAGGGGAGTTGGGGATGAGGGGAGTTGGGAGTTGGGGATGAGGGGAGTTGGGAGTGGGGGATGAGGGGAGTTGGGAGTGGGGGATGAGGGGAGTTGGGAGTGGGGGGATGAGGGGAGTTGGGAGTTGGAGAGGAGGGAAGTTGGGAGTTGGAGAGGACGGAAGTTGGGAGTTGGAGATGACGGAAGTCGGGGGTCGGGGATGAGGGAAGTCGGGGATGAGGGGGGTCGGGGAAGAGGGGGGTCGGGGATGAGGGGGGTCGGGGATGAGGGGGGGTTGTGAGTTGTGGGTTGAGTTGAGTTGGGGGGTTGGGGAGTTGGGGGTTGGGGAGTTGGGGGGTTGGGGTTTGGGGGGATTTGGGTTTGGGGGGGTGGGGGTCTGGGGGGGTTTGGGTTTGGGGGGGTTTGGTGGGGGGGGTTTAGGGGGTTTGGTGGAGGGGGTTTTTGGGGGGGGTTTACTGGGTGTTTTTCCCTCCCATCATTCAGAGGGAAGTTTCTGGAAAAGGAACACCCGGGGATCGGCCAATCAAATCAATAACAAGAAGGTGTTTGTGTTGCTGCCTCAATGACAGACAGACAGACAGACAGACTGGCTCCGGTGTGAACGCTGCTCTCTGGGAGAAGGTGCCGCCTTCCCGCCTCCGGCCGCCCGGGAATCTCCCCAACGGCGGCGAACCCACCGCCCGCTCCCGCCCCCTCACAACCCGCCCGGGTGGGCGGGACCAGACCGCCTGTCAATCATTCTGTGACAGACAGTGGAATACACCAATGGGAAGTGAGAATTCACCTGTGTGATTTCCCCCCATTGGTGATGAGCTGGGTCTGTGTGATTCCCCCCATTGGTGATGAGCTGGGTCTGTGTGATTCCCCCATTGGTGATGAGCTGGGTCTGTGTGATTCCCCCATTGGTGATGAGCTGGGTCTGTGCGATTCCCCCATTGGTGATGAGCTGGGTCTGTGCGATTCCCCCATTGGTGATGAGCTGGGTCTGTGCGATTCCCCCATTGGTGATGAGCTGGGTCTGTGCGTTTCCCCCATTGGTGAAGAGCCGGGTCTGTGCGATTCCCCCCATTGGTGATGAGCTGGGTCTGTGTGATTCCCCCATTGGTGATGAGCTGGGTCTGTGTGATTCCCCCATTGGTGATGAGCTGGGTCTGTGTGATTCCCCCCATTGGTGATGAGCTGGGTCTGTGTGATTCCCCATTGGTGATGAGCTGGGTCTGTGTGATTCCCCCATTGGTGATGAGCTGGGTCTGTGTGATTCCCCATTGGTGATGAGCTGGGTCTGTGTGATTCCCCCATTGGTGATGAGCTGGGTCTGTGTGATTCCCCCATTGGTGATGAGCTGGGTCTGTGTGATTCCCCATTGGTGATGAGCTGGGTCTGTGTGATTCCCCCATTGGTGATGAGCTGGGTCTGTGTGATTCCCCATTGGTGATGAGCTGGGTCTGTGTGATTCCCCCATTGGTGATGAGCTGGGTCTGTGTGATTCCCCCCATTGGTGATGAGCTGGGTCTGTGTGATTCCCCCCATTGGTGATGAGCTGGGTCTGTGTGATTCCCCCATTGGTGATGAGCTGGGTCTGTGTGAATCCCCCCATTGGTGATGAGCTGGGTCTGTGTGAATCCCCCCATTGGTGATGAGCTGGGTCTGTGCGATTCCCCCATTGGTGATGAGCTGGGTCTGTGTGAATCCCCCCATTGGTGATGAGCTGGGTCTGTGTGAATCCCCCCATTGGTGATGAGCTGGGTCTGTGCGATTCCCCCATTGGTGATGAGCTG
Source organism: Carcharhinus amblyrhynchos (assembly GCF_965287045.1). Lineage (NCBI taxonomy): Eukaryota > Metazoa > Chordata > Chondrichthyes > Carcharhiniformes > Carcharhinidae > Carcharhinus > Carcharhinus amblyrhynchos. The sequence goes on from NC_137350.1 coordinate 694,984, forward strand.
GGTCTGTGTGAATCCCCCCATTGGTGATGAGCTGGGTCTGTGTGCCTGATTCCACCAGTGGTGATGAGCCACGGGATAGTGAGGAGAAGAGTAGAGAGAGAGAGTGTTTGAACTCGTGGCTAAACGGGTGGTGCAGGAGGGAGGTTTTCAGATACCTGGACAATTGGGGCTCATTCTGAATCATGTGGGACCTCTACAAAAGGGATGGTCTGCACCCGATCCAGAGGGGTCCCAATATCGTTTGGTGGGGGGGAGGGGGAGTTTGCCAATGCCCTTCGGAAGGGTTCATACTGATTCAGGAGGGGGAATGGGAACCTGAATTGTAGCTCTGATGTACAGGGGGTTGAGAGTAGGGAGGTCGTGATAAAGTTTCAAGGTCGCAGGAGTGTATTGGCAGGCGGGACGCTGGTTTGAAGTGTGTATACTTTAACGCTTGCACATACAGAATAATGTGGGTGAACTTGCAGCTTGGGTTGGTCCCTGGGACTTCGATGTTGTGGCCATTTCAGAGACATGGATAGAGCAGGGACAGGAATGGTTGTTGCAGGTTCCGGGGTTCAGATGTTTCAGTCGGAGCAGAGAAGGTGGTAAAAGAGGGGGAGGCGTGGCATTGTTAGTCAAGGATAGTATTACGCTGCCAGAAAGGGCGTTTGATGAGGACTTGTCTATTGAGGTAGTATGGGCTGAGATTAGAAACAGGAAAGGAGAGATCACCTGGTTGGGAGTTTTTTTATAGGCTTCCAAAAAGTTCCAGAGATGTAGAGGAAAGGTTTGCAAAGATGATTCTGGATGGGTGCGAAAGTGACAGGGTAGTTGTTATGGGGAACTTTAACTTTACAAATATTGACTGGAAAAGCTATAGTTCAAGAATGCTCGAGGGGTCAGTTTTTGCCCAATGTGTTCAGGAAGGTTTCCTGACACAGTATGTAGATAGGCCAACAAGAGGTGAGGCCACATTGGATTTAGTACTGGGAAATGAACCAGACCAGGTGTTAGACTTGGAGGGAGGTGAGCACTTTGGTGATAGTGACCACAATTCGGTTACGTTTACCTTAGTGATGGAAAGAGATAGGCATATACAGAAGGGCAGAAGTTATAGCTGGGGGAAAGGTAATTATGAAGCTATTAGGCGAGATTTAAGATACACAGGTTGGAGTAGGAAACTGCAGGGGATGGGCACAATTTTTCAAGGAGCAGCTACTGCGAGTTTATTGGGATTATGGATTAGGGATAGTCAACACAGTTTTGTGGAGGGTAGGTCGTGCCTCACAAACTTTATTGAGTTCTTTGAAAAGGTGACCAAAGAGGTGGATAAGGGTAAGGCAGTTGACGTGGTGTATATGGATTTCACTAAAGCGTTTGATAAGGTTCCCCATGGTAGGCTACTGCAGAAAATGCAGATGCATGGGATTGAGGGTGATTTAGCAGTTTGGATCAGGAATTGGCGAGCTGATAGAAGACAGAGGGTGGTGGTTGATGGGAAATATTCAACCTGGAGTTCAGTTACAAGTGGTGTACCTCAGGGATCTGTTTTGGGGCCACTGCTGTTTGTCATTTTTATAAATGACCTAGATGAGGGTGTAGAAGGATGGATTAGTAAATTTGCGGATGACACTAAAGTTGGAGGAGTTGTAGACAGTGAGGATGGATGTTACAGTTTGCAGAGGGACATAGATAAGCTGCAGAGCTGGGCTGAGAGGTGGCAAATTGAGTTTAATGCAGAAAAGTATGATGTGATTCACTTTGGAAGGAGTAACAGGAGTACAGAATACTGGGCTAATGGAAAGACTCTTAGTAGTGTGGATGAGGAAAGAGATCTCGGTGTACATGTGCGTAGATCCCTGAAAGTTGGCACCCAGGTTGATAAGGTTGTTAAGAAGGCGTACGGTGTGTTAGCTTTTATTGGTAGAGGGATTGAATTTCGGAGCCGTGAGGTCATGTTACAACAACAAAACTCTGGTGCGGCCGCACTTGGAGTATTGTGTACAGTTCTGGTCGCCAAATTATAAGAAAGACGCGGAAGCATTGGAAAGGGTGCAGAGGAGGTTTACCAGGATGTCGCCTGGTATGGTGGGAAGGTCTTATGAGGAAAGGCTGAGGGACTTGGGGTTGTTTTTGTTAGAGAGAAGAAGGTTAAGAGGTGACCTAATTGAGGCATACAAGATGATCAGAGGGTTAGATAGAGTGGACAGTGAGAGCCTTTTACCTCGGATGGTGATGGTGAACATGAGGGGACATAGCTTTAAATTAAGGGGTGGTAATTATAGGACGGATGTCAGAGGTAGGTTCTTTACTCAGAGGGTAGTAAGGGTGTGGAATGCCCTGCCTGCAGCAGTCGCGGACCTGCCAGCTTTAAGGGAATTCAAATGGTCAGTGGATAGGCATATGGATAACATTGGAATAGTTTAGGTTAAAGGGTCATTCGATTGGTTCCACTGGTCGGTGCAACATCGAGGGCCGAAGGGCCTGTACTGCGCTGGAATGTTCTATGTTCTGTGAGCTTGGGTCTGTGTGATTACCCCCATTGGTGATGAGCTGGGTCTGTGTGATTCCCACATTGGTGATGAGCTGGGTCTGTGTGATTCCCCCCATTGGTGATGAGCTGGGTCTGTGTGATTCCCCCCATTGGTGATGAGCTGGGTCTGTGTGATTCCCCCCATTGGTGATGAGCTGGGTCTGTGTGATTCCCCCCATTGGTGATGAGCTGGGTCTGTGTGATTCCCCCCATTGGTGATGAGCTGGGTCTGTGTGATTCCCCCCATTGGTGATGAGCTGGGTCTGTGTGATTCCCCCCATTGGTGATGAGCTGGGTCTGTGTGATTCCCCCCATTGGTGATGAGCTGGGTCTGTGTGATTCCCCCCATTGGTGATGAGCTGGGTCTGTGTGATTCCCCCCATTGGTGATGAGCTGGGTCTGTGTGATTCCCCCCATTGGTGATGAGCTGGGTCTGTGTGATTCCCCCCATTGGTGATGAGCTGGGTCTGAGTGATTCCCCCATTGGTGATGAGCTGGGTCTGTGTGATTCCCTCCATTGGTGATGAGCTGGGCGTTTATTTGAAATGTTTTCTTGTATTTTGTTAATTATTTTTCTCTGTTTCTTCTCTCCAGGAATTTGAATTTTGAAGACTGTACGGTGACTCGGAGCTTTCTCCAGAGGAGAAAAGTAAAATCACCCATCATAACTACCCTGTGATTTCCTATCCATAATCTGCTTTGCAATTTCTTCCTCCGTATCTCTATTACTATTTGGGGTCCTATGGAAAACTCCTAATAATGTGATGACTCCTTTCCTATTTCTAACTTCAGCCCACACTGATAGACACAGATAGACACATGAACACTGGTACCCACTAATAGACACACTGATAGACACACACAGATACACACTGATAGACACACACAGATATACACTGATAGACACACACAGATACACACTGATAGACACATGAACACTGATACACACTAATAGACACACGAAGATACACACTAATAGACACACACAGATACACCCTGATATACACACAGACACACACACACACACAGATGCACACTGAACGACACACACTGATACACATTAATAGATACACCCTGATATATACACACACACACACACACACCACACACAGATGCACACTGATAGACACACATCTTGGGCAGCACAGTAGCACAGTGGTTAGAACATGCGAACATAAGGAATAGGAGCAGGAGTCGGCCATCTAGCCCTTCGAGCCTGCCCTGCCATTCAATAAGATCATGGCTGATCTGTCGTGTCTCAGTTCCACTTTCCCGCCCTCTCCCCATAACCCTTAATCCCCTCGCTTATCAAAAACCCATCAACCCGCGTCTTAAATATATTTAGCGAGGCAGCCTCCACTACTTCAACGGGCAGAGAATTCCAGAGATTCACCACCCTTTGAGTGAAGAAGTTCCTCCTCAACTCCTTTCTAAACCGCCCCCCCCCTTTATCTTGAAGCTGTGCGCCCCAGTCCTACTGTCCTTTCTGAGCGGGAAGAGCCTCTCCACCTCTATCCTATCCATCCCATTCAACATCTTATATGTCTCAATGAGATCTCCCCTCATTCTTCTAAACTCTAACGAGTACAAGCCTAGTTTATTCAGCCTCTCCTCATAGCTCAACCCCCACAACTCCGGTATCAGCCTAGTGAACCTCCTCTGCACTCCCTCCAAGGCCAAAATATCCTTGCGTAAGTGCGGCGACCAAAACTGCACACAGTACTCCAGCTGCGGCCTCACCAGTGCCCTGTACAGCTGCAGCAAGACCTCCCTACTTTTATATTCAATCCCCCTCGCTATGAAGGCCAGCATCCCATTCGCCTTCCTGACCACCTGCTGCACCTGTAGGCTGGGTTTTTGCGACTCATGCACAAGGACCCCGAGGTCCCTCTGCACCGTCGCCTGCTGCAGTTTTTCACCATGTAAGTAATAATCCTTCCTACCATTATTCCTACCAAAGTGGACCACCTCACATTTGCCAACATTAAATTTCATTTGCCAGTTCCTGGCCCATTCGCCCAGCCTATCTAGATCCCTCTGCAGACTCTCCACACCCTCCGCATAATTTGCCGTCCCACCAATCTTGGTGTCATCAGCAAATTTCGACACCATACACTGGGTTCCCTCCTCCAGATCATCTATATAAATGGTAAATAGCTGAGGCCCCAGCACCGACCCCTGAGGCACTCCACTAGTCACCAACCGCCAATCCAAATAGCACCCATTGACCCCCACTCTCTGCCTCCTATTTGACAGCCAATCCCCTATCCACGCTAACACCCTACCCCCAACTCCATGCCCCCTGACCTTCTGTAATAACCTCTTGTGAGGCACCTTATCAAACGCCTTTTGAAGATCAAGAAAGACCACATCCACCGGCTCTCCTCTATCCACCGCCCTAGACACATCCTCATAGAACTCCAATAAATACAGTGTGAATCGGGAAGCAAAATTATAATTTCAAAATTCACAATCCAATCCAAACTCCGAATGAGCAGAGTGGAAGAATACACCTTAATACAGTAACACATTAACAATACATTAGAAACTTGCAGATTGGGTATTGGAATTGGAAATTAGGTGAATTGTGGTCACTATCACCAAAAATCACATTCTGTGATGTGATTGAAGTGGGGTAGAATTTAGCATAAATTGCAAAATTCTGTTGAACAATAATTTAGTTTGCAAAGAAACTTGTTTTTTTTTAATTCTGAAATCTAATCCAGTTTCCCAAACTGAGAAAATATTCAGAAGCAATGAGACATCTCAGAAAGTTCAGGCCCTGCAGCAGATACAAACACATCACCTCTCAGAGCAGTAAAATAACAGATTGAACTGTGACAAGCAATGCACAGGCTCCAAATGACACTGGATCCACATCTGATACAGTGCTCAGAAACATGCTCAGATGTGGAAGGAGAGAGATAAGCACGAGAGAGGAACGACTTGTGGGATGGGCTGTATCTAACAAGGGTGTGAGGCTGGGAAAATGAATGGATGAGAGTGAAAGAGGAAGATTCAGAAAGAGCGAAAGTGAAATAGAGGGAGAGAGAAGGACAGATGGGGAGGGAGTGACGGCGTGATGATGGGAGAAGAAGTAATTATGAGAGGAATGGTGTTTATAGCAGTAACTTAGAGAGAAGTCAGCTCCGCTGGCTATGAGGAGAGCTTGAATAAACCAGCAGTTTGCACTGGAAAGACGGAGGCAGAGGGGAGATCTGATAGAGGTCTCCAAAACTGAGAGAGGCACAGACAGGGTGGATAGTCAGAGGCTTTTCTCCAAGGTGGAAATTTCAATTACAAGGGGGCAGTGATTCTAAATGCAGGAGGAAATATTGAAGGAGATGTACAGGGGATATTTTTCATGCAGAGAGTTTCGGTGCCTAGAATGCTCTGCCAGGGGAGGTGGTGGAATCAGGCTCATGGGCAACTTTTAGAGGCATCTGGATTGATACATTAATTGGAGGTGAGAGGGATACGGACCGAGTAAGCACAGAAGGGTTTATTTTCAAATAGGGCATCATGGTCAGCACAGGTTTGGAAGGTAATAGAATCATCGAAACACTACAGCACAGGGAGAGGCCATTCGGCCCATCGAGTCTGCACTGACCACAATCCCACCCAGGCCCTACCCCCATATCCCTACATATTTATCCACTGGTCCCTCAAATCTACGCGTCTAAGGGCAGTTTTAGCATGGCCAATCAACCTAATCCGCACGTTTTTTGGACTGTAGGAGGGAACTGGAGCACCCAAAGGAAACACTATTACTATTACTAACGAGGTAGTGCTTGGTAGGCTAATGGGACTAAAGGTAGACAAGTCCCTGGGACGGATGGAATGCATCCCAGAATACTAAAAGAAATGGCAGAAGTAATCACAGATGTGTTGGTAGTGATTTATCAAAATTTGTTGGACTCTGGGAAAGTGCCAGCAGATTGGCTGAACTCAATGTCGTAACGGCAAATGGCTAATGTTGCGCTGCTGTTTGAAAAAGGAAGTAGATAAAAGGGGGTAACTACAGGCTGGTTAGCTTAATGTCCGTCATTGGGAAAATGCTAGAATCCATCATTAAAGAAGAAATAGCAGGACACCTGGAAAGATTGGTCCGATCAAACAGACGCAGCATGGATTCACGAAGGGAAAGTCGTGTTTGACGAATTTACTGGATTTTTATGAAGATGTAATGAGTGTGGTTGACAGAGGGGAACCGGTGGATGTGGTGTTTTTGGATTTCCAGAAGGCGTTCGATAAGGTGCCTCACAAAAGGTTGCTGCAGAAGGTTAGGGTACACGGAGTTGGGGGTAAAGTGTTAGCGTGGATTGAGGATTGGTTATCTAACAGGAAGCAGAAAGTTGGAATAAATGGGTGCTTTTCTGGTTGGTAGTTGGTGACTAGTGGAGTGTCGCAGGGATCGGTGCAGGGGCCTCAGCTATTTCCCATTTATGTAGATGATCTGGAGGAGGGGGCTGAGTGTAGGGTAACAAAGTTTGCTGAAGACACAAAGGTGAGTGGGAAAGCAAATTGCATGGAGGATGCAGAAAGTCTACAGAAAGATTTGGATAGGCTGAGTGAGTGGGTGAGGATCTGGCAGATGGAGTATAATGTTGGCAAGTGTGAGGATATCCACTTTGGAAGGAATAATATTAAATGGACTATTATTTATATGGTGAAAAATTACAACATGCTACTGTGCAGAGGGACCTGGGAGTCCTTGTGCACGAATCGCAAAAACCCAGTCTGCAGGTGCAGCAGGTGATCAAGAAGGAAAATGGGATGCTGGCCTTTATAGCGAGGGGGATAGAATATAAAAACAAGGAGGTCTTGCTGCAATTGTACAGGGTACTGGTGAGGCCGCAACTAGAATACTGTGTGCAGTTTTGGTCCCCTTATTTGCAAAAGGATACATTATATATTGATATAAAGTACATAAGAACATAAGAAGTAGGTGCAGGAGTAGGCCATCTAGCCCTTCGAGCCTGCCCCACCATTCAATAAGATCATGGCTGATCTGAAGTGGATCAGTTCCATTTTCCCGCTTTCTCCCCATAACCCTTAATTCCCCTGTCTATCAGAAACCTATCTACCTGTGACTTAAATATATTTAGCGAGATAGCCTCCACCACTTCAACGGGCAGAGAATTCCAGAGATTCGCCACCCTTTGAGTGAAGAAGTTCCTCCTCAACTCCGTTCTAAACTGCCCCCTCCCCCCCTTTATCTTGAGGCTGTGCCCTCTAGTTCTGTTTTCCTTTCTAAGCGGGAAGAATCTCTCCACCTCTCCCCTATCCATCCCCTTCATTATCTTATAAGTCTCTATAAGATCCCCCCTAAGCCTTCTAAACTCTAACAAATACAGGCCCAGTCTATTCAATCTGTCCTCTTAAGCGAACCCCGTCATCTCCGGTATCAGCCTGGTGAACCTTCTCCGTACTCCCTCCAAGGCCAATATATCTTTTCGTAAATAAGGGGACCAAAACTGCACACAGTACTCTAGCTGCGGTCTCACCAGTGCCCTGTACAGTTGCGTACATCTCCATCAGTCTGTAATGAATGTCTTCATGTCATTCTGCCAAGTTATTGTTATTTTGTGGTGATGTCCTCATCTCGCTTTATTAAGCATTTCCATTATATCCCAATTATTTCCAACGTTTCACTCTTGTGCCGTTCGAGGTGTTTTTGCCAACAAAGGTGATATTGCATCCAAGTGCCCATGCTGTTGACTTAAACATTTTGAGTAAACACATACTGGATTCTGAAGTTCCGCCCAGAAGGTTGATATTGCGGCAAAGTTGTTATCCCGGTGGGTTAAGCATTTTGAGTAAATCCACAATTGTATCCAAAGTTTCTCTCCATGCCATCCAAGATTCTTTTCGACGTACTTGTCCTGTTGACTTAAGCATTTTGAGTAAATCCACATTGCATTCTGAAGTTCCGCTCAAAGAAATTGAGTATTTTTCGCCAATAAGCTGATATTGAGTCCAAGTGCCTATCCTGTTGACTTAAGCATATTGAGTAAATGCACAATCACTGCCCATGTTTCTGTCCATGTCATTCAAGATTCTCTACGCCAAGGATGGTGATATTGCGTCCAAGTGTATATCCCGTTTGCTTAAGCATTTTGAGTAAATCCACATTGGATTCCGAAGTTCTGCTCAAAGAGATTGAGTCTTTTTCACCAAAAAGCGGCAACGTGCTTATCCCCGTGAGTTAATCATTTTGAGTGAATCCACAATCAATTCCAAAGTTTCTCTCCAAGCCATTCAAGATTCTCTTCACGGCTCAAGGTGATATTGCCTATCCTGTGAGATAAGCATTTTCAGTAAATCGATTTTAGCTGCCTATGTTTCTCTGTTGGTAAGGGAACATTTATTGCCGCTGAATTGATATGGCGGCAAAGTGCTGAACTCTCGATGAGTTCAGCAACTAGCGGAGATCTCCATCAATTTCCAATCATTCTCTCGATACAATTGAGCATTTCCTGCCGAGTTATTGATATCTTGTCGCAAAGCCCTCATCTCGTTTTGTTAAGCAATTCCACGAAATCCCCGATCGTTTCCAAAATTTCACACCCTGTCATTCGTGGTTTTTTTGCCAACAAAGGTGATATTCCATCCAAGTGCCGAGCCTGTTGACTTCATCATTTTTGAGTAAATCCACATTTGATTCCCAAGTTCCTCTCAAAGAAATTGGCATCTGCTATTACTTCTGCCGTTTCTTTCAGAACCCTGGGATGCATTCCATCCGGTCCCGGGGACCTGTCTACTTTTAGTCTACCAAGTCTACCGTTAGTCTCCCAAGCGCTACCTCTCGAATGACAGTAATTGTATTAAGGACCTAAGACTGGCCCAAAAAATTACTTAAAGTCTCAGCCAATTCCTCGTTACCCACAGTTAAATCTCCCCTCTCATCCTCCTAGGGTCACTCCAGCCTGTCTATTCTTCTTCATATATTTGTAAAACCTTATGCCTATTTTAATATTTAGAGATCGTTCAGCTTCAGACTCTATTTTTCCTTTCTTATCGCTTTCTTAATATTCTTTGTTGTTTTTTAAACCTTTCCCAATCTCGATGAGTTCAGCGACTTGCGTAAATCTCCCTGAGTTTTCAGTGATTTTCTCCATGTTATCAAGAGTTCTCTGCCAAGTTATTGATATTTTGTGGCAAAGTCCTCATCTCGCTTTGTTCAGCATTTCCACAAAATCCCCAATCGTTTCCAAAGTTTCTCTCCATGCCATTCGAGATTATTTCGCCAAGCATATTGCACCCAAATATGTATCCCGCTGACTGCAGCATTTTGAGTAAATCCACATTGGATTCTGAAGTACCTCTCAAAGAAATAGAGTCTTTTCTGTCTAAAAGCTGATATTGCGGCAAAGTGCTTTTCTCAATGAGTTCAGCAACTTGCGAAAATCTGCATCAATTTCCAATGAGTCTTTCAATGTCCTTGAGCTTTCTCTGCCTAGTTATTCATATTTTGTGAAATAGTCCTCATCTCGCTTTGTTCAGCATTTCCACTATGTCCCCAGTCGTTTCCAAAGTTTCTCTCCATGCCATTTGAGATAATTTTGCTAAGCAAGCTGATAATGCGGCCAAGTGCGTATCCTGTTGACTTAGGCATTTTGAGAAAATTCACTTTGGATCCCAACCTTCCACTGGAAGATATTGAGTCATTTTCTCCAAAAAGCTGATATTGCAGCCCAGTGCCTATTCCGTTGAGTTAAGTGTTTTCAGTAAATCCAGATTAGCTTTCAATATTTCTCTGACAGTAAGTGAACATTTGCAGCCCCTGAACTGCTGGCAAAGTGCGTATCCCGATGAGTTCAGCAACTTGCGTAAATCTCCATCACTTTCCAATGATTCGCTCAATGCCATCGAGCGTTTCCTGCTGGGTTATTGATATTTTGTGGCGAAGTCCTCATCTCGCTTTGTTCAACATTTCCACTATGTCCCCAGTCGTTTCCAAAGTTCTCTCCATGCCATGTAAGATATTTTGCTAAGCAAGCCGATAATGCGGCAAAGTGCGTATCCTGTTGAGTTAGACATTTTGAGTAAATCCACATTGGATTCCGAAGTTCCGCTCAAAGAAATTGAGTCTTTTTCCCAAAAAGTCAATATTGCGGCAAAGTGCTTATCCCAGTGAGTTAAGCATTTGCAGTGAATCCACAATCGACTCTAAAGTGTCTCTCCATGCTTTTCAAAATTCTATTCGCCACTCTAGGTGATACTGCGGCCAAGTGCCTATCCCGTTGAGTTAAGCATTTTGAGTAAAGCCACATTAGCTGCCAATGTTTCTCTGATAGTCATTGAACGTTTGAGGCCGCTGAACTGATACGGTGGCAAAGTGCGTATCTCGATGAGTTCAGCAAATTGCGTACATCTCCATCAGTTTCCAATGAATGTCTTCATGTCGTTCTGCCACGATATTGATATTTTGTGGTGATGTCCTCATCTCGCTTTATTAAGCATTTCCATTATATCCCAATTATTTCCAACGTTTCACTCTTGGGCCGTTCGAGGTGTTTTTGCCAACAAAGGTGATATTGCATCCAAGTGCCCATCCTGTTGACTTAAACATTTTGAGTAAACACATACTGGATTCTGAAGTTCCGCCCAGAAGCCTGATATTGGGGCAAAGTTGTTATCCCGGTGAGTTAAGCATTTTGAGTAAATCCACAATTGTATCGAAAGTTTCTCTCCAAGCCAGCCAAGATTCTTTCCGACATACTTGTCCTGTTGACTTAAGCATTTTGGGTAAATCCACATTGGATTCTGAAGTACCTCTCAAAGAAATTGAGCCTTTTCCGTCTAAAAGCTGATATTGCGGCAAAGTGCTTTTCTCGATGAGTTCAGCAACTTGCGAAAATCTGCTTCCGCTGGAAGATGTTGAGTACTTTTCTCCAAAAAGCTGATATTGCGGCCCAGTGCCTATTCCGTTGAGTTAAGCGTTTTCAGTAAATCCAGATTAGTTTTCAATATTTCTCTGACAGTAAGTGAACATTTGCAGCCCCTGAACTGCTGGCAAAGTGCGTATCCCGATGAGTTCAGCAACTTGCTTAAATCTCCATCACTTTCCAACTTGCTCAACTCATCGAGATAAGCACGTTTCCACTTTCTCATTTCATTCATATACACACATTGGGAGACTATCAGCCAAATGGCATTCACTGCTCGAAGGTATTCTCGGAAACTTTGGAACCTGTTGTGGATTTCCTCCAACTCGCTGAACTCATCGAGATAAACACTTTACCACATTTCCAGCAAGTTGGAAGAAATCCACAATCGGTTCCAAAGTTTTTCTGAATACCTTCGAGCAGTGAATGCCATTTGGCTGATATTCTGCCAATGTGTGTTTCACAATGGAATGAGAAAGTGGTAAAGTGTTTATCTCGATGAGTTCAGCGTGTTGGAGGGAATCCACAACAGGTTCCAAAGTTTCTGAGAATGCCTTCGAGCAGTGAATGCCATTTGGCTGATAGTCTGCCAATGTGTGTATCTCAATGAAATGAGAAAGTGGTAAAGTTCTTATCTCGATGAGTGCAGTAAGTTGGAAGAAATCCAAAATATGTTGCAAAGTTTCTCTGAATACAATCGAGCAGTGAATGCCATTTGGCTGATATTCTGCCAATGTCTGTATCTCAATGAAATGAGAAAGTGGAAACGTGGTTATCTCGATCAGTTGAGCAAGTTGGAAGAATTCCACAATAGGTCCCAACGTTTCTCTGAACTCCTTAGAGTAGTGAATGCCATTTGGCTGATATTCTGCCAATGTGTGTATCTCAATGAAATGAGAAAGTGGTAAAGTGCTTATCTCGATGAGCTGTGCAAGTTGGAAGAAATCCAAAATCGTTTCCAAAGTTTCTCTGAATACCATCGAGCAGTGAATGCCGTTTGTCTGATATTCTACCAACGTTTGTATCTCAATGAAATGAGGAAGTGGTAAAGTGCTTATCTCGAAGTTTGAGCAAAATGGAGGAAATCCACAATAGGTTCCAAATTTTCACTGAATATCATAGAGCAGTGAATGCCATTTGCCTGATATTCTGCCAACGTGTGTATCTCAATGAAATGAGAAATGGGTAACGTCCTTATCTCGATGAGTTCAGCATGTTGGAAGAAATCCACAATAGGTTGCAAAGTTTCTCTGAATACCTTAGAGCAGTGAATGCTATATGGCTGATATACTGCCAATGTGTGTAGCTCAATGAAATGAGAAAGTGGAAAAGTGCTCATCTCGATGACTTGAACAAGTTGGAGGAAATCCACAAAACTTTCCAAAGTTTCGCTGAATACATTGTGGAACTGAATGCCACTTGGCTGATATTCTGCCAATGTGTGTGTCTCAATGAAATGAGAGAGTTGTAACGTGCTTATCTCGATGACTTCAGCAAGTTGGAAGAAATCCACAATCGTTTCCAAAGTATCTCTGAATACCTTCGAGCAGTGAATGCCATTTGGATGATATTCTGCCAATATGTGTATCTCAACGAAATGAGGAAGTGGTAACGTGCTTATCTCGATGACTTCAGCAAGTCGGAAGAAATCCACAATATGTTGCAAGGTTTCTCTGAATACTATCGAGCAGTGAATGCCATTTGGCTGATATTCTGCCAATGTGTGTATCTCAATGAAATGAGAAAGTGGTAAAGTGCTTATCTCGATGAGTTCTGCAAGTTGGAAGAAATCCACAATCGGTTCCAAAGTTTCTCCGAATACCTACGAGCAGTGAAGTCCATTTGGCTGATTTTCTGCCAATGTGTGTATCTCAATAAAATGAGAAAGTGGTAAAGTGCTTATCTCGATGAGTTCAGCAAGTTGGAAGAAATCCACCATATGTTGCAAAGTTTCTCTGAATACCTTCGAGCAGTGAATGCCATTTGGCTGATATTCTGCCAATGTGTGTCTCTCAATGAAATGAGAAAGTTGTAAAGTGCTTATCTCGATGAGTTCAGCAAGTTGGAAGAAATGCTCAATATGTTCCAAAGTTTCTCTGAATACCATCGAGCAGTGAATGCCATTTGGCTGATATTCTGCCAATCTGTGTATCTCAAGGAAATGAGAAAGTGGTAAAGTCCTTGTGTCGATGAGTTCAGCAAATTGTAGGAAATCTACAAAAGGTTGCAAAGTTTCTCTGAATACCTTCGAGCAGTGAATGCCATTTGGCTGATATTCTGCCAATTTGTGTATCTCAATGAAATGAGAATGTGGCAAAGTGTTGATCTCGATGAGTTCAGCGAGTTGGACGAAATCCACAATAGGTCCCAAAGTTTCTCTGAATTGCTTCGAGTAGTGAATGCCATTTGGCTGATATTCTGCCAATGGGTGTATCTCAATGAAGTGAGGAAGACGTAAAGTGCTGATCTCGATGAGTTCAGCGAGTTGGAAGAAATCCTCAATATGTTCCAAAGTTTCTCTGAATACCATCGAGCAGTGAATGCCATTTGGCTGATATTCTGCCAATGTGTGTATTTCAATGAAATGAGAAAGTGGTAAAGCGCTTATCTCGATGAGCTGAGCAAGTTGGAAGAAATCCAAAATCGTTTCCAAAGTTTCTCTGAATGCCATCGAGCAGTGAATGCCGTTTGTCTGATATTCTACCAATGTTTGTATCTCAATGAAATGAGGAAGTGGTAAAGTGCTTATCTCGAAGTTAGAGCAAAATGGAGGAAATCCACAATAGGTTCCAAATTTTCTCTGAATATCATAGAGCAGTGAATGCCATTTGCCTGATATTCTGCCAACGTGTGTATCTCAATGAAATGAGAAATGGGTAACGTCCTTATCTCGATGATTTCAGCATGTTGGAAGAAATCCACGATAAGTTGCAAAGTTTCTCTGAATACCTTCGAGCAGTGAATGCCATATGGCTGATATACTGCCAATGTGTGTAGCTCAATGAAATGAGAAAGTGGTAAAGTGCTTATCTCGATGAGTTCCGCAAGTTGGAAGAAATCCACAATAGGTCCCAAACTTTCTGTGAATTCCTTCGGTTAGTGAATGCCATTTGGCTGATATTCTGCCAATGTGTGTAACTCAAGGAAATCAGAAAGTGGTGAGGTGCTTATCTCGATGAGTTCTGCAAGTTGTAGGAAATCTACAAAAGGTTCCAATGATTCTCTGAATACGCACGAACAATAAATGCAATTTGGTTGATATTCTGCCAAATATCATAGAGCAGTGAATGCCATTTGCCTGGTATTCTGCCAACGTGTGTATCTATATGGCTGATATACTGCCAATGTGTGTAGCTCAAAGAAATGAGAAAGTGGAAAAGTGCACATGTCGATGAGTTGAACAAGTTGGAGGAAATCCACAAAATTTTCCAAAGTTTCGCTGAATACATTGTTGCACTGAATGCCACTTGGCTGATATTCTGCCAATGTGTGTGTCTCAATGAAATGAGAAAGTGGAAACGTCCTTATCTCGATGAGTTCAGCATGTTGGAAGAAATCCACAATAGGTGCCAAAGTTTCTCTGAATACCTTCGAGCAGTGAATGCCATTTGGCTGATATTCTGCCAATTTGTGTATCTCAATGAAATGAGAATGTGGCAAAGTGTTGATCTCGGTGAGTTCAGCGAGTTGGACGAAATCCACAATAGGTCCCAAAGTTTCTCTGAATTGCTTCGAGTAGTGAATGCCATTTGGCTGATATTCTGCCAATGGGTGTATCTCAATGAAGTGAGGAAGACGTAAAGTGCTTATCTCGATGAGTTCAGCAAGTTGGAAGAAATCATCAATATGTTCCAAAGTTTATCTGAATACCATCGAGCAGTGAATGCCATTTGGCTGATATTCTGCCAATGTGTGTATCTCAATGAAATGAGAAAGTGGTAAAGTGCTTATCTCGAAGAGTTCAGCAAGTTGGACGAAATCCACAATATGTTGCAACGTTTCCCTGAATACCATCGAGCAGTGAATGCCATTTGGCTGATATTCTGCCAACGTGTGTTTCACAATGAAATGAGAAATGGGTAAGGTCCTTATCTCGATGAGTTCAGCATGTTGGAAGAAATCCACAATCGGTTCCAAAATTTCTCTGAATACATTCGAGCCATTTGGCTGATATTCTGCCAATGTGTATCTCAATGAATTGAGAATGTGGTAAAGTGTTTATCTCGATGAGTTCAGCGAGTTGGAGGAAATCTACAACAGGTTCCAAAGTTTCTGAGGATACGTCGAGCAGTGAATGCCATTTGGCTGATATTCTCCCAATGTGTGTATCTCAATGAAATGAGAAAGTGGAAACGTGCTTATCTCGATGAGTTGAGCAAGTTGGAAGAAATCCACAATGGGTTCCAAAGTATCTCGGAATACCTTCGAGCACTGAATGCCACTTGGCTGATATTCTGCCAATGTGTGTATCTAAATGAAATGAGGAAGTGGCAAAGTCATTACCTCGAAGAGTTCAGCAAAATGGAGGAACTCCACAAATGTTCCAAACTTTCTCAGAATACCTTGGGGCAGTGAACGCCATTTGTCTAATATTCTACCAACGTTTGTATCTCAATGTAATGAGAAAGTGGTAAAGTGCTTATCTCGAAGTTTGAGCAAAATAGAGGAAATCCACAATAGGTTCCAAATTTTCTCTGAATATCATAGAGCAGTGAATGCCATTTGCCTGATATTCTGCCAACGTGTGTTTCTCACTGAAATGAGAAATGGGTAACGTCCTTATCTCGATGAGTTCAGCATGTTGGAAGAAATCCACAATTGGGTTCCAAAGTTTCTCTGACTGCATTCGAGCAGTGGATGCCATTTGGCTGATATTCTGCCAACGTGTGTTTCTCAATGAAATGAGAAATGGGTAACGTCCTTATCTCGATGAGTTCAGCATGTTGGAAGAAATCCACAATAGGTGCCAAAGTTTCTCTGAATACCTTCGAGCAGTGAATGCCATTTGGCTGATATTCTGCCAATGTGTGTATCTCAATGAAATGAGAATGTGGCAAAGTGTTGATCTCGATGAGTTCAGCGAGTTGGACGAAATCCACAATAGGTCCCAAAGTTTCTCTGAATTCCTTCGAGTAGTGAATGCCATTTGGCTGATATTCTGCCAATGTGTGTATCTCAATGAAGTGAGGAAGACGTAAAGTGCTTATCTCGATGAGTTCATCAAGTTGGAAGAAATCCTCAATATGTTCCAAAGTTTCTCTGAATACCATCGAGCAGTGAATGCCATTTGGCTGATATTCTGCCAATGTGTGTATCTCAATGAAATGAGAAAGTGGTAAAGTGCTTATCTCGAAGAGTTCAGCAAGTTGGACGAAATCCACAATATGTTGCAACGTTTCCCTGAATACCATCGAGCAGTGAATGCCATTTGGCTGATATTCTGCCAATGTGTGTATTTCAATGAAATGAGAAAGTGGTAAAGTGCTTACCTCGATGAGCTGAGCAAGTTGGAAGAAATCCAAAATCGTTTCCAAAGTTTCTCTGAATACCATCGAGCAGTGAATGCCGTTTGTCTGATCTTCTACCAATGTTTGTATCTCAATGAAATGATGAAGTGGTAAAGTGCTTATCTCGAAGTTAGAGCAAAATGGAGGAAATCCACAATAGGTTCCAAATTTCCTCTGAATATCATAGAGCAGTGAATGCCATTTGCCTGATATTCTGCCAACGTGTGTATCTCAATGAAATGAGAAATGGGTAACGTCCTTATCTCGATGAGTTCAGCATGTTGGAAGAAATCCACAATAGGTTGCAAAGTTTCTCTGAATACCTTCGAGCAGTGAATGCCATATGGCTGATATACTGCCCATGTGTGTAGCTCAATGAAATGAGAAAGTGGAAAAGTGCACATGTCGATGAGTTGAACAAGTTGGAGGAAATCCACAAAATTTTCCAAAGTTTCGCTGAATACCTTGTGGCACTGAATGCCACTTGGCTGATATTCTGCCAATGTGTGTGTCTCAATGAAATGAGAGAGTTGTAACGTGCTTATCTCGATGACTTCAGCAAGTTGGAAGAAATCCACAATCGTTTCCAAAGTATCTCTGAATACCTTCGAGCAGTGAATGCCATTTGGATGATATTCTGCCAATATGTGTATCTCAATGAAATGAGGAAGTGGTAACGTGCTTATCTCGATGACTTCAGCAAGTTGGAAGAAATCCACAATATGTTGCAAGATTTCTCTGAATACTATCGAGCAGTGAATGCCATTTGGCTGATATTCTGCCAAAGTGTGTATCTGAATGAAATGAGAAAGTGGTAAAGTGCTTATCTCGATGAGTTGTGCAAGTTGGAAGTAATCCAAAATCGTTTCCAAAGTTTCTCTGAATACCATCGAGCAGTGAATGCCGTTTGTCTGATATTCCACCAATGTTTGTATCTCAATGAAATGAGAAAGTGGTAAAGTGCTCATCTCGAAGAGTTCAGCAAGTTGGAAGAAATCCACAAAAGGTTCCAAAGTTTCGCTGAATACCTTGTGGAACTGAATGCCACTTGGCTGATATTCTGCCAATGTGTGTATATCAATGAAATGAGGAAGTGGCAAGTAGCGTATCTCGATGAGATCAGCAAAATGGAGGAAATCCACAAAAGGTTCCAAGGTTTCTCTCAATATCTTCGAGCAGTGAATGCCATTTGCCTGATATTCTGCCAACGTGTGTAACTCCATGCAATGAGAAAGTGGTAACGTGCTCATCAAGATGAATTCAGCAAGTTGGACGAAATCCACAACAGGTTCCAAAGTTTGTCTGAGTACCTCCGAGCAGTGAATGCCATTTGGCTGATATTCTGCCAATGTGTGTATCTCAATGAAATGAGAAAGTGGTAAAGTGCTTATCTCGATGAGTTGTGCAAGTTGGAAGAAATCCACAATCGCTTCCAAAGTTTCTCCGAATACCTTCGAGCAGTGAAGGCCATTTGGCTGATTTTCTGCCAATGTGTGTATCTCAATGAAATGAGAAAGTGGTAAAGTGCTTATCTCGATCAGTTCAGCAAGTTGGAAGAAAACCACAATAGGTCGCAACGTTTCTCTAAATTCCTTCGAGTAGTGAATGCCATTTGGCTGATATTCTGCCAATGTGTGTATCTCAATGAAATGAGAAAGTGGTAAAGTGCTTATCTCGATGAGTTCAGCAAGTTGGAAGAAATCCACAATATGTTGCAAAGTTTCTCTGAATACCATCGAGCAGTGAATGCCATTTGGCTGATATTCTGCCAACGTGTGTTTCACAATGAAATGAGAAATGGGTTAAGGTCCTTATCTCGATGAGTTCAGCATGTTGGAAAAAATCCACAATCGGTTCCAAAATTTCTCTGAATACATTCGAGCCATTTGGCTGATATTCTGCCAATGTGTATCTCAATGAATTGAGAATGTGGTAAAGTGTTTATCTCGATGAGTTCAGCGAGTTGGAGGAAATCTACAACAGGTTCCAAAGTTTCTGAGGGTACGTCGAGCAGTGAATGCCATTTGGCTGATATTCTCCAAATGTGTGTATCTCAATGAAATGAGAAAGTGGAAACGTGCTTATCTCGATGAGTTGAGCAAGTTGGAAGAAATCCACAATCGGTTCCAAAGTATCTCGGAATACCTTCGAGCAGTGAATGCCATTTGTCTGATATTCTGCCAATGTGTGTATCTAAATGAAATGAGGAAGTGGTAAAGTGCTTATCTCGATGAGGTCCGCAAATTTGAAGAAATCCGCAATCGGTTCCAAAGTTTCTCTGAATATCTTCGAGCACTGAATGCCATTTGGCAGATATTCTGCCAATGAGTGTATCTCAAAGAAATGAGAAAGTGGCAAAGTCATTACCTCGAAGAGTTCAGCAAAATGGAGGAACTCCACAAATGTTCCAAACTTTCTCAGAATACCTTGGGGCAGTGAACGCCATTTGTCTAATATTCTACCAACGTTTGTATCTCAATGTAATGAGAAAGTGGTAAAGTGCTTATCTCGAAGTTTGAGCAAAATGGAGGAAATCCACAATAGGTTCCAAATTTTCTCTGAATATCATAGAGCAGTGAATGCCATTTGCCTGATATTCTGCCAACGTGTGTTTCTCAATGAAATGAGAAATGGGTAAGGTCCTTATCTCGATGACCTCAGCATGTTGGAAGAAATCCACAATAGGTGCCAAAGTTTCTCTGAATACCTTCGAGCAGTGAATGCCATTTGGCTGATATTCTGCCAATTTGTGTATCTCAATGAAATGAGAATGTGGCAAAGTGTTGATCTCGATGAGTTCAGCGAGTTGGACGAAATCCACAATAGGTCCCAAAGTTTCTCTGAATTGCTTCGAGTAGTGAATGCCATTTGGCTGATATTCTGCCAATGGGTGTATCTCAATGAAGTGAGGAAGACGTAAAGTGCTGATCTCGATGAGTTCAGCGAGTTGGAAGAAATCCTCAATATGTTCCAAAGTTTCTCTGAATACCATCGAGCAGTGAATGCCATTTGGCTGATATTCTGCCAATGTGTGTATTTCAATGAAATGAGAAAGTGGTAAAGCGCTTATCTCGATGAGCTGAGCAAGTTGGAAGAAATCCAAAATCGTTTCCAAAGTTTCTCTGAATGCCATCGAGCAGTGAATGCCGTTTGTCTGATATTCTACCAATGTTTGTATCTCAATGAAATGAGGAAGTGGTAAAGTGCTTATCTCGAAGTTAGAGCAAAATGGAGGAAATCCACAATAGGTTCCAAATTTTCTCTGAATATCATAGAGCAGTGAATGCCATTTGCCTGATATTCTGCCAACGTGTGTATCTCAATGAAATGAGAAATGGGTAACGTCCTTATCTCGATGATTTCAGCATGTTGGAAGAAAACCACAATAAGTTGCAAAGTTTCTCTGAATACCTTCGAGCAGTGAATGCCATATGGCTGATATACTGCCAATGTGTGTAGCTCAATGAAATGAGAAAGTGGTAAAGTGCTTATCTCGATGAGTTCCGCAAGTTGGAAGAAATCCACAATAGGTCCCAAACTTTCTGTGAATTCCTTCGGTTAGTGAATGCCATTTGGCTGATATTCTGCCAATGTGTGTAACTCAAGGAAATCAGAAAGTGGTGAGGTGCTTATCTCGATGAGTTCTGCAAGTTGTAGGAAATCTACAAAAGGTTCCAATGATTCTCTGAATACGCACGAACAATAAATGCAATTTGGCTGATATTCTGCCAATGTGTGTATCTCAATGAAATGAGAAAGTGGTAAAGTGCTTATCTCGAAGAGTTCAGCAAGTTGGACGAAATCCACAATATGTTGCAAAGTTTCCCTGAATACCATCGAGCAGTGAATGCCATTTGGCTCATATTCTGCCAATGTGTGTATTTCAATGAAATGAGAAAGTGGTAAAGTGCTTACCTCGATGATCTGAGCAAGTTGGAAGAAATCCAAAATCGATTCCAAAGTTTGTCTGAATACCATCGAGCAGTGAATGCCGTTTGTCTGATATTCTACCAATGTTTGTATCTCAATGAAATGAGGAAGTGGTAAAGTGCTTATCGCGAAGTTAGAGCAAAATGGAGGAAATCCACAATAGGTTCCAAATTTTCTCTGAATATCATAGAGCAGTGAATGCCATTTGCCTGATATTCTGCCAACGTGTGTATCTCAATGAAATGAGAAATGGGTAACGTCCTTATCTCGATGAGTTCAGCATGTTGGAAGAAATCCACAATAGGTTGCAAAGTTTCTCTGAATACCTTCGAGCAGTGAATGCCATATGGCTGATATACTGCCAATGTGTGTAGCTCAATGAAATGAGAAAGTGGAAAAGTGCCCATCTCGATGAGTTGAACAAGTTGGAGGAAATCCACAAAATTTTCCAAAGTTTCGCTGAATACCTTATGGCACTGAATGCCACTTGGCTGATATTCTGCCAATGTGTGTGTCTCAATGAAATGAGAGAGTTGTAACGTGCTTATCTCGATGAGTTCAGAAAGTTGGAAGAAATGCACAATCGTTTCCAAAGTATCTCTGAATACCTTCGAGCAGTGAATGCCATTTGGATGATATTCTGCCAATATGTGTATCTCAATGAAATGAGGAAGTGGTAACGTGCTTATCTTGATGACTTCAGCAAGTTGGAAGAAATCCACAATATGTTGCAAGGATTCTCTGAATACTATCGAGCAGTGAATGCCATTTGGCTGATATTCTGCCAATTTGTGTATCTCAATGAAATGAGAAAGTGGTAAAGTGCTTATCTCGATGAGTTGTGCAAGTTGGAATAAATCCAAAATCGTTTCCAAAGTTTCTCTGAATACCATCGAGCAGTGAATGCCTTTTGTCTGATATTCTACCAATGTTTGTATCTCAATGTAATGAGAAAGTGGTAAAGTGCTTATCTCGAAGTTTGAGCAAAATGGAGGAAATCCACAATAGGTTCCAAATTTTCTCTGAATATCATAGAGCAGATAATGCCATTTGCCTGATATTCTGCCAACGTGTGTATCTCAATGAAATGAGAAAGTTGTAAAGTGCTTATCTCTACAAGTTTAGCAAGTTGGAACAGAACCACAATAGGTCCCAAAATTTCTCTGAATTCCTTCGAGTAGTGAATGCCATTTGGCTGATATTCTGCCAATGTGTGTATCTCAAGAAAATGAGAAAGTGGTAAAGTGCTTATCTCGATCAGTTCAGCAAGTTGGAAGAAGTCCACCATATGTTGCAAAGTTTCTCTGAATACCTTCGTGCAGTGAATGCCATTTGGCTGATATTCTGCCAATTTGTGTATCTCAATGAAATGAGAATGTGGCAAAGTGTTGATCTCGGTGAGTTCAGCGAGTTGGACGAAATCCACAATAGGTCCCAAAGTTTCTCTGAATTCCTTCGAGTAGTGAATGCCATTTGGCTGATATTCTGCCAATGGGTGTATCTCAATGAAGTGAGGAAGACGTAAAGTGCTGATCTCGATGAGTTCAGCAAGTTGGAAGAAATCCTCAATATGTTCCAAAGTTTCTCTGAATACCATCGAGCAGTGAATGCCATTTGGCTGATATTCTGCCAATGTGTGTATTTCAATGAAATGAGAAAGTGGTAAAGCGCTTATCTCGATGAGCTGAGCAAGTTGGAAGAAATCCAAAATCGTTTCCAAAGTTTCTCTGAATGCCATCGAGCAGTGAATGCCGTTTGTCTGATATTCTACCAATGTTTGAATCTCAATGAAATGAGGAAGTGGTAAAGTGCTTATCTCGAAGTTTGAGCAAAATGGAGGAAATCCACAATTGGTTCCAAATGTTCTCTGAACATCATAGAGCAGTGAATGCCATTTGCCTGATATTCTGCCAACGTGTGTCTCTCAATGAAATGAGGAATGGGTAACGTCCTTATCTCGATGAGTTCAGCATGTTGGAAGAAATCCACAATAGGTTGCAAAGTTTCTCTGAATACCTCCGAGCAGTGAATGCCATATGTCTGATATACTGCCAATGTGCGCAGCTCAATGAAATGAGAAAGTGGAAAAGTGCTCATCTCGATGAGTTGAACAAGTTGGTGGAAATCCACAAAAGGTTCCAAAGTTTCGCTGAATACCTTGTGGAACTGAATGCCACTTGGCTGATATTCTGCCAATGTGTGTGTCTCAATGAAATGAGAGAGTTGTAACGTGCTTATCTCGATGAGTTCAGCAAGTTGGAAGAAATGCTCAATATGTTCCAAAGTTTCTCTGAATACCATCGAGCAGTGAATGCCATTTGGCTGATATTCTGCCAATGTGTGTATCTGAATGAAATGAGAAAGTGGTAATGTGCTTATCTTGATGAGTTGAGGAAGTTGGAAGAAATCCAAAATCGTTTCCAAAGTTTCTCTGAATACCATCGAGCAGTGAATGCCGTTTGTCTGATATTCCACCAATGTTTGTATCTCAATGAAATGAGAAAGTGGTAAAGTGCTTATCTCGAAGTTTGAGCAAAATGGAGGAAATCCACAATAGGTTCCAAATTTTCTCTGAATATCATAGAGCAGTGAATGCCATTTGCCTGATATTCTGCCAACGTGTGTATCTCAATGAAATGAGAAAGTTGTAAAGGGCTTATCTCTACAAGTTTAGCAAGTTGGAACAGAAGCACAATAGGTCCCAAAGTTTCTCTGAATTCCTTCGAGTAGTGAATGCCATTTGGCTGATATTCTGCCAATGTGTGTATCTCAATAAAATAAGAACGTGGTAAAGTGCTTATCTCGATCAGTTCAGCAAGTTGGAAGAAGTCCACCATATGTTGCAAAGTTTCTCTGAATACCTTCGTGCAGTGAATGCCATTTGGCTGATATTCTGCCAATGTGTGTCTCTCAATGAAATGTGAAGGTGATAAAGTGCTTATCTCGAAGAGTTGATCAAGTTAGAAGAAATCCACAATCGTTTCCAAAGTTTCTCTGAATACCTTCGAGCAGTGAATGATATTCTGCCCATGTGTGCAGCTCAACGAAATGAGAAAGTGGTAAAGTGCTTATCTCGAAGAATTGAGCAAAATGGAGGAAATCCACAATATGTTGCAAAGTTTCTCTGAATGACATCGAGCAGTGAATGCCATTTGCTGATATTTTGCCAATGTGTGTATCTCAATGAAATGAGAAAGTGGTAAAGTGCTTATCTCGATGAGTTCAGCAAGTTGGAAGAAATGCTCAATATGTTCCAAAGTTTCTCTGAATACCATCGAGCAGTGAATGCCATTTGGCTGATATTCTGCCAATGTGTGTATCTCAAGGAAATGAGAAAGTGGTAAAGTCCTTATGTCGATGAGTTCAGCAAATTGTAGGAAATCTACAAAAAGTTGCAAAGTTTCTCTGAATACCTTCGAGCAGTGAAGGCCATTTCGCTGATTTTCTGCCAATGTGTGTATCTCAATAAAATGAGAAAGTGGTAAAGTGCTTATCTCGATGAGTTCAGCAAGTTGGAAGAAATGCTCAATATGTTCCAAAGTTTCTCTGAATACCATCGAGCAGTGAATGCCATTTGGCTGATATTCTGCCAATGTGTGTATCTCAAGGAAATGAGAAAGTGGTAAAGTCCTTATGTCGATGAGTTCAGCAAATTGTAGGAAATCTACAAAAAGTTGCAAAGTTTCTCTGAATACCTTCGAGCAGTGAATGCCATTTGGCTGATATTCTGCCAATTTGTGTATCTCAATGAAATGAGAATGTGGCAAAGTGTTGATCTCGATGAGTTCAGCGAGTTGGACGAAATCCACAATAGGTCCCAAAGTTTCTCTGAATTCCTTCGAGTAGTGAATGCCATTTGGCTGATATTCTGCCAATGGGTGTATCTCAATGAAGTGAGGAAGACGTAAAGTGCTGATCTCGATGAGTTCAGCGAGTTGGAAGAAATCCTCAATATGTTCCAAAGTTTCTCTGAATACCATCGAGCAGTGAATGCCATTTGGCTGATATTCTGCCAATGTGTGTATTTCAATGAAATGAGAAAGTGGTAAAGCGCTTATCTCGATGAGCTGAGCAAGTTGGAAGAAATCCAAAATCGTTTCCAAAGTTTCTCTGAATGCCATCGAGCAGTGAATGCCGTTTGTCTGATATTCTACCAATGTTTGTATCTCAATGTAATGAGAAAGTGGTAAAGTGCTTATCTCGAAGTTTGAGCAAAATGGAGGAAATCCACAATAGGTTCCAAATTTTCTCTGAATATCATAGAGCAGATAATGCCATTTGCCTGATATTCTGCCAACGTGTGTATCTCAATGAAATGAGAAAGTTGTAAAGTGCTTATCTCTACAAGTTTAGCAAGTTGGAACAGAACCACAATAGGTCCCAAAATTTCTCTGAATTCCTTCGAGTAGTGAATGCCATTTGGCTGATATTCTGCCAATGTGTGTATCTCAAGAAAATGAGAAAGTGGTAAAGTGCTTATCTCGATCAGTTCAGCAAGTTGGAAGAAGTCCACCATATGTTGCAAAGTTTCTCTGAATACCTTCGTGCAGTGAATGCCATTTGGCTGATATTCTGCCAATTTGTGTATCTCAATGAAATGAGAATGTGGCAAAGTGTTGATCTCGGTGAGTTCAGCGAGTTGGACGAAATCCACAATAGGTCCCAAAGTTTGTCTGAATTCCTTCGAGTAGTGAATGCCATTTGGCTGATATTCTGCCAATGGGTGTATCTCAATGAAGTGAGGAAGACGTAAAGTGCTGATCTCGATGAGTTCAGCAAGTTGGAAGAAATCCTCAATATGTTCCAAAGTTTCTCTGAATACCATCGAGCAGTGAATGCCATTTGGCTGATATTCTGCCAATGTGTGTATTTCAATGAAATGAGAAAGTGGTAAAGCGCTTATCTCGATGAGCTGAGCAAGTTGGAAGAAATCCAAAATCGTTTCCAAAGTTTCTCTGAATGCCATCGAGCAGTGAATGCCGTTTGTCTGATATTCTACCAATGTTTGTATCTCAATGTAATGAGGAAGTGGTAAAGTGCTTATCTCGAAGTTTGAGCAAAATGGAGGAAATCCACAATTGGTTCCAAATGTTCTCTGAACATCATAGAGCAGTGAATGCCATTTGCCTGATATTCTGCCAACGTGTGTATCTCAATGAAATGAGGAATGGGTAACGTCCTTATCTCGATGAGTTCAGCATGTTGGAAGAAATCCACAATAGGTTGCAAAGTTTCTCTGAATACCTCCGAGCAGTGAATGCCATATGTCTGATATACTGCCAATGTGCGCAGCTCAATGAAATGAGAAAGTGGAAAAGTGCTCATCTCGATGAGTTGAACAAGTTGGTGGAAATCCACAAAAGGTTCCAAAGTTTCGCTGAATACCTTGTGGAACTGAATGCCACTTGGCTGATATTCTGCCAATGTGTGTGTCTCAATGAAATGAGAGAGTTGTAACGTGCTTATCTCGATGAGTTCAGCAAGTTGGAAGAAATGCTCAATATGTTCCAAAGTTTCTCTGAATACCATCGAGCAGTGAATGCCATTTGGCTGATATTCTGCCAATGTGTGTATCTGAATGAAATGAGAAAGTGGTAATGTGCTTATCTTGATGAGTTGAGGAAGTTGGAAGAAATCCAAAATCGTTTCCAAAGTTTCTCTGAATACCATCGAGCAGTGAATGCCGTTTGTCTGATATTCCACCAATGTTTGTATCTCAATGAAATGAGAAAGTGGTAAAGTGCTTATCTCGAAGATTGAGCAAAATGGAGGAAATCCACAATAGGTTCCAAATTTTCTCTGAATATCATAGAGCAGTGAATGCCATTTGCCTGATATTCTGCCAACGTGTGTATCTCAATGAAATGAGAAAGTTGTAAAGGGCTTATCTCGACAAGTTTAGCAAGTTGGAACAGAACCACAATAGGTCCCAAAGTTTCTCTGAATTCCTTCGAGTAGTGAATGCCATTTGGCTGATATTCTGCCAATGTGTGTATCTCAATAAAATGAGAACGTGGTAAAGTGCTTATCTCGATCAGTTCAGCAAGTTGGAAGAAGTCCACCATATGTTGCAAAGTTTCTCTGAATACCTTCGTGCAGTGAATGCCATTTGGCTGATATTCTGCCAATGTGTGTCTCTCAATGAAATGTGAAGGTGATAAAGTGCTTATCTCGAAGAGTTGATCAAGTTAGAAGAAATCCACAATCGTTTCCAAAGTTTCTCTGAATACCTTCGAGCAGTGAATGATATTCTGCCCATGTGTGCAGCTCAACGAAATGAGAAAGTGGTAAAGTGCTTATCTCGAAGAATTGAGCAAAATGGAGGAAATCCACAATATGTTGCAAAGTTACTCTGAATGACATCGAGCAGTGAATGCCATTTGGCTGATATTCTGCCAATGTGTGTATCTCAATGAAATGAGAATGTGGTAACGTGCTTATCTCGATGAGTTGAGCAAGTTGGAAGAAATCCACAATAGGTTCCAAAGTTTCTCTGAAGTTCTTCGAGTAGTGAATGCCATTTGCTGATATTTTGCCAATGTGTGTATCTCAATGAAATGAGAAAGTGGTAAAGTGCTTATCTCGATGAGTTCAGCAAGTTGGAAGAAATGCTCAATATGTTCCAAAGTTTCTCTGAATACCATCGAGCAGTGAATGCCATTTGGCTGATATTCTGCCAATGTGTGTATCTCAAGGAAATGAGAAAGTGGTAAAGTCCTTATGTCGATGAGTTCAGCAAATTGTAGGAAATCTACAAAAAGTTGCAAAGTTTCTCTGAATACCTTCGAGCAGTGAATGCCATTTGGCTGATATTCTGCCAATTTGTGTATCTCAATGAAATGAGAATGTGGCAAAGTGTTGATCTCGATGAGTTCAGCGAGTTGGACGAAATCCACAATAGGTCCCAAAGTTTCTCTGAATTCCTTCGAGTAGTGAATGCCATTTGGCTGATATTCTGCCAATGGGTGTATCTCAATGAAGTGAGGAAGACGTAAAGTGCTGATCTCGATGAGTTCAGCGAGTTGGAAGAAATCCTCAATATGTTCCAAAGTTTCTCTGAATACCATCGAGCAGTGAATGCCATTTGGCTGATATTCTGCCAATGTGTGTATTTCAATGAAATGAGAAAGTGGTAAAGCGCTTATCTCGATGAGCTGAGCAAGTTGGAAGAAATCCAAAATCGTTTCCAAAGTTTCTCTGAATGCCATCGAGCAGTGAATGCCGTTTGTCTGATATTCTACCAATGTTTGTATCTCAATGAAATGAGGAAGTGGTAAAGTGCTTATCTCGAAGTTAGAGCAAAATGGAGGAAATCCACAATAGGTTCCAAATTTTCTCTGAATATCATAGAGCAGTGAATGCCATTTGCCTGATATTCTGCCAACGTGTGTATCTCAATGAAATGAGAAATGGGTAACGTCCTTATCTCGATGATTTCAGCATGTTGGAAGAAATCCACAATAAGTTGCAAAGTTTCTCTGAATACCTTCGAGCAGTGAATGCCATATGGCTGATATACTGCCAATGTGTGTAGCTCAATGAAATGAGAAAGTGGTAAAGTGCTTATCTCGATGAGTTCCGCAAGTTGGAAGAAATCCACAATAGGTCCCAAACTTTCTGTGAATTCCTTCGGTTAGTGAATGCCATTTGGCTGATATTCTGCCAATGTGTGTAACTCAAGGAAATCAGAAAGTGGTGAGGTGCTTATCTCGATGAGTTCTGCAAGTTGTAGGAAATCTACAAAAGGTTCCAATGATTCTCTGAATACGCACGAACAATAAATGCAATTTGGCTGATATTCTGCCAATGTGTGTATCTCAATGAAATGAGAAAGTGGTAAAGTGCTTATCTCGAAGAGTTCAGCAAGTTGGACGAAATCCACAATATGTTGCAAAGTTTCCCTGAATACCATCGAGCAGTGAATGCCATTTGGCTGATATTCTGCCAATGTGTGTATTTCAATGAAATGAGAAAGTGGTAAAGTGCTTACCTCGATGAGCTGAGCAAGTTGGAAGATATCCAAAATCGTTTCCAAAGTTTCTCTGAATACCATCGAGCAGTGAATGCCGTTTGTCTGATATTCTACCAATGTTTGTATCTCAATGAAATGAGGAAGTGGTAAAGTGCTTATCGCGAAGTTAGAGCAAAATGGAGGAAATCCACAATAGGTTCCAAATTTTCTCTGAATATCATAGAGCAGTGAATGCCATTTCCCTGGTTTTCTGCCAACGTGTGTATCTCAATGAAATGAGAAATGGGTAACGTCCTTATCTCGATGAGTTCAGCATGTTGGAAGAAATCCACAATAGGTTGCAAAGTTTCTCTGAATACCTTCGAGCAGTGAATGCTATATGGCTGATATACTGCCAATGTGTGTAGCTCAATGAAATGAGAAAGTGGAAATGTGCACATGTCGATGAGTTGAACAAGTTGGAGGAAATCCACAAAATTTTCCAAAGTTTCGCTGAATACCTTGTGGCACTGAATGCCACTTGGCTGATATTCTGCCAATGTGTGTGTCTCAATGAAATGAGAGAGTTGTAACGTGCTTATCTCGATGACTTCAGCAAGTTGGAAGAAATCCACAATCGTTTCCAAAGTATCTCTGAATACCTTCGAGCAGTGAATGCCATTTGGATGATATTCTGCCAATATGTGTATCTCAATGAAATGAGGAAGTGGTAACGTGCTTATCTCGATGACTTCAGTAAGTTGGAAGAAATCCACAATATGTTGCAAGGTTTCTCTGAATACTATCGAGCAGTGAATGCCATTTGGCTGATATTCTGCCAAAGTGTGTATCTGAATGAAATGAGAAAGTGGTAAAGTGCTTATCTCGATGAGTTGTGCAAGTTGGAAGTAATCCAAAATCGTTTCCAAAGTTTCTCTGAATACCATCGAGCAGTGAATGCCGTTTGTCTGATATTCCACCAATGTTTGTATCTCAATGAAATGAGAAAGTGGTAAAGTGCTTATCTCGAAGTTTGAGCAAAATGGAGGAAATCCACAATAGGTTCCAAATTTTCTCTGAATATCATAGAGCAGTGAATGCCATTTGCCTGATATTCTGCCAACGTGTGTATCTCAATGAAATGAGAAAGTTGTAAAGGGCTTATCTCGACAAGTTTAGCAAGTTGGAACAGAAGCACAATAGGTCCCAAAGTTTCTCTGAATTCCTTCGAGTAGTGAATGCCATTTGGCTGATATTCTGCCAATGTGTGTATCTCAATAAAATAAGAACGTGGTAAAGTGCTTATCTCGATCAGTTCAGCAAGTTGGAAGAAGTCCACCATATGTTGCAAAGTTTCTCTGAATACCTTCGTGCAGTGAATGCCATTTGGCTGATATTCTGCCAATGTGTGTCTCTCAATGAAATGTGAAGGTGATAAAGTGCTTATCTCGAAGAGTTGATCAAGTTAGAAGAAATCCACAATCGTTTCCAAAGTTTCTCTGAATACCTTCGAGCAGTGAATGATATTCTGCCCATGTGTGCAGCTCAACGAAATGAGAAAGTGGTAAAGTGCTTATCTCGAAGAATTGAGCAAAATGGAGGAAATCCACAATAGGTTGCAAAGTTTCTCTGAATGACATCGAGCAGTGAAGGCCATTTCGCTGATTTTCTGCCAATGTGTGTATCTCAATAAAATGAGAAAGTGGTAAAGTGCTCATCTCGATGAGTTCAGCAAGTTGGAAGAAATGCTCAATATGTTCCAAAGTTTCTCTGAATACCTTCGAGCAGTGAATGCCATTTGGCTGATATTCTGCCAATTTGTGTATCTCAATGAAGTGAGAATGTGGCAAAGTGTTGATCTCGATGAGTTCAGCGAGTTGGACGAAATCCACAATAGGTCCCAAAGTTTCTCTGAATTCCTTCGAGTAGTGAATGCCATTTGGCTGATATTCTGCCAATGGGTGTATCTCAATGAAGTGAGGAAGACGTAAAGTGCTGATCTCGATGAGTTCAGCGAGTTGGAAGAAATCCTCAATATGTTCCAAAGTTTCTCTGAATACCATCGAGCAGTGAATGCCATTTGGCTGATATTGTGCCAATGTGTGTATTTCAATGAAATGAGAAAGTGGTAAAGCGCTTATCTCGATGAGCTGAGCAAGTTGGAAGAAATCCAAAATCGTTTCCAAAGTTTCTCTGAATGCCATCGAGCAGTGAATGCCGTTTGTCTGATATTCTACCAATGTTTGTATCTCAATGTAATGAGAAAGTGGTAAAGTGCTTATCTCGAAGTTTGAGCAAAATGGAGGAAATCCACAATAGGTTCCAAATTTTCTCTGAATATCATAGAGCAGATAATGCCATTTGCCTGATATTCTGCCAACGTGTGTATCTCAATGAAATGAGAAAGTTGTAAAGTGCTTATCTCTACAAGTTTAGCAAGTTGGAACAGAACCACAATAGGTCCCAAAATTTCTCTGAATTCCTTCGAGTAGTGAATGCCATTTGGCTGATATTCTGCCAATGTGTGTATCTCAAGAAAATGAGAAAGTGGTAAAGTGCTTATCTCGATCAGTTCAGCAAGTTGGAAGAAGTCCACCATATGTTGCAAAGTTTCTCTGAATACCTTCGTGCAGTGAATGCCATTTGGCTGATATTCTGCCAATTTGTGTATCTCAATGAAATGAGAATGTGGCAAAGTGTTGATCTCGGTGAGTTCAGCGAGTTGGACGAAATCCACAATAGGTCCCAAAGTTTGTCTGAATTCCTTCGAGTAGTGAATGCCATTTGGCTGATATTCTGCCAATGGGTGTATCTCAATGAAGTGAGGAAGACGTAAAGTGCTGATCTCGATGAGTTCAGCAAGTTGGAAGAAATCCTCAATATGTTCCAAAGTTTCTCTGAATACCATCGAGCAGTGAATGCCATTTGGCTGATATTCTGCCAATGTGTGTATTTCAATGAAATGAGAAAGTGGTAAAGCGCTTATCTCGATGAGCTGAGCAAGTTGGAAGAAATCCAAAATCGTTTCCAAAGTTTCTCTGAATGCCATCGAGCAGTGAATGCCGTTTGTCTGATATTCTACCAATGTTTGTATCTCAATGAAATGAGGAAGTGGTAAAGTGCTTATCTCGAAGTTTGAGCAAAATGGAGGAAATCCACAATTGGTTCCAAATGTTCTCTGAACATCATAGAGCAGTGAATGCCATTTGCCTGATATTCTGCCAACGTGTGTATCTCAATGAAATGAGGAATGGGTAACGTCCTTATCTCGATGAGTTCAGCATGTTGGAAGAAATCCACAATAGGTTGCAAAGTTTCTCTGAATACCTCCGAGCAGTGAATGCCATATGTCTGATATACTGCCAATGTGCGCAGCTCAATGAAATGAGAAAGTGGAAAAGTGCTCATCTCGATGAGTTGAACAAGTTGGTGGAAATCCACAAAAGGTTCCAAAGTTTCGCTGAATACCTTGTGGAACTGAATGCCACTTGGCTGATATTCTGCCAATGTGTGTGTCTCAATGAAATGAGAGAGTTGTAACGTGCTTATCTCGATGAGTTCAGCAAGTTGGAAGAAATGCTCAATATGTTCCAAAGTTTCTCTGAATACCATCGAGCAGTGAATGCCATTTGGCTGATATTCTGCCAATGTGTGTATCTGAATGAAATGAGAAAGTGGTAATGTGCTTATCTTGATGAGTTGAGGAAGTTGGAAGAAATCCAAAATCGTTTCCAAAGTTTCTCTGAATACCATCGAGCAGTGAATGCCGTTTGTCTGATATTCCACCAATGTTTGTATCTCAATGAAATGAGAAAGTGGTAAAGTGCTTATCTCGAAGTTTGAGCAAAATGGAGGAAATCCACAATAGGTTCCAAATTTTCTCTGAATATCATAGAGCAGTGAATGCCATTTGCCTGATATTCTGCCAACGTGTGTATCTCAATGAAATGAGAAAGTTGTAAAGGGCTTATCTCGACAAGTTTAGCAAGTTGGAACAGAACCACAATAGGTCCCAAAGTTTCTCTGAATTCGTTCGATTAGTGAATGCCATTTGGCTGATATTCTGCCAATGTGTGTATCTCAATAAAATAAGAACGTGGTAAAGTGCTTATCTCGATCAGTTCAGCAAGTTGGAAGAAGTCCACCATATGTTGCAAAGTTTCTCTGAATACCTTCGTGCAGTGAATGCCATTTGGCTGATATTCTGCCAATGTGTGTCTCTCAATGAAATGTGAAGGTGATAAAGTGCTTATCTCGAAGAGTTGATCAAGTTAGAAGAAATCCACAATCGTTTCCAAAGTTTCTCTGAATACCTTCGAGCAGTGAATGATATTCTGCCCATGTGTGCAGCTCAACGAAATGAGAAAGTGGTAAAGTGCTTATCTCGAAGAATTGAGCAAAATGGAGGAAATCCACAATATGTTGCAAAGTTTCTCTGAATGACATCGAGCAGTGAATGCCATTTGCTGATATTTTGCCAATGTGTGTATCTCAATGAAATGAGAAAGTGGTAAAGTGCTCATCTCGATGAGTTCAGCAAGTTGGAAGAAATCCTCAATATGTTTCAAAGTTTCTCCGAATACCTTCGAGCAGTGAAGGCCATTTCGCTGATTTTCTGCCAATGTGTGTATCTCAATAAAATGAGAAAGTGGTAAAGTGCTTATCTCGATGAGTTCAGCAAGTTGGAAGAAATGCTCAATATGTTCCAAAGTTTCTCTGAATACCATCGAGCAGTGAATGCCATTTGGCTGATATTCTGCCAATGTGTGTATCTCAAGGAAATGAGAAAGTGGTAAAGTCCTTATGTCGATGAGTTCAGCAAATTGTAGGAAATCTACAAAAAGTTGCAAAGTTTCTCTGAATACCTTCGAGCAGTGAATGCCATTTGGCTGATATTCTGCCAATTTGTGTATCTCAATGAAATGAGAATGTGGCAAAGTGTTGATCTCGATGAGTTCAGCGAGTTGGACGAAATCCACAATAGGTCCCAAAGTTTCTCTGAATTCCTTCGGTTAGTGAATGCCATTTGGCTGATATTCTGCCAATGGGTGTATCTCAATGAAGTGAGGAAGACGTAAAGTGCTGATCTCGATGAGTTCAGCGAGTTGGAAGAAATCCTCAATATGTTCCAAAGTTTCTCTGAATACCATCGAGCAGTGAATGCCATTTGGCTGATATTCTGCCAATGTGTGTATTTCAATGAAATGAGAAAGTGGTAAAGCGCTTATCTCGATGAGCTGAGCAAGTTGGAAGAAATCCAAAATCGTTTCCAAAGTTTCTCTGAATGCCATCGAGCAGTGAATGCCGTTTGTCTGATATTCTACCAATGTTTGTATCTCAATGAAATGAGGAAGTGGTAAAGTGCTTATCTCGAAGTTAGAGCAAAATGGAGGAAATCCACAATAGGTTCCAAATTTTCTCTGAATATCATAGAGCAGTGAATGCCATTTGCCTGATATTCTGCCAACGTGTGTATCTCAATGAAATGAGAAATGGGTAACGTCCTTATCTCGATGATTTCAGCATGTTGGAAGAAATCCACAATAAGTTGCAAAGTTTCTCTGAATACCTTCGAGCAGTGAATGCCATATGGCTGATATACTGCCAATGTGTGTAGCTCAATGAAATGAGAAAGTGGTAAAGTGCTTATCTCGATGAGTTCCGCAAGTTGGAAGAAATCCACAATAGGTCCCAAACTTTCTGTGAATTCCTTCGGTTAGTGAATGCCATTTGGCTGATATTCTGCCAATGTGTGTAACTCAAGGAAATCAGAAAGTGGTGAGGTGCTTATCTCGATGAGTTCTGCAAGTTGTAGGAAATCTACAAAAGGTTCCAATGATTCTCTGAATACGCACGAACAATAAATGCAATTTGGCTGATATTCTGCCAATGTGTGTATCTCAATGAAATGAGAAAGTGGTAAAGTGCTTATCTCGAAGAGTTCAGCAAGTTGGACGAAATCCACAATAGGTTCCAAATTTTCTCTGAATATCATAGAGCAGTGAATGCCATTTGCCTGATATTCTGCCAACGTGTGTATCTCAATGAAATGAGAAAGTTGTAAAGGGCTTATCTCGACAAGTTTAGCAAGTTGGAACAGAACCACAATAGGTCCCAAAGTTTCTCTGAATTCCTTCGAGTAGTGAATGCCATTTGGCTGATATTCTGCCAATGTGTGTATCTCAATAAAATAAGAACGTGGTAAAGTGCTTATCTCGATCAGTTCAGCAAGTTGGAAGAAGTCCACCATATGTTGCAAAGTTTCTCTGAATACCTTCGTGCAGTGAATGCCATTTGGCTGATATTCTGCCAATGTGTGTCTCTCAATGAAATGTGAAGGTGATAAAGTGCTTATCTCGAAGAGTTGATCAAGTTAGAAGAAATCCACAATCGTTTCCAAAGTTTCTCTGAATACCTTCGAGCAGTGAATGATATTCTGCCCATGTGTGCAGCTCAACGAAATGAGAAAGTGGTAAAGTGCTTATCTCGAAGAATTGAGCAAAATGGAGGAAATCCACAATAGGTTGCAAAGTTTCTCTGAATGACATCGAGCAGTGAAGGCCATTTCGCTGATTTTCTGCCAATGTGTGTATCTCAATAAAATGAGAAAGTGGTAAAGTGCTCATCTCGATGAGTTCAGCAAGTTGGAAGAAATGCTCAATATGTTCCAAAGTTTCTCTGAATACCATCGAGCAGTGAATGCCATTTGGCTGATATTCTGCCAATGTGTGTATCTCAAGTAAATGAGAAAGTGGTAAAGTCCTTATGTCGATGAGTTCAGCAAATTGTAGGAAATCTACAAAAAGTTGCAAAGTTTCTCTGAATACCTTCGAGCAGTGAATGCCATTTGGCTGATATTCTGCCAATTTGTGTATCTCAATGAAGTGAGAATGTGGCAAAGTGTTGATCTCGATGAGTTCAGCGAGTTGGACGAAATCCACAATAGGTCCCAAAGTTTCTCTGAATTCCTTCGAGTAGTGAATGCCATTTGGCTGATATTCTGCCAATGGGTGTATCTCAATGAAGTGAGGAAGACGTAAAGTGCTGATCTCGATGAGTTCAGCGAGTTGGAAGAAATCCTCAATATGTTCCAAAGTTTCTCTGAATACCATCGAGCAGTGAATGCCATTTGGCTGATATTGTGCCAATGTGTGTATTTCAATGAAATGAGAAAGTGGTAAAGCGCTTATCTCGATGAGCTGAGCAAGTTGGAAGAAATCCAAAATCGTTTCCAAAGTTTCTCTGAATGCCATCGAGCAGTGAATGCCGTTTGTCTGATATTCTACCAATGTTTGTATCTCAATGTAATGAGAAAGTGGTAAAGTGCTTATCTCGAAGTTTGAGCAAAATGGAGGAAATCCACAATAGGTTCCAAATTTTCTCTGAATATCATAGAGCAGATAATGCCATTTGCCTGATATTCTGCCAACGTGTGTATCTCAATGAAATGAGAAAGTTGTAAAGTGCTTATCTCTACAAGTTTAGCAAGTTGGAACAGAACCACAATAGGTCCCAAAATTTCTCTGAATTCCTTCGAGTAGTGAATGCCATTTGGCTGATATTCTGCCAATGTGTGTATCTCAAGAAAATGAGAAAGTGGTAAAGTGCTTATCTCGATCAGTTCAGCAAGTTGGAAGAAGTCCACCATATGTTGCAAAGTTTCTCTGAATACCTTCGTGCAGTGAATGCCATTTGGCTGATATTCTGCCAATTTGTGTATCTCAATGAAATGAGAATGTGGCAAAGTGTTGATCTCGGTGAGTTCAGCGAGTTGGACGAAATCCACAATAGGTCCCAAAGTTTGTCTGAATTCCTTCGAGTAGTGAATGCCATTTGGCTGATATTCTGCCAATGGGTGTATCTCAATGAAGTGAGGAAGACGTAAAGTGCTGATCTCGATGAGTTCAGCAAGTTGGAAGAAATCCTCAATATGTTCCAAAGTTTCTCTGAATACCATCGAGCAGTGAATGCCATTTGGCTGATATTCTGCCAATGTGTGTATTTCAATGAAATGAGAAAGTGGTAAAGCGCTTATCTCGATGAGCTGAGCAAGTTGGAAGAAATCCAAAATCGTTTCCAAAGTTTCTCTGAATGCCATCGAGCAGTGAATGCCGTTTGTCTGATATTCTACCAATGTTTGTATCTCAATGAAATGAGGAAGTGGTAAAGTGCTTATCTCGAAGTTTGAGCAAAATGGAGGAAATCCACAATTGGTTCCAAATGTTCTCTGAACATCATAGAGCAGTGAATGCCATTTGCCTGATATTCTGCCAACGTGTGTATCTCAATGAAATGAGGAATGGGTAACGTCCTTATCTCGATGAGTTCAGCATGTTGGAAGAAATCCACAATAGGTTGCAAAGTTTCTCTGAATACCTCCGAGCAGTGAATGCCATATGTCTGATATACTGCCAATGTGCGCAGCTCAATGAAATGAGAAAGTGGAAAAGTGCTCATCTCGATGAGTTGAACAAGTTGGTGGAAATCCACAAAAGGTTCCAAAGTTTCGCTGAATACCTTGTGGAACTGAATGCCACTTGGCTGATATTCTGCCAATGTGTGTGTCTCAATGAAATGAGAGAGTTGTAACGTGCTTATCTCGATGAGTTCAGCAAGTTGGAAGAAATGCTCAATATGTTCCAAAGTTTCTCTGAATACCATCGAGCAGTGAATGCCATTTGGCTGATATTCTGCCAATGTGTGTATCTGAATGAAATGAGAAAGTGGTAATGTGCTTATCTTGATGAGTTGAGGAAGTTGGAAGAAATCCAAAATCGTTTCCAAAGTTTCTCTGAATACCATCGAGCAGTGAATGCCGTTTGTCTGATATTCCACCAATGTTTGTATCTCAATGAAATGAGAAAGTGGTAAAGTGCTTATCTCGAAGTTTGAGCAAAATGGAGGAAATCCACAATAGGTTCCAAATTTTCTCTGAATATCATAGAGCAGTGAATGCCATTTGCCTGATATTCTGCCAACGTGTGTATCTCAATGAAATGAGAAAGTTGTAAAGGGCTTATCTCGACAAGTTTAGCAAGTTGGAACAGAACCACAATAGGTCCCAAAGTTTCTCTGAATTCGTTCGATTAGTGAATGCCATTTGGCTGATATTCTGCCAATGTGTGTATCTCAATAAAATAAGAACGTGGTAAAGTGCTTATCTCGATCAGTTCAGCAAGTTGGAAGAAGTCCACCATATGTTGCAAAGTTTCTCTGAATACCTTCGTGCAGTGAATGCCATTTGGCTGATATTCTGCCAATGTGTGTCTCTCAATGAAATGTGAAGGTGATAAAGTGCTTATCTCGAAGAGTTGATCAAGTTAGAAGAAATCCACAATCGTTTCCAAAGTTTCTCTGAATACCTTCGAGCAGTGAATGATATTCTGCCCATGTGTGCAGCTCAACGAAATGAGAAAGTGGTAAAGTGCTTATCTCGAAGAATTGAGCAAAATGGAGGAAATCCACAATATGTTGCAAAGTTTCTCTGAATGACATCGAGCAGTGAATGCCATTTGCTGATATTTTGCCAATGTGTGTATCTCAATGAAATGAGAAAGTGGTAAAGTGCTCATCTCGATGAGTTCAGCAAGTTGGAAGAAATCCTCAATATGTTTCAAAGTTTCTCCGAATACCTTCGAGCAGTGAAGGCCATTTCGCTGATTTTCTGCCAATGTGTGTATCTCAATAAAATGAGAAAGTGGTAAAGTGCTTATCTCGATGAGTTCAGCAAGTTGGAAGAAATGCTCAATATGTTCCAAAGTTTCTCTGAATACCATCGAGCAGTGAATGCCATTTGGCTGATATTCTGCCAATGTGTGTATCTCAAGGAAATGAGAAAGTGGTAAAGTCCTTATGTCGATGAGTTCAGCAAATTGTAGGAAATCTACAAAAAGTTGCAAAGTTTCTCTGAATACCTTCGAGCAGTGAATGCCATTTGGCTGATATTCTGCCAATTTGTGTATCTCAATGAAATGAGAATGTGGCAAAGTGTTGATCTCGATGAGTTCAGCGAGTTGGACGAAATCCACAATAGGTCCCAAAGTTTCTCTGAATTCCTTCGGTTAGTGAATGCCATTTGGCTGATATTCTGCCAATGGGTGTATCTCAATGAAGTGAGGAAGACGTAAAGTGCTGATCTCGATGAGTTCAGCGAGTTGGAAGAAATCCTCAATATGTTCCAAAGTTTCTCTGAATACCATCGAGCAGTGAATGCCATTTGGCTGATATTCTGCCAATGTGTGTATTTCAATGAAATGAGAAAGTGGTAAAGCGCTTATCTCGATGAGCTGAGCAAGTTGGAAGAAATCCAAAATCGTTTCCAAAGTTTCTCTGAATGCCATCGAGCAGTGAATGCCGTTTGTCTGATATTCTACCAATGTTTGTATCTCAATGAAATGAGGAAGTGGTAAAGTGCTTATCTCGAAGTTAGAGCAAAATGGAGGAAATCCACAATAGGTTCCAAATTTTCTCTGAATATCATAGAGCAGTGAATGCCATTTGCCTGATATTCTGCCAACGTGTGTATCTCAATGAAATGAGAAATGGGTAACGTCCTTATCTCGATGATTTCAGCATGTTGGAAGAAATCCACAATAAGTTGCAAAGTTTCTCTGAATACCTTCGAGCAGTGAATGCCATATGGCTGATATACTGCCAATGTGTGTAGCTCAATGAAATGAGAAAGTGGTAAAGTGCTTATCTCGATGAGTTCCGCAAGTTGGAAGAAATCCACAATAGGTCCCAAACTTTCTGTGAATTCCTTCGGTTAGTGAATGCCATTTGGCTGATATTCTGCCAATGTGTGTAACTCAAGGAAATCAGAAAGTGGTGAGGTGCTTATCTCGATGAGTTCTGCAAGTTGTAGGAAATCTACAAAAGGTTCCAATGATTCTCTGAATACGCACGAACAATAAATGCAATTTGGCTGATATTCTGCCAATGTGTGTATCTCAATGAAATGAGAAAGTGGTAAAGTGCTTATCTCGAAGAGTTCAGCAAGTTGGACGAAATCCACAATAGGTTCCAAATTTTCTCTGAATATCATAGAGCAGTGAATGCCATTTGCCTGATATTCTGCCAACGTGTGTATCTCAATGAAATGAGAAAGTTGTAAAGGGCTTATCTCGACAAGTTTAGCAAGTTGGAACAGAACCACAATAGGTCCCAAAGTTTCTCTGAATTCCTTCGAGTAGTGAATGCCATTTGGCTGATATTCTGCCAATGTGTGTATCTCAATAAAATGAGAACGTGGTAAAGTGCTTATCTCGATCAGTTCAGCAAGTTGGAAGAAGTCCACCATATGTTGCAAAGTTTCTCTGAATACCTTCGTGCAGTGAATGCCATTTGGCTGATATTCTGCCAATGTGTGTCTCTCAATGAAATGTGAAGGTGATAAAGTGCTTATCTCGAAGAGTTGATCAAGTTAGAAGAAATCCACAATCGTTTCCAAAGTTTCTCTGAATACCTTCGAGCAGTGAATGATATTCTGCCCATGTGTGCAGCTCAACGAAATGAGAAAGTGGTAAAGTGCTTATCTCGAAGAATTGAGCAAAATGGAGGAAATCCACAATATGTTGCAAAGTTACTCTGAATGACATCGAGCAGTGAATGCCATTTGGCTGATATTCTGCCAATGTGTGTATCTCAATGAAATGAGAATGTGGTAACGTGCTTATCTCGATGAGTTGAGCAAGTTGGAAGAAATCCACAATAGGTTCCAAAGTTTCTCTGAAGTTCTTCGAGTAGTGAATGCCATTTGCTGATATTTTGCCAATGTGTGTATCTCAATGAAATGAGAAAGTGGTAAAGTGCTTATCTCGATGAGTTCAGCAAGTTGGAAGAAATGCTCAATATGTTCCAAAGTTTCTCTGAATACCATCGAGCAGTGAATGCCATTTGGCTGATATTCTGCCAATGTGTGTATCTCAAGGAAATGAGAAAGTGGTAAAGTCCTTATGTCGATGAGTTCAGCAAATTGTAGGAAATCTACAAAAGGTTGCAAAGTTTCTCTGAATACCTTCGAGCAGTGAATGCCATTTGGCTGATATTCTGCCAATTTGTGTATCTCAATGAAATGAGAATGTGGCAAAGTGTTGATCTCGATGAGTTCAGCGAGTTGGACGAAATCCACAATAGGTCCCAAAGTTTCTCTGAATTCCTTGGGGAATGAATGCCATTTGGCTGATATTCTGCCAATGGGTGTATCTCAATGAAGTGAGGAAGACGTAAAGTGCTGATCTCGATGAGTTCAGCGAGTTGGAAGAAATCCTCAATATGTTCCAAAGTTTCTCTGAATACCATCGAGCAGTGAATGCCATTTGGCTGATATTCTGCCAATGTGTGTATTTCAATGAAATGAGAAAGTGGTAAAGCGCTTATCTCGATGAGCTGAGCAAGTTGGAAGAAATCCAAAATCGTTTCCAAAGTTTCTCTGAATGCCATCGAGCAGTGAATGCCGTTTGTCTGATATTCTACCAATGTTTGTATCTCAATGAAATGAGGAAGTGGTAAAGTGCTTATCTCGAAGTTAGAGCAAAATGGAGGAAATCCACAATAGGTTCCAAATTTTCTCTGAATATCATAGAGCAGTGAATGCCATTTGCCTGATATTCTGCCAACGTGTGTATCTCAATGAAATGAGAAATGGGTAACGTCCTTATCTCGATGATTTCAGCATGTTGGAAGAAATCCACAATAAGTTGCAAAGTTTCTCTGAATACCTTCGAGCAGTGAATGCCATATGGCTGATATACTGCCAATGTGTGTAGCTCAATGAAATGAGAAAGTGGTAAAGTGCTTATCTCGATGAGTTCCGCAAGTTGGAAGAAATCCACAATAGGTCCCAAACTTTCTGTGAATTCCTTCGGTTAGTGAATGCCATTTGGCTGATATTCTGCCAATGTGTGTAACTCAAGGAAATCAGAAAGTGGTAAGCTGCTTATCTCGATGAGTTCAGCAAGTTGGAAGAAATGCTCAATATGTTCCAAAGTTTCTCTGAATACCATCGAGCAGTGAATGCCATTTGGCTGATATTCTGCCAATGTGTGTATTTTAATGAAATGAGAAAGTTGTAAAATGCTTATCTCGATGAGTTCAGCCAGTTGGAAGAAAACCACAATAGGTCCCAAAGTTTCTCTGAACTCCTTCGAGTAGTGAATGCCATTTGGCTGATATTCTGCCAATGTGAGTAACTCAAGGAAATCAGAAAGTGGTAAGCTGCTTATCTCGATGAGTTCAGCAAGTTGTAGGAAATCTACAAAAGGTTGCAATGATTCTCTGAATACGCTCGAACAATGAATGCAATTTGGCTGATATTCTGCCAATGTGTGCATCTCAATGAAATGAGAAAGTGGTAAAGGGCTTATCTCGATGAGTTCAGCAAGTTGGAAGAAATGCTCAATATGTTGCAAAGTATATCTGAATACCAACGAGCAGTGAATGCCATTTGGCTGATATTCTGCCAATGTGTGTATCTCAATGAAATGAGAAAGTCTTAAGGTGCGTATCTCGAAGAGTTCAGCAAGTTGGACGAAATCCACAATATGTTGCAAAGTTTTCCTGAATACCATCGAGCAGTGAATGCCATTTGGCTGATATTCTGCCAATGTGTCTATCGGAACGAAATGAGAAAGTGGTAAGGTGCTAATCTCGTTGAGTTGAGGAAGTTGGAAGAAATCCACAATTGGTTCCAAATTTTCTCTGAATACCTTAGAGCAGTGAATGCCATTTGGCTGATATTCTGCCAATGTGTGCAGCTCAATGAAAAGAGAAAGTGGAAGAGTGCTCATCTCGATGAGTTGAACAAGTTGGAGGAAATCCACTAAAGGTTCCAAAGTTTCGCTGAATACCTTGTGGCACTGAATGCCACTTGGCTGATATTCTGCCAATGTGTGTATCTCAAAGAAATGAGAAAGTGGCAAAGTGCTTATCTCGATGAGTTCAGCAAAATGGAGGAAATCCACAAAAGGTTCCAAAGTTTCTCTGAATGCCTTCGGTTAGTGAATGCCATTTGGCTGATATTCTGCCGATCTGTGTATCTCAATAAAATGAGAAAGTGGAAACGTGGTTATCTCGATGAGTTGAGCAGGTTGGAAGAATTCCACAATAGGCCCCAAAGTTTCTCTGAATTCCTTGGAGTAGTGAATGCCATTTGGCTGATATTCTGCCAATGTGTGTAACTCAAGGTAATCAGAAAGTGGTAAGGTGCTTATCTCGATGAGTTCAGCAAGTTGTAGGAAATCTACAAAAGGTTGCAATGATTCTCTGAATACGCTCGAACAATGAATTCAATTTGGCTGATATTCTGCCAATGTGTGTATCTCAATGAAATGAGAAAGTGGTAAAGGGCTTATCTCGATGAGTTCAGCAAGTTGGAAGAAATCCTCAATATGTTCCAAAGTTTCTCTGAATACCATCGAGCAGTGAATGCCATTTGGCTGATATTCTGCCAATGTGTGTATTTCAATGAAATGAGAAAGTGGTAAAGCGCTTATCTCGATGAGCTGAGCAAGTTGGAAGAAATCCAAAATCGTTTCCAAAGTTTCTCTGAATGCCATCGAGCAGTGAATGCCGTTTGTCTGATATTCTACCAATGTTTGTATCTCAATGAAATGAGGAAGTGGTAAAGTGCTTATCTCGAAGTTTGAGCAAAATGGAGGAAATCCACAATTGGTTCCAAATGTTCTCTGAACATCATAGAGCAGTGAATGCCATTTGCCTGATATTCTGCCAACGTGTGTATCTCAATGAAATGAGGAATGGGTAACGTCCTTATCTCGATGAGTTCAGCATGTTGGAAGAAATCCACAATAGGTTGCAAAGTTTCTCTGAATACCTCCGAGCAGTGAATGCCATATGTCTGATATACTGCCAATGTGCGCAGCTCAATGAAATGAGAAAGTGGAAAAGTGCTCATCTCGATGAGTTGAACAAGTTGGTGGAAATCCACAAAAGGTTCCAAAGTTTCGCTGAATACCTTGTGGAACTGAATGCCACTTGGCTGATATTCTGCCAATGTGTGTGTCTCAATGAAATGAGAGAGTTGTAACGTGCTTATCTCGATGAGTTCAGCAAGTTGGAAGAAATGCTCAATATGTTCCAAAGTTTCTCTGAATACCATCGAGCAGTGAATGCCAT
The DNA here is from genome assembly GCF_965287045.1 of Carcharhinus amblyrhynchos. NCBI lineage: Eukaryota > Metazoa > Chordata > Chondrichthyes > Carcharhiniformes > Carcharhinidae > Carcharhinus > Carcharhinus amblyrhynchos. The sequence continues at coordinate 738,913 of NC_137350.1, forward strand.
TTGGCTGATATTCTGCCAATGTGTGTATCTGAATGAAATGAGAAAGTGGTAATGTGCTTATCTTGATGAGTTGAGGAAGTTGGAAGAAATCCAAAATCGTTTCCAAAGTTTCTCTGAATACCATCGAGCAGTGAATGCCGTTTGTCTGATATTCCACCAATGTTTGTATCTCAATGAAATGAGAAAGTGGTAAAGTGCTTATCTCGAAGTTTGAGCAAAATGGAGGAAATCCACAATAGGTTCCAAATTTTCTCTGAATATCATAGAGCAGTGAATGCCATTTGCCTGATATTCTGCCAACGTGTGTATCTCAATGAAATGAGAAAGTTGTAAAGGGCTTATCTCGACAAGTTTAGCAAGTTGGAACAGAACCACAATAGGTCCCAAAGTTTCTCTGAATTCGTTCGATTAGTGAATGCCATTTGGCTGATATTCTGCCAATGTGTGTATCTCAATAAAATAAGAACGTGGTAAAGTGCTTATCTCGATCAGTTCAGCAAGTTGGAAGAAGTCCACCATATGTTGCAAAGTTTCTCTGAATACCTTCGTGCAGTGAATGCCATTTGGCTGATATTCTGCCAATGTGTGTCTCTCAATGAAATGTGAAGGTGATAAAGTGCTTATCTCGAAGAGTTGATCAAGTTAGAAGAAATCCACAATCGTTTCCAAAGTTTCTCTGAATACCTTCGAGCAGTGAATGATATTCTGCCCATGTGTGCAGCTCAACGAAATGAGAAAGTGGTAAAGTGCTTATCTCGAAGAATTGAGCAAAATGGAGGAAATCCACAATATGTTGCAAAGTTTCTCTGAATGACATCGAGCAGTGAATGCCATTTGCTGATATTTTGCCAATGTGTGTATCTCAATGAAATGAGAAAGTGGTAAAGTGCTCATCTCGATGAGTTCAGCAAGTTGGAAGAAATCCTCAATATGTTTCAAAGTTTCTCCGAATACCTTCGAGCAGTGAAGGCCATTTCGCTGATTTTCTGCCAATGTGTGTATCTCAATAAAATGAGAAAGTGGTAAAGTGCTTATCTCGATGAGTTCAGCAAGTTGGAAGAAATGCTCAATATGTTCCAAAGTTTCTCTGAATACCATCGAGCAGTGAATGCCATTTGGCTGATATTCTGCCAATGTGTGTATCTCAAGGAAATGAGAAAGTGGTAAAGTCCTTATGTCGATGAGTTCAGCAAATTGTAGGAAATCTACAAAAAGTTGCAAAGTTTCTCTGAATACCTTCGAGCAGTGAATGCCATTTGGCTGATATTCTGCCAATTTGTGTATCTCAATGAAATGAGAATGTGGCAAAGTGTTGATCTCGATGAGTTCAGCGAGTTGGACGAAATCCACAATAGGTCCCAAAGTTTCTCTGAATTCCTTCGGTTAGTGAATGCCATTTGGCTGATATTCTGCCAATGGGTGTATCTCAATGAAGTGAGGAAGACGTAAAGTGCTGATCTCGATGAGTTCAGCTAGTTGGAAGAAATCCTCAATATGTTCCAAAGTTTCTCTGAATACCATCGAGCAGTGAATGCCATTTGGCTGATATTCTGCCAATGTGTGTATTTCAATGAAATGAGAAAGTGGTAAAGCGCTTATCTCGATGAGCTGAGCAAGTTGGAAGAAATCCAAAATCGTTTCCAAAGTTTCTCTGAATGCCATCGAGCAGTGAATGCCGTTTGTCTGATATTCTACCAATGTTTGTATCTCAATGAAATGAGGAAGTGGTAAAGTGCTTATCTCGAAGTTAGAGCAAAATGGAGGAAATCCACAATAGGTTCCAAATTTTCTCTGAATATCATAGAGCAGTGAATGCCATTTGCCTGATATTCTGCCAACGTGTGTATCTCAATGAAATGAGAAATGGGTAACGTCCTTATCTCGATGATTTCAGCATGTTGGAAGAAATCCACAATAAGTTGCAAAGTTTCTCTGAATACCTTCGAGCAGTGAATGCCATATGGCTGATATACTGCCAATGTGTGTAGCTCAATGAAATGAGAAAGTGGTAAAGTGCTTATCTCGATGAGTTCCGCAAGTTGGAAGAAATCCACAATAGGTCCCAAACTTTCTGTGAATTCCTTCGGTTAGTGAATGCCATTTGGCTGATATTCTGCCAATGTGTGTAACTCAAGGAAATCAGAAAGTGGTGAGGTGCTTATCTCGATGAGTTCTGCAAGTTGTAGGAAATCTACAAAAGGTTCCAATGATTCTCTGAATACGCACGAACAATAAATGCAATTTGGCTGATATTCTGCCAATGTGTGTATCTCAATGAAATGAGAAAGTGGTAAAGTGCTTATCTCGAAGAGTTCAGCAAGTTGGACGAAATCCACAATAGGTTCCAAATTTTCTCTGAATATCATAGAGCAGTGAATGCCATTTGCCTGATATTCTGCCAACGTGTGTATCTCAATGAAATGAGAAAGTTGTAAAGGGCTTATCTCGACAAGTTTAGCAAGTTGGAACAGAACCACAATAGGTCCCAAAGTTTCTCTGAATTCCTTCGAGTAGTGAATGCCATTTGGCTGATATTCTGCCAATGTGTGTATCTCAATAAAATAAGAACGTGGTAAAGTGCTTATCTCGATCAGTTCAGCAAGTTGGAAGAAGTCCACCATATGTTGCAAAGTTTCTCTGAATACCTTCGTGCAGTGAATGCCATTTGGCTGATATTCTGCCAATGTGTGTCTCTCAATGAAATGTGAAGGTGATAAAGTGCTTATCTCGAAGAGTTGATCAAGTTAGAAGAAATCCACAATCGTTTCCAAAGTTTCTCTGAATACCTTCGAGCAGTGAATGATATTCTGCCCATGTGTGCAGCTCAACGAAATGAGAAAGTGGTAAAGTGCTTATCTCGAAGAATTGAGCAAAATGGAGGAAATCCACAATAGGTTGCAAAGTTTCTCTGAATGACATCGAGCAGTGAAGGCCATTTCGCTGATTTTCTGCCAATGTGTGTATCTCAATAAAATGAGAAAGTGGTAAAGTGCTCATCTCGATGAGTTCAGCAAGTTGGAAGAAATGCTCAATATGTTCCAAAGTTTCTCTGAATACCATCGAGCAGTGAATGCCATTTGGCTGATATTCTGCCAATGTGTGTATCTCAAGTAAATGAGAAAGTGGTAAAGTCCTTATGTCGATGAGTTCAGCAAATTGTAGGAAATCTACAAAAAGTTGCAAAGTTTCTCTGAATACCTTCGAGCAGTGAATGCCATTTGGCTGATATTCTGCCAATTTGTGTATCTCAATGAAGTGAGAATGTGGCAAAGTGTTGATCTCGATGAGTTCAGCGAGTTGGACGAAATCCACAATAGGTCCCAAAGTTTCTCTGAATTCCTTCGAGTAGTGAATGCCATTTGGCTGATATTCTGCCAATGGGTGTATCTCAATGAAGTGAGGAAGACGTAAAGTGCTGATCTCGATGAGTTCAGCGAGTTGGAAGAAATCCTCAATATGTTCCAAAGTTTCTCTGAATACCATCGAGCAGTGAATGCCATTTGGCTGATATTCTGCCAATGTGTGTATTTCAATGAAATGAGAAAGTGGTAAAGCGCTTATCTCGATGAGCTGAGCAAGTTGGAAGAAATCCAAAATCGTTTCCAAAGTTTCTCTGAATGCCATCGAGCAGTGAATGCCGTTTGTCTGATATTCTACCAATGTTTGTATCTCAATGTAATGAGAAAGTGGTAAAGTGCTTATCTCGAAGTTTGAGCAAAATGGAGGAAATCCACAATAGGTTCCAAATTTTCTCTGAATATCATAGAGCAGATAATGCCATTTGCCTGATATTCTGCCAACGTGTGTATCTCAATGAAATGAGAAAGTTGTAAAGTGCTTATCTCTACAAGTTTAGCAAGTTGGAACAGAACCACAATAGGTCCCAAAATTTCTCTGAATTCCTTCGAGTAGTGAATGCCATTTGGCTGATATTCTGCCAATGTGTGTATCTCAAGAAAATGAGAAAGTGGTAAAGTGCTTATCTCGATCAGTTCAGCAAGTTGGAAGAAGTCCACCATATGTTGCAAAGTTTCTCTGAATACCTTCGTGCAGTGAATGCCATTTGGCTGATATTCTGCCAATTTGTGTATCTCAATGAAATGAGAATGTGGCAAAGTGTTGATCTCGGTGAGTTCAGCGAGTTGGACGAAATCCACAATAGGTCCCAAAGTTTGTCTGAATTCCTTCGAGTAGTGAATGCCATTTGGCTGATATTCTGCCAATGGGTGTATCTCAATGAAGTGAGGAAGACGTAAAGTGCAGATCTCGATGAGTTCAGCAAGTTGGAAGAAATCCTCAATATGTTCCAAAGTTTCTCTGAATACCATCGAGCAGTGAATGCCATTTGGCTGATATTCTGCCAATGTGTGTATTTCAATGAAATGAGAAAGTGGTAAAGCGCTTATCTCGATGAGCTGAGCAAGTTGGAAGAAATCCAAAATCGTTTCCAAAGTTTCTCTGAATGCCATCGAGCAGTGAATGCCGTTTGTCTGATATTCTACCAATGTTTGTATCTCAATGAAATGAGGAAGTGGTAAAGTGCTTATCTCGAAGTTTGAGCAAAATGGAGGAAATCCACAATTGGTTCCAAATGTTCTCTGAACATCATAGAGCAGTGAATGCCATTTGCCTGATATTCTGCCAACGTGTGTATCTCAATGAAATGAGGAATGGGTAACGTCCTTATCTCGATGAGTTCAGCATGTTGGAAGAAATCCACAATAGGTTGCAAAGTTTCTCTGAATACCTCCGAGCAGTGAATGCCATATGTCTGATATACTGCCAATGTGCGCAGCTCAATGAAATGAGAAAGTGGAAAAGTGCTCATCTCGATGAGTTGAACAAGTTGGTGGAAATCCACAAAAGGTTCCAAAGTTTCGCTGAATACCTTGTGGAACTGAATGCCACTTGGCTGATATTCTGCCAATGTGTGTGTCTCAATGAAATGAGAGAGTTGTAACGTGCTTATCTCGATGAGTTCAGCAAGTTGGAAGAAATGCTCAATATGTTCCAAAGTTTCTCTGAATACCATCGAGCAGTGAATGCCATTTGGCTGATATTCTGCCAATGTGTGTATCTGAATGAAATGAGAAAGTGGTAATGTGCTTATCTTGATGAGTTGAGGAAGTTGGAAGAAATCCAAAATCGTTTCCAAAGTTTCTCTGAATACCATCGAGCAGTGAATGCCGTTTGTCTGATATTCCACCAATGTTTGTATCTCAATGAAATGAGAAAGTGGTAAAGTGCTTATCTCGAAGTTTGAGCAAAATGGAGGAAATCCACAATAGGTTCCAAATTTTCTCTGAATATCATAGAGCAGTGAATGCCATTTGCCTGATATTCTGCCAACGTGTGTATCTCAATGAAATGAGAAAGTTGTAAAGGGCTTATCTCGACAAGTTTAGCAAGTTGGAACAGAACCACAATAGGTCCCAAAGTTTCTCTGAATTCGTTCGATTAGTGAATGCCATTTGGCTGATATTCTGCCAATGTGTGTATCTCAATAAAATAAGAACGTGGTAAAGTGCTTATCTCGATCAGTTCAGCAAGTTGGAAGAAGTCCACCATATGTTGCAAAGTTTCTCTGAATACCTTCGTGCAGTGAATGCCATTTGGCTGATATTCTGCCAATGTGTGTCTCTCAATGAAATGTGAAGGTGATAAAGTGCTTATCTCGAAGAGTTGATCAAGTTAGAAGAAATCCACAATCGTTTCCAAAGTTTCTCTGAATACCTTCGAGCAGTGAATGATATTCTGCCCATGTGTGCAGCTCAACGAAATGAGAAAGTGGTAAAGTGCTTATCTCGAAGAATTGAGCAAAATGGAGGAAATCCACAATATGTTGCAAAGTTTCTCTGAATGACATCGAGCAGTGAATGCCATTTGCTGATATTTTGCCAATGTGTGTATCTCAATGAAATGAGAAAGTGGTAAAGTGCTCATCTCGATGAGTTCAGCAAGTTGGAAGAAATCCTCAATATGTTTCAAAGTTTCTCCGAATACCTTCGAGCAGTGAAGGCCATTTCGCTGATTTTCTGCCAATGTGTGTATCTCAATAAAATGAGAAAGTGGTAAAGTGCTTATCTCGATGAGTTCAGCAAGTTGGAAGAAATGCTCAATATGTTCCAAAGTTTCTCTGAATACCATCGAGCAGTGAATGCCATTTGGCTGATATTCTGCCAATGTGTGTATCTCAAGGAAATGAGAAAGTGGTAAAGTCCTTATGTCGATGAGTTCAGCAAATTGTAGGAAATCTACAAAAAGTTGCAAAGTTTCTCTGAATACCTTCGAGCAGTGAATGCCATTTGGCTGATATTCTGCCAATTTGTGTATCTCAATGAAATGAGAATGTGGCAAAGTGTTGATCTCGATGAGTTCAGCGAGTTGGACGAAATCCACAATAGGTCCCAAAGTTTCTCTGAATTCCTTCGGTTAGTGAATGCCATTTGGCTGATATTCTGCCAATGGGTGTATCTCAATGAAGTGAGGAAGACGTAAAGTGCTGATCTCGATGAGTTCAGCGAGTTGGAAGAAATCCTCAATATGTTCCAAAGTTTCTCTGAATACCATCGAGCAGTGAATGCCATTTGGCTGATATTCTGCCAATGTGTGTATTTCAATGAAATGAGAAAGTGGTAAAGCGCTTATCTCGATGAGCTGAGCAAGTTGGAAGAAATCCAAAATCGTTTCCAAAGTTTCTCTGAATGCCATCGAGCAGTGAATGCCGTTTGTCTGATATTCTACCAATGTTTGTATCTCAATGAAATGAGGAAGTGGTAAAGTGCTTATCTCGAAGTTAGAGCAAAATGGAGGAAATCCACAATAGGTTCCAAATTTTCTCTGAATATCATAGAGCAGTGAATGCCATTTGCCTGATATTCTGCCAACGTGTGTATCTCAATGAAATGAGAAATGGGTAACGTCCTTATCTCGATGATTTCAGCATGTTGGAAGAAATCCACAATAAGTTGCAAAGTTTCTCTGAATACCTTCGAGCAGTGAATGCCATATGGCTGATATACTGCCAATGTGTGTAGCTCAATGAAATGAGAAAGTGGTAAAGTGCTTATCTCGATGAGTTCCGCAAGTTGGAAGAAATCCACAATAGGTCCCAAACTTTCTGTGAATTCCTTCGGTTAGTGAATGCCATTTGGCTGATATTCTGCCAATGTGTGTAACTCAAGGAAATCAGAAAGTGGTGAGGTGCTTATCTCGATGAGTTCTGCAAGTTGTAGGAAATCTACAAAAGGTTCCAATGATTCTCTGAATACGCACGAACAATAAATGCAATTTGGCTGATATTCTGCCAATGTGTGTATCTCAATGAAATGAGAAAGTGGTAAAGTGCTTATCTCGAAGAGTTCAGCAAGTTGGACGAAATCCACAATAGGTTCCAAATTTTCTCTGAATATCATAGAGCAGTGAATGCCATTTGCCTGATATTCTGCCAACGTGTGTATCTCAATGAAATGAGAAAGTTGTAAAGGGCTTATCTCGACAAGTTTAGCAAGTTGGAACAGAACCACAATAGGTCCCAAAGTTTCTCTGAATTCCTTCGAGTAGTGAATGCCATTTGGCTGATATTCTGCCAATGTGTGTATCTCAATAAAATGAGAACGTGGTAAAGTGCTTATCTCGATCAGTTCAGCAAGTTGGAAGAAGTCCACCATATGTTGCAAAGTTTCTCTGAATACCTTCGTGCAGTGAATGCCATTTGGCTGATATTCTGCCAATGTGTGTCTCTCAATGAAATGTGAAGGTGATAAAGTGCTTATCTCGAAGAGTTGATCAAGTTAGAAGAAATCCACAATCGTTTCCAAAGTTTCTCTGAATACCTTCGAGCAGTGAATGATATTCTGCCCATGTGTGCAGCTCAACGAAATGAGAAAGTGGTAAAGTGCTTATCTCGAAGAATTGAGCAAAATGGAGGAAATCCACAATATGTTGCAAAGTTACTCTGAATGACATCGAGCAGTGAATGCCATTTGGCTGATATTCTGCCAATGTGTGTATCTCAATGAAATGAGAATGTGGTAACGTGCTTATCTCGATGAGTTGAGCAAGTTGGAAGAAATCCACAATAGGTTCCAAAGTTTCTCTGAAGTTCTTCGAGTAGTGAATGCCATTTGCTGATATTTTGCCAATGTGTGTATCTCAATGAAATGAGAAAGTGGTAAAGTGCTTATCTCGATGAGTTCAGCAAGTTGGAAGAAATGCTCAATATGTTCCAAAGTTTCTCTGAATACCATCGAGCAGTGAATGCCATTTGGCTGATATTCTGCCAATGTGTGTATCTCAAGGAAATGAGAAAGTGGTAAAGTCCTTATGTCGATGAGTTCAGCAAATTGTAGGAAATCTACAAAAGGTTGCAAAGTTTCTCTGAATACCTTCGAGCAGTGAATGCCATTTGGCTGATATTCTGCCAATTTGTGTATCTCAATGAAATGAGAATGTGGCAAAGTGTTGATCTCGATGAGTTCAGCGAGTTGGACGAAATCCACAATAGGTCCCAAAGTTTCTCTGAATTCCTTCGAGTAGTGAATGCCATTTGGCTGATATTCTGCCAATGGGTGTATCTCAATGAAGTGAGGAAGACGTAAAGTGCTGATCTCGATGAGTTCAGCGAGTTGGAAGAAATCCTCAATATGTTCCAAAGTTTCTCTGAATACCATCGAGCAGTGAATGCCATTTGGCTGATATTCTGCCAATGTGTGTATTTCAATGAAATGAGAAAGTGGTAAAGCGCTTATCTCGATGAGCTGAGCAAGTTGGAAGAAATCCAAAATCGTTTCCAAAGTTTCTCTGAATGCCATCGAGCAGTGAATGCCGTTTGTCTGATATTCTACCAATGTTTGTATCTCAATGAAATGAGGAAGTGGTAAAGTGCTTATCTCGAAGTTAGAGCAAAATGGAGGAAATCCACAATAGGTTCCAAATTTTCTCTGAATATCATAGAGCAGTGAATGCCATTTGCCTGATATTCTGCCAACGTGTGTATCTCAATGAAATGAGAAATGGGTAACGTCCTTATCTCGATGATTTCAGCATGTTGGAAGAAATCCACAATAAGTTGCAAAGTTTCTCTGAATACCTTCGAGCAGTGAATGCCATATGGCTGATATACTGCCAATGTGTGTAGCTCAATGAAATGAGAAAGTGGTAAAGTGCTTATCTCGATGAGTTCCGCAAGTTGGAAGAAATCCACAATAGGTCCCAAACTTTCTGTGAATTCCTTCGGTTAGTGAATGCCATTTGGCTGATATTCTGCCAATGTGTGTAACTCAAGGAAATCAGAAAGTGGTAAGCTGCTTATCTCGATGAGTTCAGCAAGTTGGAAGAAATGCTCAATATGCTCCAAAGTTTCTCTGAATACCATCGAGCAGTGAATGCCATTTGGCTGATATTCTGCCAATGTCTGTATTTCAATGAAATGAGAAAGTGGTAAAGTGCTTTTCTCGATAAGTTCAGCCAGTTGGAAGAAAACTACAATAGGTCCCGAAGTTTGTGTGAATTCCTTCGAGTAGTGAATGCCATTTGGCTGATATTCTGCCAATGTGTGTATCTCAAGGAAATGAGAAAGTGGTAAAGTCCTTATGTCGATGAGTTCAGCAAGTTGTAGGAAATCTACAAAAGGTTGCAAAGTTTCTCTCAATACCATCGAGCAGTGAATGCCATTTGGCTGATATTCTGCCAATGTGTGTATTTTAATGAAATGAGAAAGTTGTAAAATGCTTATCTCGATGAGTTCAGCCAGTTGGAAGAAAACCACAATAGGTCCCAAAGTTTCTCTGAACTCCTTCGAGTAGTGAATGCCATTTGGCTGATATTCTGCCAATGTGAGTAACTCAAGGAAATCAGAAAGTGGTAAGCTGCTTATCTCGATGAGTTCAGCAAGTTGTAGGAAATCTACAAAAGGTTGCAATGATTCTCTGAATACGCTCGAACAATGAATGCAATTTGGCTGATATTCTGCCAATGTGTGCATCTCAATGAAATGAGAAAGTGGTAAAGGGCTTATCTCGATGAGTTCAGCAAGTTGGAAGAAATGCTCAATATGTTGCAAAGTATATCTGAATACCAACGAGCAGTGAATGCCATTTGGCTGATATTCTGCCAATGTGTGTATCTCAATGAAATGAGAAAGTCTTAAGGTGCGTATCTCGAAGAGTTCAGCAAGTTGGACGAAATCCACAATATGTTGCAAAGTTTTCCTGAATACCATCGAGCAGTGAATGCCATTTGGCTGATATTCTGCCAATGTGTCTATCGGAACGAAATGAGAAAGTGGTAAGGTGCTAATCTCGTTGAGTTGAGGAAGTTGGAAGAAATCCACAATTGGTTCCAAATTTTCTCTGAATACCTTAGAGCAGTGAATGCCATTTGGCTGATATTCTGCCAATGTGTGCAGCTCAATGAAAAGAGAAAGTGGAAGAGTGCTCATCTCGATGAGTTGAACAAGTTGGAGGAAATCCACTAAAGGTTCCAAAGTTTCGCTGAATACCTTGTGGCACTGAATGCCACTTGGCTGATATTCTGCCAATGTGTGTATCTCAAAGAAATGAGAAAGTGGCAAAGTGCTTATCTCGATGAGTTCAGCAAAATGGAGGAAATCCACAAAAGGTTCCAAAGTTTCTCTGAATGCCTTCGGTTAGTGAATGCCATTTGGCTGATATTCTGCCGATCTGTGTATCTCAATAAAATGAGAAAGTGGAAACGTGGTTATCTCGATGAGTTGAGCAGGTTGGAAGAATTCCACAATAGGCCCCAAAGTTTCTCTGAATTCCTTGGAGTAGTGAATGCCATTTGGCTGATATTCTGCCAATGTGTGTAACTCAAGGTAATCAGAAAGTGGTAAGGTGCTTATCTCGATGAGTTCAGCAAGTTGTAGGAAATCTACAAAAGGTTGCAATGATTCTCTGAATACGCTCGAACAATGAATTCAATTTGGCTGATATTCTGCCAATGTGTGTATCTCAATGAAATGAGAAAGTGGTAAAGGGCTTATCTCGATGAGTTCAGCAAGTTGGAAGAAATCCTCAATATGTTCCAAAGTTTCTCTGAATACCATCGAGCAGTGAATGCCATTTGGCTGATATTCTGCCAATGTGTGTATTTCAATGAAATGAGAAAGTGGTAAAGCGCTTATCTCGATGAGCTGAGCAAGTTGGAAGAAATCCAAAATCGTTTCCAAAGTTTCTCTGAATGCCATCGAGCAGTGAATGCCGTTTGTCTGATATTCTACCAATGTTTGTATCTCAATGAAATGAGGAAGTGGTAAAGTGCTTATCTCGAAGTTTGAGCAAAATGGAGGAAATCCACAATTGGTTCCAAATGTTCTCTGAACATCATAGAGCAGTGAATGCCATTTGCCTGATATTCTGCCAACGTGTGTATCTCAATGAAATGAGGAATGGGTAACGTCCTTATCTCGATGAGTTCAGCATGTTGGAAGAAATCCACAATAGGTTGCAAAGTTTCTCTGAATACCTCCGAGCAGTGAATGCCATATGTCTGATATACTGCCAATGTGCGCAGCTCAATGAAATGAGAAAGTGGAAAAGTGCTCATCTCGATGAGTTGAACAAGTTGGTGGAAATCCACAAAAGGTTCCAAAGTTTCGCTGAATACCTTGTGGAACTGAATGCCACTTGGCTGATATTCTGCCAATGTGTGTGTCTCAATGAAATGAGAGAGTTGTAACGTGCTTATCTCGATGAGTTCAGCAAGTTGGAAGAAATGCTCAATATGTTCCAAAGTTTCTCTGAATACCATCGAGCAGTGAATGCCATTTGGCTGATATTCTGCCAATGTGTGTATCTGAATGAAATGAGAAAGTGGTAATGTGCTTATCTTGATGAGTTGAGGAAGTTGGAAGAAATCCAAAATCGTTTCCAAAGTTTCTCTGAATACCATCGAGCAGTGAATGCCGTTTGTCTGATATTCCACCAATGTTTGTATCTCAATGAAATGAGAAAGTGGTAAAGTGCTTATCTCGAAGTTTGAGCAAAATGGAGGAAATCCACAATAGGTTCCAAATTTTCTCTGAATATCATAGAGCAGTGAATGCCATTTGCCTGATATTCTGCCAACGTGTGTATCTCAATGAAATGAGAAAGTTGTAAAGGGCTTATCTCGACAAGTTTAGCAAGTTGGAACAGAACCACAATAGGTCCCAAAGTTTCTCTGAATTCGTTCGATTAGTGAATGCCATTTGGCTGATATTCTGCCAATGTGTGTATCTCAATAAAATAAGAACGTGGTAAAGTGCTTATCTCGATCAGTTCAGCAAGTTGGAAGAAGTCCACCATATGTTGCAAAGTTTCTCTGAATACCTTCGTGCAGTGAATGCCATTTGGCTGATATTCTGCCAATGTGTGTCTCTCAATGAAATGTGAAGGTGATAAAGTGCTTATCTCGAAGAGTTGATCAAGTTAGAAGAAATCCACAATCGTTTCCAAAGTTTCTCTGAATACCTTCGAGCAGTGAATGATATTCTGCCCATGTGTGCAGCTCAACGAAATGAGAAAGTGGTAAAGTGCTTATCTCGAAGAATTGAGCAAAATGGAGGAAATCCACAATATGTTGCAAAGTTTCTCTGAATGACATCGAGCAGTGAATGCCATTTGCTGATATTTTGCCAATGTGTGTATCTCAATGAAATGAGAAAGTGGTAAAGTGCTCATCTCGATGAGTTCAGCAAGTTGGAAGAAATCCTCAATATGTTTCAAAGTTTCTCCGAATACCTTCGAGCAGTGAAGGCCATTTCGCTGATTTTCTGCCAATGTGTGTATCTCAATAAAATGAGAAAGTGGTAAAGTGCTTATCTCGATGAGTTCAGCAAGTTGGAAGAAATGCTCAATATGTTCCAAAGTTTCTCTGAATACCATCGAGCAGTGAATGCCATTTGGCTGATATTCTGCCAATGTGTGTATCTCAAGGAAATGAGAAAGTGGTAAAGTCCTTATGTCGATGAGTTCAGCAAATTGTAGGAAATCTACAAAAAGTTGCAAAGTTTCTCTGAATACCTTCGAGCAGTGAATGCCATTTGGCTGATATTCTGCCAATTTGTGTATCTCAATGAAATGAGAATGTGGCAAAGTGTTGATCTCGATGAGTTCAGCGAGTTGGACGAAATCCACAATAGGTCCCAAATTTTCTCTGAATTCCTTCGGTTAGTGAATGCCATTTGGCTGATATTCTGCCAATGGGTGTATCTCAATGAAGTGAGGAAGACGTAAAGTGCTGATCTCGATGAGTTCAGCTAGTTGGAAGAAATCCTCAATATGTTCCAAAGTTTCTCTGAATACCATCGAGCAGTGAATGCCATTTGGCTGATATTCTGCCAATGTGTGTATTTCAATGAAATGAGAAAGTGGTAAAGCGCTTATCTCGATGAGCTGAGCAAGTTGGAAGAAATCCAAAATCGTTTCCAAAGTTTCTCTGAATGCCATCGAGCAGTGAATGCCGTTTGTCTGATATTCTACCAATGTTTGTATCTCAATGAAATGAGGAAGTGGTAAAGTGCTTATCTCGAAGTTAGAGCAAAATGGAGGAAATCCACAATAGGTTCCAAATTTTCTCTGAATATCATAGAGCAGTGAATGCCATTTGCCTGATATTCTGCCAACGTGTGTATCTCAATGAAATGAGAAATGGGTAACGTCCTTATCTCGATGATTTCAGCATGTTGGAAGAAATCCACAATAAGTTGCAAAGTTTCTCTGAATACCTTCGAGCAGTGAATGCCATATGGCTGATATACTGCCAATGTGTGTAGCTCAATGAAATGAGAAAGTGGTAAAGTGCTTATCTCGATGAGTTCCGCAAGTTGGAAGAAATCCACAATAGGTCCCAAACTTTCTGTGAATTCCTTCGGTTAGTGAATGCCATTTGGCTGATATTCTGCCAATGTGTGTAACTCAAGGAAATCAGAAAGTGGTGAGGTGCTTATCTCGATGAGTTCTGCAAGTTGTAGGAAATCTACAAAAGGTTCCAATGATTCTCTGAATACGCACGAACAATAAATGCAATTTGGCTGATATTCTGCCAATGTGTGTATCTCAATGAAATGAGAAAGTGGTAAAGTGCTTATCTCGAAGAGTTCAGCAAGTTGGACGAAATCCACAATAGGTTCCAAATTTTCTCTGAATATCATAGAGCAGTGAATGCCATTTGCCTGATATTCTGCCAACGTGTGTATCTCAATGAAATGAGAAAGTTGTAAAGGGCTTATCTCGACAAGTTTAGCAAGTTGGAACAGAACCACAATAGGTCCCAAAGTTTCTCTGAATTCCTTCGAGTAGTGAATGCCATTTGGCTGATATTCTGCCAATGTGTGTATCTCAATAAAATAAGAACGTGGTAAAGTGCTTATCTCGATCAGTTCAGCAAGTTGGAAGAAGTCCACCATATGTTGCAAAGTTTCTCTGAATACCTTCGTGCAGTGAATGCCATTTGGCTGATATTCTGCCAATGTGTGTCTCTCAATGAAATGTGAAGGTGATAAAGTGCTTATCTCGAAGAGTTGATCAAGTTAGAAGAAATCCACAATCGTTTCCAAAGTTTCTCTGAATACCTTCGAGCAGTGAATGATATTCTGCCCATGTGTGCAGCTCAACGAAATGAGAAAGTGGTAAAGTGCTTATCTCGAAGAATTGAGCAAAATGGAGGAAATCCACAATAGGTTGCAAAGTTTCTCTGAATGACATCGAGCAGTGAAGGCCATTTCGCTGATTTTCTGCCAATGTGTGTATCTCAATAAAATGAGAAAGTGGTAAAGTGCTCATCTCGATGAGTTCAGCAAGTTGGAAGAAATGCTCAATATGTTCCAAAGTTTCTCTGAATACCATCGAGCAGTGAATGCCATTTGGCTGATATTCTGCCAATGTGTGTATCTCAAGTAAATGAGAAAGTGGTAAAGTCCTTATGTCGATGAGTTCAGCAAATTGTAGGAAATCTACAAAAAGTTGCAAAGTTTCTCTGAATACCTTCGAGCAGTGAATGCCATTTGGCTGATATTCTGCCAATTTGTGTATCTCAATGAAGTGAGAATGTGGCAAAGTGTTGATCTCGATGAGTTCAGCGAGTTGGACGAAATCCACAATAGGTCCCAAAGTTTCTCTGAATTCCTTCGAGTAGTGAATGCCATTTGGCTGATATTCTGCCAATGGGTGTATCTCAATGAAGTGAGGAAGACGTAAAGTGCTGATCTCGATGAGTTCAGCGAGTTGGAAGAAATCCTCAATATGTTCCAAAGTTTCTCTGAATACCATCGAGCAGTGAATGCCATTTGGCTGATATTCTGCCAATGTGTGTATTTCAATGAAATGAGAAAGTGGTAAAGCGCTTATCTCGATGAGCTGAGCAAGTTGGAAGAAATCCAAAATCGTTTCCAAAGTTTCTCTGAATGCCATCGAGCAGTGAATGCCGTTTGTCTGATATTCTACCAATGTTTGTATCTCAATGTAATGAGAAAGTGGTAAAGTGCTTATCTCGAAGTTTGAGCAAAATGGAGGAAATCCACAATAGGTTCCAAATTTTCTCTGAATATCATAGAGCAGATAATGCCATTTGCCTGATATTCTGCCAACGTGTGTATCTCAATGAAATGAGAAAGTTGTAAAGTGCTTATCTCTACAAGTTTAGCAAGTTGGAACAGAACCACAATAGGTCCCAAAATTTCTCTGAATTCCTTCGAGTAGTGAATGCCATTTGGCTGATATTCTGCCAATGTGTGTATCTCAAGAAAATGAGAAAGTGGTAAAGTGCTTATCTCGATCAGTTCAGCAAGTTGGAAGAAGTCCACCATATGTTGCAAAGTTTCTCTGAATACCTTCGTGCAGTGAATGCCATTTGGCTGATATTCTGCCAATTTGTGTATCTCAATGAAATGAGAATGTGGCAAAGTGTTGATCTCGGTGAGTTCAGCGAGTTGGACGAAATCCACAATAGGTCCCAAAGTTTGTCTGAATTCCTTCGAGTAGTGAATGCCATTTGGCTGATATTCTGCCAATGGGTGTATCTCAATGAAGTGAGGAAGACGTAAAGTGCAGATCTCGATGAGTTCAGCAAGTTGGAAGAAATCCTCAATATGTTCCAAAGTTTCTCTGAATACCATCGAGCAGTGAATGCCATTTGGCTGATATTCTGCCAATGTGTGTATTTCAATGAAATGAGAAAGTGGTAAAGCGCTTATCTCGATGAGCTGAGCAAGTTGGAAGAAATCCAAAATCGTTTCCAAAGTTTCTCTGAATGCCATCGAGCAGTGAATGCCGTTTGTCTGATATTCTACCAATGTTTGTATCTCAATGAAATGAGGAAGTGGTAAAGTGCTTATCTCGAAGTTTGAGCAAAATGGAGGAAATCCACAATTGGTTCCAAATGTTCTCTGAACATCATAGAGCAGTGAATGCCATTTGCCTGATATTCTGCCAACGTGTGTATCTCAATGAAATGAGGAATGGGTAACGTCCTTATCTCGATGAGTTCAGCATGTTGGAAGAAATCCACAATAGGTTGCAAAGTTTCTCTGAATACCTCCGAGCAGTGAATGCCATATGTCTGATATACTGCCAATGTGCGCAGCTCAATGAAATGAGAAAGTGGAAAAGTGCTCATCTCGATGAGTTGAACAAGTTGGTGGAAATCCACAAAAGGTTCCAAAGTTTCGCTGAATACCTTGTGGAACTGAATGCCACTTGGCTGATATTCTGCCAATGTGTGTGTCTCAATGAAATGAGAGAGTTGTAACGTGCTTATCTCGATGAGTTCAGCAAGTTGGAAGAAATGCTCAATATGTTCCAAAGTTTCTCTGAATACCATCGAGCAGTGAATGCCATTTGGCTGATATTCTGCCAATGTGTGTATCTGAATGAAATGAGAAAGTGGTAATGTGCTTATCTTGATGAGTTGAGGAAGTTGGAAGAAATCCAAAATCGTTTCCAAAGTTTCTCTGAATACCATCGAGCAGTGAATGCCGTTTGTCTGATATTCCACCAATGTTTGTATCTCAATGAAATGAGAAAGTGGTAAAGTGCTTATCTCGAAGTTTGAGCAAAATGGAGGAAATCCACAATAGGTTCCAAATTTTCTCTGAATATCATAGAGCAGTGAATGCCATTTGCCTGATATTCTGCCAACGTGTGTATCTCAATGAAATGAGAAAGTTGTAAAGGGCTTATCTCGACAAGTTTAGCAAGTTGGAACAGAACCACAATAGGTCCCAAAGTTTCTCTGAATTCGTTCGATTAGTGAATGCCATTTGGCTGATATTCTGCCAATGTGTGTATCTCAATAAAATAAGAACGTGGTAAAGTGCTTATCTCGATCAGTTCAGCAAGTTGGAAGAAGTCCACCATATGTTGCAAAGTTTCTCTGAATACCTTCGTGCAGTGAATGCCATTTGGCTGATATTCTGCCAATGTGTGTCTCTCAATGAAATGTGAAGGTGATAAAGTGCTTATCTCGAAGAGTTGATCAAGTTAGAAGAAATCCACAATCGTTTCCAAAGTTTCTCTGAATACCTTCGAGCAGTGAATGATATTCTGCCCATGTGTGCAGCTCAACGAAATGAGAAAGTGGTAAAGTGCTTATCTCGAAGAATTGAGCAAAATGGAGGAAATCCACAATATGTTGCAAAGTTTCTCTGAATGACATCGAGCAGTGAATGCCATTTGCTGATATTTTGCCAATGTGTGTATCTCAATGAAATGAGAAAGTGGTAAAGTGCTCATCTCGATGAGTTCAGCAAGTTGGAAGAAATCCTCAATATGTTTCAAAGTTTCTCCGAATACCTTCGAGCAGTGAAGGCCATTTCGCTGATTTTCTGCCAATGTGTGTATCTCAATAAAATGAGAAAGTGGTAAAGTGCTTATCTCGATGAGTTCAGCAAGTTGGAAGAAATGCTCAATATGTTCCAAAGTTTCTCTGAATACCATCGAGCAGTGAATGCCATTTGGCTGATATTCTGCCAATGTGTGTATCTCAAGGAAATGAGAAAGTGGTAAAGTCCTTATGTCGATGAGTTCAGCAAATTGTAGGAAATCTACAAAAAGTTGCAAAGTTTCTCTGAATACCTTCGAGCAGTGAATGCCATTTGGCTGATATTCTGCCAATTTGTGTATCTCAATGAAATGAGAATGTGGCAAAGTGTTGATCTCGATGAGTTCAGCGAGTTGGACGAAATCCACAATAGGTCCCAAAGTTTCTCTGAATTCCTTCGGTTAGTGAATGCCATTTGGCTGATATTCTGCCAATGGGTGTATCTCAATGAAGTGAGGAAGACGTAAAGTGCTGATCTCGATGAGTTCAGCGAGTTGGAAGAAATCCTCAATATGTTCCAAAGTTTCTCTGAATACCATCGAGCAGTGAATGCCATTTGGCTGATATTCTGCCAATGTGTGTATTTCAATGAAATGAGAAAGTGGTAAAGCGCTTATCTCGATGAGCTGAGCAAGTTGGAAGAAATCCAAAATCGTTTCCAAAGTTTCTCTGAATGCCATCGAGCAGTGAATGCCGTTTGTCTGATATTCTACCAATGTTTGTATCTCAATGAAATGAGGAAGTGGTAAAGTGCTTATCTCGAAGTTAGAGCAAAATGGAGGAAATCCACAATAGGTTCCAAATTTTCTCTGAATATCATAGAGCAGTGAATGCCATTTGCCTGATATTCTGCCAACGTGTGTATCTCAATGAAATGAGAAATGGGTAACGTCCTTATCTCGATGATTTCAGCATGTTGGAAGAAATCCACAATAAGTTGCAAAGTTTCTCTGAATACCTTCGAGCAGTGAATGCCATATGGCTGATATACTGCCAATGTGTGTAGCTCAATGAAATGAGAAAGTGGTAAAGTGCTTATCTCGATGAGTTCCGCAAGTTGGAAGAAATCCACAATAGGTCCCAAACTTTCTGTGAATTCCTTCGGTTAGTGAATGCCATTTGGCTGATATTCTGCCAATGTGTGTAACTCAAGGAAATCAGAAAGTGGTGAGGTGCTTATCTCGATGAGTTCTGCAAGTTGTAGGAAATCTACAAAAGGTTCCAATGATTCTCTGAATACGCACGAACAATAAATGCAATTTGGCTGATATTCTGCCAATGTGTGTATCTCAATGAAATGAGAAAGTGGTAAAGTGCTTATCTCGAAGAGTTCAGCAAGTTGGACGAAATCCACAATAGGTTCCAAATTTTCTCTGAATATCATAGAGCAGTGAATGCCATTTGCCTGATATTCTGCCAACGTGTGTATCTCAATGAAATGAGAAAGTTGTAAAGGGCTTATCTCGACAAGTTTAGCAAGTTGGAACAGAACCACAATAGGTCCCAAAGTTTCTCTGAATTCCTTCGAGTAGTGAATGCCATTTGGCTGATATTCTGCCAATGTGTGTATCTCAATAAAATGAGAACGTGGTAAAGTGCTTATCTCGATCAGTTCAGCAAGTTGGAAGAAGTCCACCATATGTTGCAAAGTTTCTCTGAATACCTTCGTGCAGTGAATGCCATTTGGCTGATATTCTGCCAATGTGTGTCTCTCAATGAAATGTGAAGGTGATAAAGTGCTTATCTCGAAGAGTTGATCAAGTTAGAAGAAATCCACAATCGTTTCCAAAGTTTCTCTGAATACCTTCGAGCAGTGAATGATATTCTGCCCATGTGTGCAGCTCAACGAAATGAGAAAGTGGTAAAGTGCTTATCTCGAAGAATTGAGCAAAATGGAGGAAATCCACAATATGTTGCAAAGTTACTCTGAATGACATCGAGCAGTGAATGCCATTTGGCTGATATTCTGCCAATGTGTGTATCTCAATGAAATGAGAATGTGGTAACGTGCTTATCTCGATGAGTTGAGCAAGTTGGAAGAAATCCACAATAGGTTCCAAAGTTTCTCTGAAGTTCTTCGAGTAGTGAATGCCATTTGCTGATATTTTGCCAATGTGTGTATCTCAATGAAATGAGAAAGTGGTAAAGTGCTTATCTCGATGAGTTCAGCAAGTTGGAAGAAATGCTCAATATGTTCCAAAGTTTCTCTGAATACCATCGAGCAGTGAATGCCATTTGGCTGATATTCTGCCAATGTGTGTATCTCAAGGAAATGAGAAAGTGGTAAAGTCCTTATGTCGATGAGTTCAGCAAATTGTAGGAAATCTACAAAAGGTTGCAAAGTTTCTCTGAATACCTTCGAGCAGTGAATGCCATTTGGCTGATATTCTGCCAATTTGTGTATCTCAATGAAATGAGAATGTGGCAAAGTGTTGATCTCGATGAGTTCAGCGAGTTGGACGAAATCCACAATAGGTCCCAAAGTTTCTCTGAATTCCTTCGAGTAGTGAATGCCATTTGGCTGATATTCTGCCAATGGGTGTATCTCAATGAAGTGAGGAAGACGTAAAGTGCTGATCTCGATGAGTTCAGCGAGTTGGAAGAAATCCTCAATATGTTCCAAAGTTTCTCTGAATACCATCGAGCAGTGAATGCCATTTGGCTGATATTCTGCCAATGTGTGTATTTCAATGAAATGAGAAAGTGGTAAAGCGCTTATCTCGATGAGCTGAGCAAGTTGGAAGAAATCCAAAATCGTTTCCAAAGTTTCTCTGAATGCCATCGAGCAGTGAATGCCGTTTGTCTGATATTCTACCAATGTTTGTATCTCAATGAAATGAGGAAGTGGTAAAGTGCTTATCTCGAAGTTAGAGCAAAATGGAGGAAATCCACAATAGGTTCCAAATTTTCTCTGAATATCATAGAGCAGTGAATGCCATTTGCCTGATATTCTGCCAACGTGTGTATCTCAATGAAATGAGAAATGGGTAACGTCCTTATCTCGATGATTTCAGCATGTTGGAAGAAATCCACAATAAGTTGCAAAGTTTCTCTGAATACCTTCGAGCAGTGAATGCCATATGGCTGATATACTGCCAATGTGTGTAGCTCAATGAAATGAGAAAGTGGTAAAGTGCTTATCTCGATGAGTTCCGCAAGTTGGAAGAAATCCACAATAGGTCCCAAACTTTCTGTGAATTCCTTCGGTTAGTGAATGCCATTTGGCTGATATTCTGCCAATGTGTGTAACTCAAGGAAATCAGAAAGTGGTAAGCTGCTTATCTCGATGAGTTCAGCAAGTTGGAAGAAATGCTCAATATGCTCCAAAGTTTCTCTGAATACCATCGAGCAGTGAATGCCATTTGGCTGATATTCTGCCAATGTCTGTATTTCAATGAAATGAGAAAGTGGTAAAGTGCTTTTCTCGATAAGTTCAGCCAGTTGGAAGAAAACTACAATAGGTCCCGAAGTTTGTGTGAATTCCTTCGAGTAGTGAATGCCATTTGGCTGATATTCTGCCAATGTGTGTATCTCAAGGAAATGAGAAAGTGGTAAAGTCCTTATGTCGATGAGTTCAGCAAGTTGTAGGAAATCTACAAAAGGTTGCAAAGTTTCTCTCAATACCATCGAGCAGTGAATGCCATTTGGCTGATATTCTGCCAATGTGTGTATTTTAATGAAATGAGAAAGTTGTAAAATGCTTATCTCGATGAGTTCAGCCAGTTGGAAGAAAACCACAATAGGTCCCAAAGTTTCTCTGAACTCCTTCGAGTAGTGAATGCCATTTGGCTGATATTCTGCCAATGTGAGTAACTCAAGGAAATCAGAAAGTGGTAAGCTGCTTATCTCGATGAGTTCAGCAAGTTGTAGGAAATCTACAAAAGGTTGCAATGATTCTCTGAATACGCTCGAACAATGAATGCAATTTGGCTGATATTCTGCCAATGTGTGCATCTCAATGAAATGAGAAAGTGGTAAAGGGCTTATCTCGATGAGTTCAGCAAGTTGGAAGAAATGCTCAATATGTTGCAAAGTATATCTGAATACCAACGAGCAGTGAATGCCATTTGGCTGATATTCTGCCAATGTGTGTATCTCAATGAAATGAGAAAGTCTTAAGGTGCGTATCTCGAAGAGTTCAGCAAGTTGGACGAAATCCACAATATGTTGCAAAGTTTTCCTGAATACCATCGAGCAGTGAATGCCATTTGGCTGATATTCTGCCAATGTGTCTATCGGAACGAAATGAGAAAGTGGTAAGGTGCTAATCTCGTTGAGTTGAGGAAGTTGGAAGAAATCCACAATTGGTTCCAAATTTTCTCTGAATACCTTAGAGCAGTGAATGCCATTTGGCTGATATTCTGCCAATGTGTGCAGCTCAATGAAAAGAGAAAGTGGAAGAGTGCTCATCTCGATGAGTTGAACAAGTTGGAGGAAATCCACTAAAGGTTCCAAAGTTTCGCTGAATACCTTGTGGCACTGAATGCCACTTGGCTGATATTCTGCCAATGTGTGTATCTCAAAGAAATGAGAAAGTGGCAAAGTGCTTATCTCGATGAGTTCAGCAAAATGGAGGAAATCCACAAAAGGTTCCAAAGTTTCTCTGAATGCCTTCGGTTAGTGAATGCCATTTGGCTGATATTCTGCCGATCTGTGTATCTCAATAAAATGAGAAAGTGGAAACGTGGTTATCTCGATGAGTTGAGCAGGTTGGAAGAATTCCACAATAGGCCCCAAAGTTTCTCTGAATTCCTTGGAGTAGTGAATGCCATTTGGCTGATATTCTGCCAATGTGTGTAACTCAAGGTAATCAGAAAGTGGTAAGGTGCTTATCTCGATGAGTTCAGCAAGTTGTAGGAAATCTACAAAAGGTTGCAATGATTCTCTGAATACGCTCGAACAATGAATTCAATTTGGCTGATATTCTGCCAATGTGTGTATCTCAATGAAATGAGAAAGTGGTAAAGGGCTTATCTCGATGAGTTCAGCAAGTTGGAAGAAATGCTCAATATGTTGCAAAGTTTCTCTGAATACCATCGAGCAGTGAATGCCATTTGGCTGATATTCTGCCAATTGCCAATATGTGTATTTCAATGAAATGAGAAAGTTGTAAAGTGGTTATCTCGATGAGTTCCGCAAGTTGGAAGAAAACCACCATAGGTCCCAAAGTTTCTCTGAACTCCTTCGAGTAGTGAATGCCATTTGGCTGATATTCTGGCAATGTGTGTATCTCAATGAAGTGTGGAAGTGGTAAAGTGCTATCTCTGTGAGTTTAGGAAGTTGGAAGAGAACCACTATATGTCCCAAAGTTTCTCTGAATTCGGTCGAGTAGTGAATGCCATTTGGCCGATATTCTGCCAATGTGTGTAACTCAAGGAAATCAGAAAGTGGTAATGTGCGTATCTCGATGAGTTCAGCCAGTTGGAAGAGAACCACAATAGGTCCCGAAGTTTGTGTGAATTCCTTCGAGTAGTGAATGCCATTTGGCTGATATTCTGCCAATGTGTGTATCTCAAGGTAATGAGAAAGTGGTAAAGTCATTATGTCGATGAGTTCTGCAAATTGTAGGAAATCTACAAAAGGTTGCAAATTTCTCTGAATACCATCGAGCAGTGAATGCCATTTGGCTGATATTCTGCCAATGTGTGTATTTCAATGAAATGAGAAAGTGGTAAAGTGGTTATCTCGATGAGTTCAGCCAGTTGGAAGAAAACCACAATAGGTCCCGAAGTTTGTGTGAATTCCTTCGAGTAGTGAATGCCATTTGGCTGATATTCTGCCAATGTGTGTATCTCAAGGAAATGAGAAAGTGGTAAAGTCCTTATGTCGATGAGTTCAGCAAGTTGTAGGAAATCTACAAAAGGTTGCAAAGTTTCTCCGAATACCATCGAGCAGTGAATGCCATTTGGCTGATATTCTGCCAATGTGTGTATTTCAATGAAATGAGAAAGTTGTAAAATGCTTATCTCGATGAGTTCAGCAAGTTGGAAGAAAACCACAATAGGTCCCAAAGTTTCTCTGAACTCCTTCGAGTA
This sequence comes from Carcharhinus amblyrhynchos, assembly GCF_965287045.1. Classification (NCBI taxonomy): domain Eukaryota; kingdom Metazoa; phylum Chordata; class Chondrichthyes; order Carcharhiniformes; family Carcharhinidae; genus Carcharhinus; species Carcharhinus amblyrhynchos. The sequence goes on from NC_137350.1 coordinate 762,768, forward strand.
GTGAATGCCATTTGGCTGATATTCTGCCAATGTGAGTAACTCAAGGAAATCAGAAAGTGGTAAGCTGCTTATCTCGATGAGTTCAGCAAGTTGTAGGAAATCTACAAAAGGTTGCAATGATTCTCTGAATACGCTCGAACAATGAATGCAATTTGGCTGATATTCTGCCAATGTGTGTATCTCAATGAAATGAGAAAGTGGTAAAGGGCTTATCTCGATGAGTTCAGCAAGTTGGAAGAAATGCTCAATATGTTGCAAAGTTTCTCTGAATACCATCGAGCAGAGAATGCCATTTGGCTGATTTTCTGCCAATGTGTGTATCTCAATGAAATGAGAAAGCCTTAAGGTGCGTATCTCGAAGAGTTCAGCAAGTTGGACGAAATCCACAATATGTTGCAAAGTTTCCCTGAATACCATCGAGCAGTGAATGCCATTTGGCTGATATTCTGCCAATGTGTGTATCGGAACGAAATGAGAAAGTGGTAAGGTGCTAATCTCGTTGAGTTGAGGAAGTTGGAAGAAATCCACAATTGGTTCCAAATTTTCTCTGAATACCTTAGAGCAGTGAATGCCATATGGCTGATATTCTGCCAATGTGTGCAGCTCAATGAAAAGAGAAAGTGGAAAAGTGCTCATCTCGATGAGTTGAACAAGTTGGAGGAAATCCACAAAAGGTTCAAAAGTTTCGCTGAATACCTTGTGGCACTGAATGCCACTTGGCTGATATTCTGCCAATGTGTGTATCTCAAAGAAATGAGAAAGTGGCAAAGTGCTTATCTCGATGAGTTCAGCAAAATGGAGGAAATCCACAAAAGGTTCCAAAGTTTCTCTGAATGCCTTCGAGCAGTGAATGCCATTTGGCTGATATTCTGCCAATCTGTGTATCTCAATGAAATGAGAAAGTGGTAAAGTGCTTATCTCGATCAGTTGAGCAAATTCGACGAAATCCACAATATGTTGCAAAGTTTGTCTGAATACCATCGAGCAGGGAATGCCATTTGGCTGATATTCTGCCAATGTGTGTATCTCAATGAAATGAGAAAGTCTTAAGGTGCGTATCTCGAAGAGTTCAGCAAGTTGGACGAAATCCACAGTATGTTGCAAAGTTTCCCTGAACACCATCGAGCAGTGAATGCCATTTGGCTGATATTCTGCCAATGTGTGTATCTCAATGAAATGAGAATGTCTTAAGGTGCGTATCTCGAAGAGTTCAGCAAGTTGGACGAAATCCACAGTATGTTGCAAAGTTTCCCTGAATACCATCGAGCAGTGAATGCCATTTGGCTGATATTCTGCCAATGTCTGTATTTCAATGAAATGAGAAAGTGGTAAAGTGCTTTTCTCGATGAGTTCAGCCAGTTGGAAGAAAACAACAATAGGTCCCGAAGTTTGTGTGAATTCCTTCGAGTAGTGAATGCCATTTGGCTGATATTCTGCCAATGTGTGTATCTCAAGGAAATGAGAAAGTGGTAAAGTCCTTATGTCGATGAGTTCAGCAAGTTGTAGGAAATCTACAAAAGGTTGCAAAGTATCTCTGAATACCATCGAGCAGTGAATGCCATTTGGCTGATATTCTGCCAATGTGTGTATTTCAATGAAATGAGAAAGTTGTAAAATGCTTATCTCGATGAGTTCAGCAAGTTGGAAGAAAACCACAATAGGTCCCAAAGTTTCTCTGAACTCCTTCGAGTAGTGAATGCCATTTGGCTGATATTCTGCCAATGTGAGTAACTCAAGGAAATCAGAAAGTGGTAAGCTGCTTATCTCGATGAGTTCAGCAAGTTGTAGGAAATCTACAAAAGGTTGCAATGATTCTCTGAATACGCTCGAACAATGAATGCAATTTGGCTGATATTCTGCCAATGTGTGTATCTCAATGAAATGAGAAAGTGGTAAAGTGCTTATCTCGATCAGTTGAGCAAATTCGACGAAATCCACAATATGTTGCAAAGTTTCCCTGAATACCATCGAGCAGGGAATGCCATTTGGCTGATTTTCTGCCAATGTGTGTATCTCAATGAAATGAGAAAGTCTTAAGGTGCGTATCTCGAAGAGTTCAGCAAGTTGGACGAAATCCACAGTATGTTGCAAAGTTTCCCTGAACACCATCGAGCAGTGAATGCCATTTGGCTGATATTCTGCCAATGTGTGTATCTCAAGGAAATGAGAAAGTGGTAAAGTCCTTATGTCGATGAGTTCAGCAAGTTGTAGGAAATCTACAAAAGGTTGCCAAGTTTCACTGAATACCATCGAGCAGTGAATGCCATTTGGCTGATATTCTGCCAATGTGTGTATTTCAATGAAATGAGAAAGTTGTAAAATGCTTATCTCGATGAGTTCAGCAAGTTGGAAGAAAACCACAATAGGTCCCAAAGTTTCTCTGAACTCCTTCGAGTAGTGAATGCCATTTGGCTGATATTCTGCCAATGTGAGTAACTCAAGGAAATCAGTAAGTGGTAAGCTGCTTATCTCGATGAGTTCAGCAAGGTGTAGGAAATCTACAAAAGGTTGCAATGATTCTCTGAATACGCTCGAATAATGAATGCAATTTGGCTGATATTCTGCCAATGTGTGTATCTCAATGAAATGAGAAAGTGGTAAAGGGCTTATCTCGATGAGTTCAGCAAGTTGGAAGAAATGCTCAATATGTTGCAAAGTTTCTCTGAATACCATCGAGCAGAGAATGCCATTTGGCTGATTTTCTGCCAATGTGTGTATCTCAATGAAATGAGAAAGCCTTAAGGTGCGTATCTCGAAGAGTTCAGCAAGTTGGACGAAATCCACAATATGTTGCAAAGTTTCCCTGAATACCATCGAGCAGTGAATGCCATTTGGCTGATATTCTGCCAATGTGTGTATCGGAACGAAATGAGAAAGTGGTAAGGTGCTAATCTCGTTGAGTTGAGGAAGTTGGAAGAAATCCACAATTGGTTCCAAATTTTCTCTGAATACCTTAGAGCAGTGAATGCCATTTGGCTGATATTCTGCCAATGTGTGCAGCTCAATGAAAAGAGAAAGTGGAAGAGTGCTCATCTCGATGAGTTGAACAAGTTGGAGGAAATCCACTAAAGGTTCCAAAGTTTCGCAGAATACCTTGTGGCACTGAATGCCACTTGGCTGATATTCTGCCAATGTGTGTATCTCAAAGAAATGAGAAAGTGGCAAAGTGCTTATCTCGATGAGTTCAGCAAAATGGAGGAAATCCACAAAAGGTTCCAAAGTTTCTCTGAATGCCTTCGGTTAGTGAATGCCATTTGGCTGATATTCTGCCGATCTGTGTATCTCAATGAAATGAGAAAGTGGAAACGTGGTTATCTCGATGAGTTGAGCAGGTTGGAAGAATTCCACAATAGGCCCCAAAGTTTCTCTGAATTCCTTGGAGTAGTGAATGCCATTTGTCTGATATTCTGCCAATGTGTGTAACTCAAGGTAATCAGAAAGTGGTAAGGTGCTTATCTCGATGAGTTCAGCAAGTTGTAGGAAATCTACAAAAGGTTGCAATGATTCTCTGAATACGCTCGAACAATGAATGCAATTTGGCTGATATTCTGCCAATGTGTGTATCTCAATGAAATGAGAAAGTGGTAAAGGGCTTATCTCGATGAGTTCAGCAAGTTGGAAGAAATGCTCAATATGTTGCAAAGTTTCTCTGAATACCATCGAGCAGTGAATGCCATTTGGCTGATATTCTGCCAATTGCCAATATGTGTATTTCAATGAAATGAGAAAGTTGTAAAGTGCTTATCTCGATGAGTTCAGCAAGTTGGAAGAAAACCACCATAGGTCCCAAAGTTTCTCTGAACTCCTTCGAGTAGTGAATGCCATTTGGCTGATATTCTGGCAATGTGTGTATCTCAATGATGTGTGGAAGTGGTAAAGTGCTATCTCTGTGAGTTTAGCAAGTTGGAAGAGAACCACAATATGTCCCAAAGTTTCTCTGAATTCGGTCGAGTAGTGAATGCCATTTGGCCGATATTCTGCCAATGTGTGTAACTCAAGGAAATCAGAAAGTGGTAATGTGCGTATCTCGATGAGTTCAGCCAGTTGGAAGAGAACCACAATAGGTCCCGAAGTTTGTGTGAATTCCTTCGAGTAGTGAATGCCATTTGGCTGATATTCTGCCAATGTGTGTATCTCAAGGTAATGAGAAAGTGGTAAAGTCATTATGTCGATGAGTTCTGCAAATTGTAGGAAATCTACAAAAGGTTGCAAATTTCTCTGAATACCATCGAGCAGTGAATGCCATTTGGCTGATATTCTGCCAATGTGTGTATTTCAATGAAATGAGAAAGTGGTAAAGTGGTTATCTCGATGAGTTCAGCCAGTTGGAAGAAAACCACAATAGGTCCCGAAGTTTGTGTGAATTCCTTCGAGTAGTGAATGCCATTTGGCTGATATTCTGCCAATGTGTGTATCTCAAGGAAATGAGAAAGTGGTAAAGTCCTTATGTCGATGAGTTCAGCAAGTTGTAGGAAATCTACAAAAGGTTGCAATGATTCTCTGAATACGCTCGAACAATGAATGCAATTTGGCTGATATTCTGCCAATGTGTGTATCTCAATGAAATGAGAAAGTGGTAAAGGGCTTATCTCGATGAGTTCAGCAAGTTGGAAGAAATGCTCAATATGTTGCAAAGTTTCTCTGAATACCATCGAGCAGAGAATGCCATTTGGCTGATTTTCTGCCAATGTGTGTATCTCAATGAAATGAGAAAGCCTTAAGGTGCGTATCTCGAAGAGTTCAGCAAGTTGGACGAAATCCACAATATGTTGCAAAGTTTTCCTGAATACCATCGAGCAGTGAATGCCATTTGGCTGATATTCTGCCAATGTGTGTATCGGAACGAAATGAGAAAGTGGTAAGGTGCTAATCTCGTTGAGTTGAGGAAGTTGGAAGAAATCCACAATTGGTTCCAAATTTTCTCTGAATACCTTAGAGCAGTGAATGCCATATGGCTGATATTCTGCCAATGTGTGCAGCTCAATGAAAAGAGAAAGTGGAAAAGTGCTCATCTCGATGAGTTGAACAAGTTGGAGGAAATCCACAAAAGGTTCCAAAGTTTCGCTGAATACCTTGTGGCACTGAATGCCACTTGGCTGATATTCTGCCAATGTGTGTATCTCAAAGAAATGAGAAAGTGGCAAAGTGCTTATCTCGATGAGTTCAGCAAAATGGAGGAAATCCACAAAAGGTTCCAAAGTTTCTCTGAATGCCTTCGAGCAGTGAATGCCATTTGGCTGATATTCTGCCAATCTGTGTATCTCAATGAAATGAGAAAGTGGTAAAGTGCTTATCTCGATCAGTTGAGCAAATTCGACGAAATCCACAATATGTTGCAAAGTTTGTCTGAATACCATCGAGCAGGGAATGCCATTTGGCTGATATTCTGCCAATGTGTGTATCTCAATGAAATGAGAAAGTCTTAAGGTGCGTATCTCGAAGAGTTCAGCAAGTTGGTCGAAATCCACAATATGTTGCAAAGTTTCCCTGAATACCATCGAGCAGTGAATGTCATTTGGCTGATATTCTGCCAATGTGTGTATCGGAACGAAATGAGAAAGTGGTAAGGTGCTAATCTCGTTGAGTTGAGGAAGTTGGAAGAAATCCACAATTGGTTCCAAATTTTCTCTGAATACCTTAGAGCAGTGAATGCCATTTGGCTGATATTCTGCCAATGTGTGCAGCTCAATGAAAAGAGAAAGTGGAAAAGTGCTCATCTCGATGAGTTGAACAAGTTGGAGGAAATCCACAAAAGGTTCCAAAGTTTCGCTGAATACCTTGTGGCACTGAATGCCACTTGGCTGATATTCTGCCAATGTGTGTATCTCAAAGAAATGAGAAAGTGGCAAAGTGCTTATCTCGATGAGTTCAGCAAAATGGAGGAAATCCACAAAAGGTTCCAAAGTTTCTCTGAATGCCTTCGAGCAGTGAATGCCATTTGGCTGATATTCTGCCAATCTGTGTATCTCAATGAAATGAGGAAGTGGTAAAGTACTTATCTCGATCAGTTGAGCAAATTCGACGAAATCCACAATATGTTGCAAAGTTTGTCTGAATACCATCGAGCAGGGAATGCCATTTGGCTGATATTCTGCCAATGTGTGTATCTCAATGAAATGAGAAAGTCTTAAGATGCGTATCTCGAAGAGTTCAGCAAGTTGGACGAAATCCACAGTATGTTGCAAAGTTTCCCTGAACACCATCGAGCAGTGAATGCCATTTGGCTGATATTCTGCCAATGTGTGTATCTCAATGAAATGAGAATGTTTTAAGGTGCGTATCTCGAAGAGTTCAGCAAGTTGGACGAAATCCACAGTATGTTGCAAAGTTTCCCTGAATACCATCGAGCAGTGAATGCCATTTGGCTGATATTCTGCCAATGTGTGTATCGGAACGAAATGAGAAAGTGGTAAGGTGCTTATCTCGATGAGTTGAGGAAGTTGGAAGAAATCCACAATTGGTTCCAAATTTTCTCTGAATACCTTAGAGCAGTGAATGCCATTTGGCTGATATTCTGCCAATGTGTGCAGCTCAATGAAATGAGAAAGTGGAAAAGTGCTCATCTCGATGAGTTGAACAAGTTGGAGGAAATCCACAAAAGGTTCCAAAGTTTCGCTGAATACCTTGTCGCACTGAATGCCACTTGGCTGAAATTCTGCCAACGTGTGTATCTCAAAGAAATGAGAAAGAGGCAAAGTGCTTATCTCGATGAGTTCAGCAAAATGGAGGAAATCCACAAAAGGTTCCAAAGTTTCTCTGAATGCCTTCGGTTAGTGAATGCCATTTGGCTGATATTCTGCCAATCTGTGTATCTCAATGAAATGAGAAAGTGGAAACGTGGTTATCTCGATGAGTTGAGCAAGTTGGAAGAATTCCACAATAGGTCCCAAAGTTTCTCTGAATTCCTTGGAGTAGTGAATGCCATTTGGCTGATATTCTGCCAATGTGTGTATCTCAATGAAACGAGAAAGTGGTAAAGTGCTTATCACGATGAGTTCAGCAAGTTGGAAGAAATGCTCAATATGTTCCAAAGTTTCTCTGAATACCATCGAGCAGTGAATGCCATTTGGCTGATATTCTCCCAATGTCTGTATTTCAATGAAATGAGAAAGTGGTAAAGTGCTTTTCTCGATAAGTTCAGCCAGTTGGAAGAAAACTACAATAGGTCCCGAAGTTTGTGTGAATTCCTTCGAGTAGTGAATGCCATTTGGCTGATATTCTGCCAATGTGTGTATCTCAAGGAAATGAGAAAGTGGTAAAGTCCTTATGTCGATGAGTTCAGCAAGTTGTAGGAAATCTACAAAAGGTTGCAAAGTTTCTCTCAATACCATCGAGCAGTGAATGCCATTTGGCTGATATTCTGCCAATGTGTGTATTTCAATGAAATGAGAAAGTTGTAAAATGCTTATCTCGATGAGTTCAGCCAGTTGGAAGAAAACCACAATAGGTCCCAAAGTTTCTCTGAACTCCTTCGAGTAGTGAATGCCATTTGGCTGATATTCTGCCAATGTGAGTAACTCAAGGAAATCAGAGAGTGATAAGCTGCTTATCTCGATGAGTTCAGCAAGTTGTTGGAAATCTACAAAAGGTTGCAATGATTCTCTGAATACGCTCGAACAATGAATGCAATTTGGCTGATATTCTGCCAATGTGTGTATCTCAATGAAATGAGAAAGTGGTAAAGGGCTTATCTCGATGAGTTCAGCAAGTTGGAAGAAATGCTCAATATGTTGCAAAGTATATCTGAATACCAACGAGCAGTGAATGCCATTTGGCTGATATTCTGCCAATGTGTGTATCTCAATGAAATGAGAAAGTCTTAAGGTGCGTATCTCGAAGAGTTCAGCAAGTTGGACGAAATCCATAATATGTTGCAAAGTTTTCCTGAATACCATCGAGCAGTGAATGCCATTTGGCTGATATTCTGCCAATGTGTCTATCGGAACGAAATGAGAAAGTGGTAAGGTGCTAATCTCGTTGAGTTGAGGAAGTTGGAAGAAATCCACATTTGGTTCCAAATTTTCTCTGAATACCTTAGAGCAGTGAATGCCATTTGGCTGATATTCTGCCAATGTGTGCAGCTCAATGAAAAGAGAAAGTGGAAGAGTGCTCATCTCGATGAGTTGAACAAGTTGGAGGAAATCCACTAAAGGTTCCAAAGTTTCGCAGAATACCTTGTGGCACTGAATGCCACTTGGCTGATATTCTGCCAATGTGTGTATCTCAAAGAAATGAGAAAGTGGCAAAGTGCTTATCTCGATGAGTTCAGCAAAATGGAGGAAATCCACAAAAGGTTCCAAAGTTTCTCTGAATGCCTTCGGTTAGTGAATGCCATTTGGCTGATATTCTGCCGATCTGTGTATCTCAATGAAATGAGAAAGTGGAAACGTGGTTATCTCGATGAGTTGAGCAGGTTGGAAGAATTCCACAATAGGCCCCAAAGTTTCTCTGAATTCCTTGGAGTAGTGAATGCCATTTGTCTGATATTCTGCCAATGTGTGTAACTCAAGGTAATCAGAAAGTGGTAAGGTGCTTATCTCGATGAGTTCAGCAAGTTGTAGGAAATCTACAAAAGGTTGCAATGATTCTCTGAATACGCTCGAACAATGAATGCAATTTGGCTGATATTCTGCCAATGTGTGTATCTCAATGAAATGAGAAAGTGGTAAAGGGCTTATCTCGATGAGTTCAGCAAGTTGGAAGAAATGCTCAATATGTTGCAAAGTTTCTCTGAATACCATCGAGCAGTGAATGCCATTTGGCTGATATTCTGCCAATTGCCAATATGTGTATTTCAATGAAATGAGAAAGTTGTAAAGTGCTTATCTCGATGAGTTCAGCAAGTTGGAAGAAAACCACCATAGGTCCCAAAGTTTCTCTGAACTCCTTCGAGTAGTGAATGCCATTTGGCTGATATTCTGGCAATGTGTGTATCTCAATGATGTGTGGAAGTGGTAAAGTGCTATCTCTGTGAGTTTAGCAAGTTGGAAGAGAACCACAATATGTCCCAAAGTTTCTCTGAATTCGGTCGAGTAGTGAATGCCATTTGGCCGATATTCTGCCAATGTGTGTAACTCAAGGAAATCAGAAAGTGGTAATGTGCGTATCTCGATGAGTTCAGCCAGTTGGAAGAGAACCACAATAGGTCCCGAAGTTTGTGTGAATTCCTTCGAGTAGTGAATGCCATTTGGCTGATATTCTGCCAATGTGTGTATCTCAAGGTAATGAGAAAGTGGTAAAGTCATTATGTCGATGAGTTCTGCAAATTGTAGGAAATCTACAAAAGGTTGCAAATTTCTCTGAATACCATCGAGCAGTGAATGCCATTTGGCTGATATTCTGCCAATGTGTGTATTTCAATGAAATGAGAAAGTTGTAAAATGCTTATCTCGATGAGTTCAGCAAGTTGGAAGAAAACCACAATAGGTCCCAAAGTTTCTCTGAACTCCTTCGAGTAGTGAATGCCATTTGGCTGATATTCTGCCAATGTGAGTAACTCAAGGAAATCAGAAAGTGGTAAGCTGCTTATCTCGATGAGTTCAGCAAGTTGTAGGAAATCTACAAAAGGTTGCAATGATTCTCTGAATACGCTCGAACAATGAATGCAATTTGGCTGATATTCTGCCAATGTGTGTATCTCAATGAAATGAGAAAGTGGTAAAGGGCTTATCTCGATGAGTTCAGCAAGTTGGAAGAAATGCTCAATATGTTGCAAAGTTTCTCTGAATACCATCGAGCAGAGAATGCCATTTGGCTGATTTTCTGCCAATGTGTGTATCTCAATGAAATGAGAAAGCCTTAAGGTGCGTATCTCGAAGAGTTCAGCAAGTTGGACGAAATCCACAATATGTTGCAAAGTTTCCCTGAATACCATCGAGCAGTGAATGCCATTTGGCTGATATTCTGCCAAAGTGTGTATCGGAACGAAATGAGAAAGTGGTAAGGTGCTAATCTCGTTGAGTTGAGGAAGTTGGAAGAAATCCACAATTGGTTCCAAATTTTCTCTGAATACCTTAGAGCAGTGAATGCCATATGGCTGATATTCTGCCAATGTGTGCAGCTCAATGAAAAGAGAAAGTGGAAAAGTGCTCATCTCGATGAGTTGAACAAGTTGGAGGAAATCCACAAAAGGTTCCAAAGTTTCGCTGAATACCTTGTGGCACTGAATGCCACTTGGCTGATATTCTGCCAATGTGTGTATCTCAAAGAAATGAGAAAGTGGCAAAGTGCTTATCTCGATGAGTTCAGCAAAATGGAGGAAATCCACAAAAGGTTCCAAAGTTTCTCTGAATGCCTTCGAGCAGTGAATGCCATTTGGCTGATATTCTGCCAATCTGTGTATCTCAATGAAATGAGAAAGTGGTAAAGTGCTTATCTCGATCAGTTGAGCAAATTCGACGAAATCCACAATATGTTGCAAAGTTTGTCTGAATACCATCGAGCAGGGAATGCCATTTGGCTGATATTCTGCCAATGTGTGTATCTCAATGAAATGAGAAAGTCTTAAGGTGCGTATCTCGAAGAGTTCAGCAAGTTGGTCGAAATCCACAATATGTTGCAAAGTTTCCCTGAATACCATCGAGCAGTGAATGTCATTTGGCTGATATTCTGCCAATGTGTGTATCGGAACGAAATGAGAAAGTGGTAAGGTGCTAATCTCGTTGAGTTGAGGAAGTTGGAAGAAATCCACAATTGGTTCCAAATTTTCTCTGAATACCTTAGAGCAGTGAATGCCATTTGGCTGATATTCTGCCAATGTGTGCAGCTCAATGAAAAGAGAAAGTGGAAAAGTGCTCATCTCGATGAGTTGAACAAGTTGGAGGAAATCCACAAAAGGTTCCAAAGTTTCGCTGAATACCTTGTGGCACTGAATGCCACTTGGCTGATATTCTGCCAATGTGTGTATCTCAAAGAAATGAGAAAGTGGCAAAGTGCTTATCTCGATGAGTTCAGCAAAATGGAGGAAATCCACAAAAGGTTCCAAAGTTTCTCTGAATGCCTTCGAGCAGTGAATGCCATTTGGCTGATATTCTGCCAATCTGTGTATCTCAATGAAATGAGGAAGTGGTAAAGTGCTTATCTCGATCAGTTGAGCAAATTCGACGAAATCCACAATATGTTGCAAAGTTTGTCTGAATACCATCGAGCAGGGAATGCCATTTGGCTGATATTCTGCCAATGTGTGTATCTCAATGAAATGAGAAAGTCTTAAGATGCGTATCTCGAAGAGTTCAGCAAGTTGGACGAAATCCACAGTATGTTGCAAAGTTTCCCTGAACACCATCGAGCAGTGAATGCCATTTGGCTGATATTCTGCCAATGTGTGTATCTCAATGAAATGAGAATGTCTTAAGGTGCGTATCTCGAAGAGTTCAGCAAGTTGGACGAAATCCACAGTATGTTGCAAAGTTTCCCTGAATACCATCGAGCAGTGAATGCCATTTGGCTGATATTCTGCCAATGTGTGTATCGGAACGAAATGAGAAAGTGGTAAGGTGCTTATCTCGATGAGTTGAGGAAGTTGGAAGAAATCCACAATTGGTTCCAAATTTTCTCTGAATACCTTAGAGCAGTGAATGCCATTTGGCTGATATTCTGCCAATGTGTGCAGCTCAATGAAATGAGAAAGTGGAAAAGTGCTCATCTCGATGAGTTGAACAAGTTGGAGGAAATCCACAAAAGGTTCCAAAGTTTCGCTGAATACCTTGTCGCACTGAATGCCACTTGGCTGAAATTCTGCCAACGTGTGTATCTCAAAGAAATGAGAAAGAGGCAAAGTGCTTATCTCGATGAGTTCAGCAAAATGGAGGAAATCCACAAAAGGTTCCAAAGTTTCTCTGAATGCCTTCGGTTAGTGAATGCCATTTGGCTGATATTCTGCCAATCTGTGTATCTCAATGAAATGAGAAAGTGGAAACGTGGTTATCTCGATGAGTTGAGCAAGTTGGAAGAATTCCACAATAGGTCCCAAAGTTTCTCTGAATTCCTTGGAGTAGTGAATGCCATTTGGCTGATATTCTGCCAATGTGTGTATCTCAATGAAACGAGAAAGTGGTAAAGTGCTTATCACGATGAGTTCAGCAAGTTGGAAGAAATGCTCAATATGTTCCAAAGTTTCTCTGAATACCATCGAGCAGTGAATGCCATTTGGCTGATATTCTGCCAATGTCTGTATTTCAATGAAATGAGAAAGTGGTAAAGTGCTTTTCTCGATAAGTTCAGCCAGTTGGAAGAAAACTACAATAGGTCCCGAAGTTTGTGTGAATTCCTTCGAGTAGTGAATGCCATTTGGCTGATATTCTGCCAATGTGTGTATCTCAAGGAAATGAGAAAGTGGTAAAGTCCTTATGTCGATGAGTTCAGCAAGTTGTAGGAAATCTACAAAAGGTTGCAAAGTTTCTCTCAATACCATCGAGCAGTGAATGCCATTTGGCTGATATTCTGCCAATGTGTGTATTTCAATGAAATGAGAAAGTTGTAAAATGCTTATCTCGATGAGTTCAGCCAGTTGGAAGAAAACCACAATAGGTCCCAAAGTTTCTCTGAACTCCTTCGAGTAGTGAATGCCATTTGGCTGATATTCTGCCAATGTGAGTAACTCAAGGAAATCAGAAAGTGATAAGCTGCTTATCTCGATGAGTTCAGCAAGTTGTAGGAAATCTACAAAAGGTTGCAATGATTCTCTGAATACGCTCGAACAATGAATGCAATTTGGCTGATATTCTGCCAATGTGTCTATCGGAACGAAATGAGAAAGTGGTAAGGTGCTAATCTCGTTGAGTTGAGGAAGTTGGAAGAAATCCACATTTGGTTCCAAATTTTCTCTGAATACCTTAGAGCAGTGAATGCCATTTGGCTGATATTCTGCCAATGTGTGCAGCTCAATGAAAAGAGAAAGTGGAAGAGTGCTTATCTCGATGAGTTCAGCAAAATGGAGGAAATCCACAAAAGGTTCCAAAGTTTCTCTGAATGCCTTCGGTTAGTGAATGCCATTTGGCTGATATTCTGCCGATCTGTGTATCTCAATGAAATGAGAAAGTGGAAACGTGGTTATCTCGATGAGTTGAGCAGGTTGGAAGAATTCCACAATAGGCCCCAAAGTTTCTCTGAATTCCTTGGAGTAGTGAATGCCATTTGGCTGATATTCTGCCAATGTGTGTAACTCAAGGTAATCAGAAAGTGGTAAGGTGCTTATCTCGATGAGTTCAGCAAGTTGTAGGAAATCTACAAAAGGTTGCAATGATTCTCTGAATACGCTCGAACAATGAATGCAATTTGGCTGATATTCTGCCAATGTGTGTATCTCAATGAAATGAGAAAGTGGTAAAGGGCTTATCTCGATGAGTTCAGCAAGTTGGAAGAAATGCTCAATATGTTGCAAAGTTTCTCTGAATACCATCGAGCAGTGAATGCCATTTGGCTGATATTCTGCCAATTGCCAATATGTGTATTTCAATGAAATGAGAAAGTTGTAAAGTGCTTATCTCGATGAGTTCAGCAAGTTGGAAGAAAACCACCATAGGTCCCAAAGTTTCTCTGAACTCCTTCGAGTAGTGAATGCCATTTGGCTGATATTCTGGCAATGTGTGTATCTGAATGAAGTGTGGAAGTGGTAAAGTGCTATCTCTGTGAGTTTAGCAAGTTGGAAGAGAACCACAATATGTCCCAAAGTTTCTCTGAATTCGGTCGAGTAGTGAATGCCATTTGGCCGATATTCTGCCAATGTGTGTAACTCAAGGAAATCAGAAAGTGGTAATGTGCGTATCTCGATGAGTTCAGCCAGTTGGAAGAGAACCACAATAGGTCCCGAAGTTTGTGTGAATTCCTTCGAGTAGTGAATGCCATTTGGCTGATATTCTGCCAATGTGTGTATCTCAAGGTAATGAGAAAGTGGTAAAGTCATTATGTCGATGAGTTCTGCAAATTGTAGGAAATCTACAAAAGGTTGCAAATTTCTCTGAATACCATCGAGCAGTGAATGCCATTTGGCTGATATTCTGCCAATGTGTGTATTTCAATGAAATGAGAAAGTGGTAAAGTGGTTATCTCGATGAGTTCAGCCAGTTGGAAGAAAACCACAATAGGTCCCGAAGTTTGTGTGAATTCCTTCGAGTAGTGAATGCCATTTGGCTGATATTCTGCCAATGTGTGTATCTCAAGGAAATGAGAAAGTGGTAAAGTCCTTATGTCGATGAGTTCAGCAAGTTGTAGGAAATCTACAAAAGGTTGCAAAGTTTCTCCGAATACCATCGAGCAGTGAATGCCATTTGGCTGATATTCTGCCAATGTGTGTATTTCAATGAAATGAGAAAGTTGTAAAATGCTTATCTCGATGAGTTCAGCAAGTTGGAAGAAAACCACAATAGGTCCCAAAGTTTCTCTGAACTCCTTCGAGTAGTGAATGCCATTTGGCTGATATTCTGCCAATGTGAGTAACTCAAGGAAATCAGAAAGTGGTAAGCTGCTTATCTCGATGAGTTCAGCAAGTTGTAGGAAATCTACAAAAGGTTGCAATGATTCTCTGAATACGCTCGAACAATGAATGCAATTTGGCTGATATTCTGCCAATGTGTGTATCTCAATGAAATGAGAAAGTGGTAAAGGGCTTATCTCGATGAGTTCAGCAAGTTGGAAGAAATGCTCAATATGTTGCAAAGTTTCTCTGAATACCATCGAGCAGAGAATGCCATTTGGCTGATTTTCTGCCAATGTGTGTATCTCAATGAAATGAGAAAGCCTTAAGGTGCGTATCTCGAAGAGTTCAGCAAGTTGGACGAAATCCACAATATGTTGCAAAGTTTCCCTGAATACCATCGAGCAGTGAATGCCATTTGGCTGATATTCTGCCAATGTGTGTATCGGAACGAAATGAGAAAGTGGTAAGGTGCTAATCTCGTTGAGTTGATGAAGTTGGAAGAAATCCACAATTGGTTCCAAATTTTCTCTGAATACCTTAGAGCAGTGAATGCCATATGGCTGATATTCTGCCAATGTGTGCAGCTCAATGAAAAGAGAAAGTGGAAAAGTGCTCATCTCGATGAGTTGAACAAGTTGGAGGAAATCCACAAAAGGTTCCAAAGTTTCGCTGAATACCTTGTGGCACTGAATGCCACTTGGCTGATATTCTGCCAATGTGTGTATCTCAAAGAAATGAGAAAGTGGCAAAGTGCTTATCTCGATGAGTTCAGCAAAATGGAGGAAATCCACAAAAGGTTCCAAAGTTTCTCTGAATGCCTTCGAGCAGTGAATGCCATTTGGCTGATATTCTGCCAATCTGTGTATCTCAATGAAATGAGAAAGTGGTAAAGTGCTTATCTCGATCAGTTGAGCAAATTCGACGAAATCCACAATATGTTGCAAAGTTTGTCTGAATACCATCGAGCAGGGAATGCCATTTGGCTGATATTCTGCCAATGTGTGTATCTCAATGAAATGAGAAAGTCTTAAGGTGCGTATCTCGAAGAGTTCAGCAAGTTGGACGAAATCCACAGTATGTTGCAAAGTTTCCCTGAACACCATCGAGCAGTGAATGCCATTTGGCTGATATTCTGCCAATGTGTGTATCTCAATGAAATGAGAATGTCTTAAGGTGCGTATCTCGAAGAGTTCAGCAAGTTGGACGAAATCCACAGTATGTTGCAAAGTTTCCCTGAATACCATCGAGCAGTGAATGCCATTTGGCTGATATTCTGCCAATGTCTGTATTTCAATGAAATGAGAAAGTGGTAAAGTGCTTTTCTCGATGAGTTCAGCCAGTTGGAAGAAAACAACAATAGGTCCCGAAGTTTGTGTGAATTCCTTCGAGTAGTGAATGCCATTTGGCTGATATTCTGCCAATGTGTGTATCTCAAGGAAATGAGAAAGTGGTAAAGTCCTTATGTCGATGAGTTCAGCAAGTTGTAGGAAATCTACAAAAGGTTGCAAAGTTTACCTATCTCCACTCTACTAATGAAGTATATGTCTCACCCTGCTGGTTGCTCCGTTTGTTGATGGAGCTGGTTGATGCTGTTTGCTGATGGAGCTGGTCGCTTCTGCTTGCTCTTGGAGCTGCTTGCTATTGGAGCTCAGTAAGAAGTCTCCCAACACCAAGGCAAAGTCCAACAGATTTATTTGACAGCATGAACTTCCGGAGCACTGCTCTTTCAGCAGGTGAATGCAGTCTGTGGCATGCAACTTGTAGATCTCGAATGGGGCAGCTGTGTTGATTTTGGACCAGTGAAAACCAGTGTTCTGAGATAGTCAGAGAGGAGAACAGCGCGAGATTTGACATAGGAACAGCAGGACAGTGTGTGTTAATGTCACTGGGTGCTCCTGATCAGTTGATAAGATTCTTAAACAGTAGAAATTAAGGCAAAGGCACAACAACACGCATAGAATTAAATTATTCTTTTAAAAAATCAAGATCATAAGCTAACAAAAGAATCGTTTAAACATATATAAATGCAGTAAAGATATAGACAAGTAATTATTATTTAAAACATATATTTTCATATTTGAAATGTTTTGCATGAACCATTTTTTCACTTTAGCTAAAGGCAAATTATCGCAAGATGTAATGGTAAAGAAAATAATTCAGAATCTAAACACTTGAACCTTTAATGTTCGCAAAACTCATCAGAAAGTTTCATATTGCAACTTCATGATTTGTTTCTTCATTGCCCAGACCTAGGATGGAAGATTGTCCAGGCGTAGGTCCACGTGGCTGTATAGTTTGGCAATGATCCAGGAGGAACATTCACTTTGACCCCAATAGTGAGCATCTAGGGTGACCTGCCAATGGGGAAGAGACGATAGTGAAGTGATGGGATTTCATATCCGGATTTAATGGACAAATAAGACCTAATTATGCTGGATGGCAAACTAGAATTGGCTGAAGTACATGTCAACGATTATTGTTGATAAGCCTATACTAAAGATGATTGACATTAAGTTCATATAAGGTAGGCATAATCGATAAGAAAACTATCTGTTTTGAATTGTAAGGATCAGATCTCTTCAGGGTGGTCCGGCTTCTCCATTTGAGAGCTTACACGACCCTTTGACGATCACTTGACAGCGCCTGGTTAAGTAAAGTTAGGCCATTGGTTCAGGAACACTGGCTTCATGGAAGTTCTATGGCCTGAGATTTCATGACAGCAGTGGTTAACTGGGCTACCGCGCCAATAGGCTGTCAGGAGGATTTAAGGTCTGAGTTTACAGAATGGTTAACCTTCAGCAAAAATTTATAACGTTATGTGAATTGTCTAAAAGTGTTTAGTGTTTTAAATGTTGTACGTTTTATTTTTTTAAAATTAACTTGTGACCTTTAATATATAATGAATTGACATTGACTTCAGGGAGTGTAAAGGAGAACATGCTTCTGTCTACACCAACGGAGACGAAGTAGAAAGGGTCGAGATCTTCAAGTTTTTCGGTGCCCAGATCACCAACAATCTTTCCTGATCCCGATACTATAATATCATGCCGATACTATAGTAAAGAAAGTCCACCAACGCCTCTACTTTCTCAGAAGACAAAGGGAATTTAGCATATCAGCAATGACTCTCATAAACTTTTACAGATGTACCATACAAAGCATTCTTTTTCTGCTTGTATGAGACCTTGGTATGGCTCTTGCTTTATCCAAGACTGGAAGGTAGTGAATGTAGTGAATAGGTAGTGAATGTAACCCAATCCATCAATCACAGTCTCCCATCCATTGACTCACCACATTTCCCCTTGCTTCGGCAAAGTAGCCAGCATAATTAAGGAGCCCGAGCACCCTGGACATTCTCTCTTCCACCTTCTTCTATCGGGAATAAGATACAAAAATCTGAGTTCACATATTAATCAACTCAAGGACAGATTCTTCCCTGCTGCTGTCAGAACTTGACTGGACTTACCTTACACTTAGTTGATCTTTCTCAACATCTAAACTACGACTGCAATTTTACACTTTGCACTCTCTCATTTCCTTCTCTATGAGCGGTATGTTTTGTCTTTATAGTACAAGAAACAATACATTTTCAGTGCATAATAATACATGCGACTAATAAATCAAATCAAATCGAATCATCATCATCATTGTTTGAAAACATATTTACTGCGATTTGAGATGATTCAACATTTTATACAGAGTGCAACAGTTTGTGGCAGCTGATGCATTTGGAAGGTTTAACACAGATTGGACTCGTTCTGCCAGTAAGCCACGATCGCTCAGATGGTCAGTTGGTTTTGCTTGCGCAGTCAATCAACCTCATTCCATCAGCCAGCCTCGCTTGGGAAGTCAGTCACCCTTTCTCACGTGGTGAGTCACCATTTCTTGCTTGGTCAGTTGGCATTGCTCATTCTTTCAGTATGTTGACTTTGCTTGTTTGATGAGTCAGTCAGTTTGCTTTTCTCAGTTGGGTGGTCATTCGGATTCACTCAGTTGGTTGGCTTCTCAGTGTTGCTTGCACCGTTAGTTTGTCAGCATCACTCACTCAGTTGATCAGTGAGTCTCAATCACTCAGTGATTCTGTCAGCCTCACTCGTTTAATTGATAAATTAGCCTCGCTCTCTCGATCAGTCAATGAGCCTCGCTCAATCAGTTGGTCAACCGGCCTCGCTCGCTCAATATGCCCGTTGTCCTCAATTGTTCAGTCTGTAATTCATTTAGACCACTTTGGTCAGTCAGTCTCTCTCGCTCGGTCAGTTGATGACTCGGGCTCACTCACATGCTTGGTTACATAAGAACATAAGAAGCAGGAGTAGGTCATCTGGCCCCTTGAGCCTGCTCCGCCATTCAATAAGATTATGGCTCACCTTTTTGTGGACTCAGCTCCACTCACCTGGCCACTCAACATAACCCTTAATTCCTTTACTCTTCAGAAATTTATCTATCCTTGCCTTAAAAAACATTCAGTGAGTTAGAATGAGCTATTTCATTGGACAGGGAATTCCACAGATTCACAACCCTTTGTCTGAAAAAAATCCTCAAAAATAAAAAATACAATAGTGGTCTGAACACTGGCTCATGAGGTACACCACTCGTCACTGATCGTCAACCAGAAAAGAAACACCCATTTACCCTCACTCTTTGCTTTCTGTTAGTTAACCAATCATCTGCCTATGCTAATACATTATCCGTAACACTCTGCATCTTTATCATATCTAGCTGTCTTTGGTGTGGCACCTTGTCAACTGTCTTCTGTAAATCCATATAAACCACATCCACAGGCTCCCCATTGTCCACACCATACGTAATATTCTCAAATAGTTCCACCAAATTAGTCAAACATGAACTTCCCTTCATGAACCCATGCTGTGTCTTACCAACGGGAGAATTTGTAACCAGATGTCTCGCTATTTCTTCCTTGACGATGGATTCAAGCATTTTGCCTACTACAGACTTTAAGCTGACCAATTATATTTACATGCCTTTTGTCTAACTTCTTCTTTAAACAGTGGTGTCACATTTCTTGTTTTCCAACCTGTGGGAACAAATCCAGAGTGAAGCAAATTTTGGTAAATTCCATGAGTATAACTTTTATTTTTGCCGACATTTCCTTTATTACCCTGGCATGCATTTGATCAGGACCAGGAAACTTGTCTACCTTTAGCCCTATTAATTAGCCCAACACTACCTCGTCCGTGATAATAATGGTTTCTAGGTCCTCTCCTGCCACAGACTTTCTGTCATCAATTTTTCGCATATTATTTGTGTCTTCCACTGTGAAGACTGACACAAAATACCTGTCCAATGTCTCAGCCATTTTCTCATTTCCAGTTAGTACATTCCTCTTCTCATCCTGTAAAGAACCAATGTTTGCTTTAGCTACTCTTTTTTGTTTTACACATTTGTGGAAACGTTTGTGATCTGTTTGTTATTATGTTCTGAGCTGGTTTACCCTCATAATCCATCTTATTTTTCTTTATAGCTTTTTTTTTCATGGCTGTCTGTTAACCTTTAAAGGTTTCTAAATAGTCTAGCTTCCCAATAATCTTTGCCATTCTGCATGCATTTTCTTTCAATTTGATCCCCTCCTTCATTTCCTTACACACCCATGGCTGATTACTTCTGTTTCTACAGTCCTTCCTTATCACGGGTATATAAGTTTACTGAGCACAATGAAAGATCTCTTTGAAAGTCCTCCACTGTTCTTCAATTTTCCAACCATAAAGTTTTTGCACCCAGTCTACCTTAGCCAATGTCTCCCTCATCCACTTGTAGTCACCTTTGTTTAAGCACAAGACACTGGTATTGGATTTTACCTTTTCACACTCCGTCCATATTTTAAATTCAGGCATACTGTGATCGCTGGTTCCGAGAGGATGCATCACTGCAAGATAATTAATTACTCCTGTCACATTACACAGGAACAGATCTAGGGCAGCTTGTTCCTTCGTAAGTTCCATTACATACTGTTCAAGGAAGCTCTCGCAGATACATTCTATGATCTCCTCCTCAAGGCTACCTTGGCCAATTTAGTTTGACAAATTGACATGTAGATTAAAATCACCCGTGATAATTGCTGTACAATTTTTAAATGCATCAGTTATTTCTTTGCTTATTTCTCGCCCCACTATGATATCATTATTTGGTGGCCTATGGACTATGCTTATCAGTGATTTTTCTTCTAACTATTTCTAATTTCCTCACAAACTGTTTCAACATTTTTTCCATAGAAACTATATCATCTCTCACTATCGCCCTGATATCACCCTATATATCAGAGCTACACCACCCCCCTTACCCCACTGTCAATCACTCCAAACAGTCAGATACCCCTGGATATTTAATTCCCAATCTTGACCACCCTGCCACCATGTCTCTGTAAGGACCACCAAATCATACCCCTTCACAATGATTTGTGTCATCAGCTCATTTACTTCGTTTCGAATGCTACGAGCATTCGGATGAGGTGCCTTTATGTTTGATTTTGTACCTTCTTTTTGGAATCTAACACATCCTCAGTTCTCACTTTTAATTTTTATCCTGAATTTTGGTGTAGTTGGCCTCACTTGTTCGGTCAGTCAGTTGGCCTTGCTCAGCTTGTGATTGGTGCTGCTGGACTGCACCTGCCTGTGCAAGCTCAGTTATCTTACATCGTAGGTACCCGCCTCTGCACCCACCATCCCTCAGCCCCATCCCGCCCCTCACCATGAACCACTATTCCTGCTGGAGGATTGCTATCCAATCTGTGTAAGGATGAAGATGATGAACCTGCTGACTGGCCAATGAAATGGCAGAAACTGGAGGCTGGTGACGGGTTGTGACGATGGGCAATTTGCCTGACCAATGGAAGAGGAGAAATGGCAAATGGCCCATTTCTGTCTAGTCAGTGTCAAGAACCACAATGTTATGTAGGTGGAGCGACATGTTGCAGAGCAGAGCTGATGGTGGTATTTCATCTGTTCAGTCAGTATTAGGGTGGTTAGTGTCCTACAGTTTGCGTATAGAAAAGGAAAAATAGAGAGACAGCATTGGTGGGTTTCCCTCTCAACGTTTAATGAATTAAAGAATTGTAGTGAAGGAAAATTTCAGCACATTTTTCAACTGCTGCCTGAAATGAGTCTGTGTCACAGCGTAAATTGCACTGTTTGGGCAGCAAATCATGATCTGCAGTGTGAAGTCAAATTACAGAAAGAAAAAGAAGAACTACAGTATGATATCCCAACCACAAAAGCCATTCAGAAGTCATACAACCCATAATCATTGACCATAACAGAATTAATTTGGCTGACACTAAAAGCAGTAAAATTATGGGTTTCCTTTGACTCTCCATCTCTGGGTCTTTGGGATTCTCCCCACTGCTATGAACTCGGAGTCTCCTGTGGGCTGTGCTGCTCACTAAGATATGTCTGATGGTAAAGACATTGAGCAGCAAAATTAGGACAAATGGAACACATGGGTTCAGAATGTTGTGGAGGAACACAATTGCTACCCAGGCTGGAGGTGTATGAACATATTGTGTAAGTCGACAAAACCAAGGTATGTTCATTAGCCAGTATTCACTGGTTAACATAAAATACCAGAAAATGTTCTTTAAACAGCTCAGCACACTCACTGTTCCCAGAACCTGAGCTGCTATTTTCTCACTGCAATATTTACTTTTCAGCTTAGGGCAGCAAATGGCCACAAACAGATCAAAGGTGAAAGCGATGGTGAACCAAACAGAACAGTCAGTGGCTGCATAAAGCAGGACGGTGTGGATATTACACACGGGTATGCACAACAGGAATTGAAAATGTTCCACATGAGCAATGGGAATGTGTCTCAATACCAGGTCAAGAGAAATGACCAGTAGATCCCCCAGTGACATGGCCACCAGATAGCCAGTGACACGCTTTGACAGGCCACAGTTCCTGTTCCTCAGCATTACCATTGTGAGTATGTTCACTGGAATGCAAAGAAATAAAAACTAAAATCATATAACAGGCTGGAGAAGTAATCACCAATTCCACTGAGGTGGTGTTGACAAACACACACACACACACACACACACACACACACACTCTCTCTCTCTCTCCCTCCTCCCCCTCCCCCCCCCCCCCCCCGCCTCTCTCTCTGCCTCCCTTGCAGAGACACAGGAAAACAAACCACACGCAAATCACAAACTCTCCTTGAGACTCAGGAACTCACAGCTTGATGCAAAGTCTCGTAGCAAGAACAGCCCCTGCAAAACACGCATGCACACACACACACATGCACACACACACACACACACACAAATACACACACACGCACACACAGACACACACACAGAAATGCACAACCTCTCCTGGGGAGATAGGAACATATGCACACACACAAAAAGAGAAACATTCCGGCTGACACACGAACATAAACATACATGCACAAATTCTCCTAGAGCCAGAGGAACATAATTCCAAACACAAAAATGCTCCAAGAGTTAAAAAAAAGTGTTCAGTCACCTGCAGGCACAGAAGCACAAACACAGACCCACAAATATTCCTAGAGACACAGTAATGCAAACCCACACACAATATCTCCTAGACCCATAGGAATAGAAAACCTCATAAACACTCTGAGAGACACAAGAACACATACCCACACATAATTTCTCGTTGAGATACAGGACACGAACACAAACAAACTCTCCTAGAGACATTAGAACACAAACACACATGGGAGGCGATGGGCCAGTGGTATTATCACTCCATTATTAAGCCCCAAACCCAGATATTGTTCAGAGGACCTGTGTTCGAATCCCACCACGGCAGATGGTGGGATTTGAATTCAGTAAAATAATCTGGAATTATGAGCCTACTGATGATCATGAAAACATTGTCGATCGTCAGAAAAACCCATCTGGCTCATTAATGTCCTTTTGTGCTGTCCTTAACTGGTCTCGACTACATGTGACACCAGAGCCACATTAATGTGGTTGACTGTCAACTGCCTGTGAAAATCATTTGTAACAATTGCTTTCAAAGTCCTCACAAAGAAATGAAACTGGATGGACCACCTGGCATCGACCGAGGCACTGGAAAAGACAATGGCAAATCAAGCAGCTCTGTCAATCCTGGAACATCCTCCTTACTAACATCTGGGGCTACTGCCAAATTTGGGAGAGCTGTCTCACGGACTAATCAAGCAACAGCGTGATGAAGTCATTCTCACGGGATCATTGCTTACAGACACTACCGCTACCATCCCTCGATTTGTCCCTGTCCCATTGGCAGAGCAAACCAAGCAGAGTTGGTGGCACAGTTGGACAGAGTTGGGAGGGAGTTGTCCTGGCATTCCTTAACCTCGACTCTGGACCCCATAAATTCTCATCTCTTCAGTTAGACAAAGGCAAGGAAATCTATTTCTTGTTACTATGTACCATCCTCATTTAGCTGATAGATCAGTATTCCATCATGTTCAACAACGTTTGGAGGTTGCACTGAGGGTAGAAAAGGTGCAGAATGGACTCTCGGTGGGGGACTTCAATGTTCAAGAGTGGCAGCAGCACTAGTGATCGAGCTGTTCTTGTCCAAAAGTATATTACTGTTAGACTGGTTAGCAGATGGTGAAAGAACCAACAAAAGGAAATAACATACTTGACCTCACGCTTTCCAATCTGCCCACTGCAGATGGAATCAGCAAGAATGGCAATCCCACAGTCCTTGTGGAGACAAAGTCCCGCCTCCAGAATGAGAATAACCGCCACTGTTTTGTGTGGTGCTTTACCTGTTGAATGGGGTAGAATTTGAACCGATGTAACAAACCAAGACTGGGCATCAGTGAGGTGCTGTGACCATCAACAGCAGCGAAATTATACTCCAGTACGATCTACAACCTCATGGCCCAACTTATTCCCCGCAAACCATTGCCATCAAGGCAGGGAATCAACCCTGTGTAAATGGAGACTGTAGAATGGCATCACAGGAGCAGCACCAGGCCTTCCTAACAATCAGTTGTCCAAAAGGTGAAGCTACCAAACAGGGCTACTTGCGTGACAAATGGCAAAACAGCAAGTGATAGACAGAGCTCGGCGATCCCACAACCAACGGATCAGATCTAAGGTCTGCAGTCCTTTCATATCCAGTCGAGAATGAGAGTGGACAATTAAGCATCTCACTGGAGGGGGATACTCCACAGGTATCCTCATCCTCAGTGACAGAGGAACCCGGAACTTCAGTGCAAAAGATAAGGCTGATGTATTCGCAGCAATCTTCAGCCAGACGTGTCGAGTGGATGAACCTTCTCTGAATCCTCCAGTTTCTCCACCGTCTCCGATGCCAGTTTCCAGCCATTTCGATTCACAACACGTGATATCAAGAAACAGTTGAAGACGCTGGATACTGAAAAGGCAATAGGTCCTGACAGCATTCTGGCAATAGTACTGAAGGCATGTGCACTAGAACATGCTGCTCCCGTGGACAAGCTCTTCCAATACAATTAAAACACTGACATTTAACCAACAATGCGGAAAATTACCCAGGTATGTCCTGTACACAAAAAACAGGGCAAATCCAGCCTGGCCAGTTCCCGACCAATCTGTCTACAGCTGATCATCAGCAAAAGTAATGGAAGGGGTCATCGACAGTGCTGTCAAGCAGCAGCTTCTCAGCACTAACCTGCTCAGTTACTCGCAGTTTGGTTTTGGTTGACTTTTAGTCAACTCCTGACCTCATTACAGCCTTCATTAAAACATGGACAAAAGGGCTGAATTCCAATGATGAGGTGAGAGTGACAACCCTTGACATCAAGATCGACAGAGTGTGGCATCGAGGAGCCCGAGTGAAATGGGAAGGAATGGGAATCAGAAGGCAAACTCCCAGGTTTGAGTCATATGTGATACATATAAAGATACTTGTGGCTGTGGTCAGTCATTTCAGTTTCAAGATGGCTCTGCAGGAGTCCGTCATGGTAGTGCCCAAGTTCCGACAATCTTCAGCTACTTCATCAATGACCTTCCCTCCATCATAGGGTCAAAATGCAGAAGTTCCCCTATGATTGCACAATGTTTAGCACTATTAGTGACTTCCCAGATATTGAAAGAGTGCATGTTCAAATGCAACATGATTTGGACAATATCCACGCTTGGTGACAAGTAGCAAATAAGATTTGTGGCACACAAATGACCATCACCAATAAGAGACTTTGTAACCATGGCCCTTTGGAATTCAATGGTGGAACCATCACTGAATCCCACACTGGAAACATCAGTGGGGTTATCAGTGACCAGAAACTCAACTGGTCTCACCACAGAAAGAAGTCTCACAACACCAGGTTAAAGTCCAACAAGTTTATTTGATAGTAAACCCACAAGCTTCTGGAACGCTGTTCCTTCGTCAGATAAGTGGAATGTTTTCACCCAGAAAGACAGTGGCTACAAGAGCAGGTCAGAGTCTGGGGATACTGCGACAACTCCTGACTCCCCAAAGTGTTTCCACCATAAGACTGCACTTGTCTGTATAGGTGCGGCTCAAACAGCGCTCGAGGAGCTTCCCATCATCCAGCACAAAGGAGCCTGCTTGATTGAAACCACCTCTACAATCATTCAGTCCCTCCACCACTGATGCTCAGTTGGATCTACAAGGTGCACTGCAGCAATTCACCAAAGATCCTGAGGCAGCACGTTCCAATCCCATGACCACTTCCATCTTGAAAGACAAGGGCAGCAGATATATGGGAATGCCACCACCTGCAAGTTCGCCTCCAGGTCACTTACCATCCTGACTTGGAAATGTATCGCTGTTCCTTTGCAGTCTTTGAGTCACAATTCTGGAGTTATGTCCTTAACAACATTGTTGGGCAATCCACAGAACATGGACTGCAGCGATTCAGAACGGCAGCTCACAATTACCTTCTCAAAGCAACTAGTGATGGGCAATAAATGCTGGCCAGACAGCGACACTGATGTCATACGAATGAATAAAAACCCATAAATTCTCCTGGAGACACAGGAACACAAACATAGACGCACAAAATCTCCTAGAGGCAGAAGACAACAAACTCACACACACAAATTCTCCTAGAGAAACAGGAACACAAACACACGTGAATTTTCTGCGGGCCGAAGAGCAGACACAAAATCTCCCAAATGCTCAATTGGCGATTCTCCGAGCTTCTCTTTAGCAGTGCAGCCGGCTGAGAGACTCAAGTGGAGGATGTCTAACGGGCTCCCCGCTGAGTGCTGTCACTTCCGTGACCCTCTGGCAGCTGGATATCCAGCGCCTACAGCTCCACAGCAGAAAATGGCGTGAAGCTTCACAAATTATTTAAATAGTGATGGCTATATATTTTAATACAAAAACCTAAGGTCACATACCAACGGACTCAAGAACAGCTTATTCTCTGCTGCCGTCAGAATTTTGAATGGACTTACCTTGCCTTAAGTTGATCTTTCTCTAAAGCCCAGCTATGACTGTAATACTACATTCTTCATTTTCTTGTTTCCTTCTCTATGAATGGTATGGTCTGTCAGTGTAGCGCGCGAGAAACAATATGTATCACTGCATGCTAATACATGAGACAATCATAAATCAAATCAAAATCAAAAAAACTTAATTAGAGGGCCTGGGATTGAAGTATCTGGGTCTACAAGCCTCTACGCCACCCAGGTCTCCCCTCCCCATAGGCAGGAGTACTTCACTTCACCAGGGTTTATAATTGCTTCCCATTTGTGGGCCACCATTTAGACTGAGATCCGATTTGCCAGCAATCCTCGGTTGGCAATGTGGGCCACGGCGCATGCGTCGATTTTAGCGCTGACAGTTACGTGTACATGTGCAGTGGACTGCTCAGCCCTACACTGCAGGCTTCTCGGACGGGAATAATCCCCACCCACAGATTTGTGCTGACAGACACGCTTGTGCCCTTTGCAGAGAACAAAGAGTGAGAGATCCTTTATGAAACTACTGCTGAAAGAAACAACGCAATTTAATGCAATTTTAATTTGAACCGAATTTCTACACTTTGTATTTTTTTGGGAGAATCGATCCCAACTGACTTATACACACACTGAAAAATATAAACAAAAACACAACCATATGAATAAACACAGGTGTAAAGAATATTTTCTTAAGCAAATCCACAAATATACACTATCGCACACACACACACACACACACACACAGGTATAATACCCAGGTCAGAAACTCCAAACTGCTTTATGAGGTCTGCCTGGATCATAAATATTACAATTTGAATGTGGCTATGGTAAGCATGTTCGATGTTTCACTTCATGTATGATCCAACTGACCCACGAGGAGCTTTGGTCAAACAATTTTTACTTGAACTACAATTAACATGTCACAGTAACTTCTACCATTTGCAAATAAGCGCTAAACACCCATGATAATGCAGAAACATGAACCACTATATGAAATGTTCTAAACAAACAAACCCCCTTATAAATATAAACCAGTCAAAGGTTTAACACCGAAGAAAAGACGTGATGCTGGAACTTAGTCCTTTGTTTGGAGAATTTGAAACTGACCTCCCAGCCTTGTAACCTCCAACTGGCCCTCGAGGTAGAGGCAATGCCATTGCTGGACACTTTTTTTTCTCTCGGCAAAACACTTCAAGAGACAGAGACACTCTAGTTGCTACCTAAAAAAATGCAACAACAGTCGAAGTTTCAATCCAGAAAAGAAAAAAAATCAGCTTTCAGCATGCCAGCATGAGGAGGGAAGCACAGAAACTGTTCAATCTGATGTCCAACCACCTTCTAAACCAAAAGTGCATCCAGCAGCCGAAAACTCAAAGTTAAACAACTCCTCTTAACTGAACTATCAACCATTCTTTCCCCAACAATCCAGGATCAAAAGAATCCCAGGAAGAGCATGAGTCACAAGGTAAAAATAAACAAAAACCCCATTTAAAACTTACAGGACTCTGAAGCAGACAGATCTGAGTCCACTTCTAACTTCAGGGAACATGATTAAAAATATAGACCTCAAAGGCAAACTGGCATGACACTTCCCATTCCAAAACTAAATGAACTATCAACATTCAAAGATGGTTTCACTTTTCAAAATCTTTCCGTTTCACACTTTTACTATTCTGAAAAAAAACATATATGCCTGAAACAAAATCAGAACCTGCAGAGATCATAGTACTGTACTCATTTCTGTCCTTGCTTTCCACCATCGATACTTTTAAAAATCACATATTTGAGGAACTTATTGATTTAAAGACTCCTTCAGTTCTTAATCCAAATGTACTTTAGTTCTTACAGTTAGCTTTGGTAATGTTCTCCAAGAACTTGGCAGGATCAGGAGGAGAAAACGATCTGGGTCATTCAGAAAAGTCTTTTTATCTCTGTACCCTTTTTTATTCATTGGCCAGAACTCTTCCTCTGGTAAGCAATTAGAACATTTTGTTTGACCTTGATCTTACACCATCAGTTTCTGCATATTCTTTGGCAAAGACACACAACAAATTGTCTTCCTTGCTGTCAGATCCCATTTTAACTGTGCTTTCAAAGATCACTACTGTGAAAACCATTTAAATTTACTCGAACACGAGCTGTATACAGTGCTGTTTCACTGGGCAGCCATATCTCAGCTCACTATACAGAATCGTTATGCCAGCAGTTCATTTAAATCATGGCGCAATCGTGGAACCTTGTTTGGTTCACATTAGTCTGATGCTTCCACTAATCAACCTCCTTTTAGAGATTACACGCGACTGTTGGTTTCATCTACATTTCACTTTGTATAGATTATGAGTTTTTTAAAAATGTAATCCTGCAATTTACAGGCACTTTAAACAAACCAGCAACAGTCAGTTTGGCTTGTATCTCTCTTCATCCCTGTTCAATATCTTTGTCCACATCATTGTTCTCCTTCTCCATCTCCACTAATTTAATGTGAATGATTAAGACTTTCGGCTGCTGAATCCTGGACAACTAAACATGAGCTCCTCCTTCTGAGCCTGTGCCAAATTTGTAAGGTAATGTTTGCAAGTGTATTATTTAATTTTTTACACCTATAACATGTATAACCATACTAGTACTTCCTAAATGATTTCCAGAACATTGTGCATGGGATATTAAAATAACTTTCACGTCATGTTTGTTCTCTTTGGAAGATAACTCAGAATTTATCCCAATTTCTAATGAATGCTCATTATCCAGGTTAATCTGAGGAATGCAAAATTCAGAATTATCTGGATTCAGTTCTTCACACTCTGTTATAACCAAAACAATATCCGCCTTCTGCTCTCCCTCCCTATCAAAATCCCTCTGTAATCATATCCTCATGATGCACTCTCAGTTTTCCTTCAAGCTGGAATACTTATCAAATAATTCACCTCTCTCGATTGCCTATGAATTTGATAAGGCAATGAGTTTCGAGCTTCACTGACAGCTAGTAGACTTTATCTCCACATGCTTAACTCCGCTTTTTGATTACTTATCCGGTTCATGTTTTAACACATGCTGTGCCACTTGTAAATCTTGTCTAGCCAATTCACCTGCTCTATTCAACCTTTCCCAAAAATATAACATACTACCCAATAATGGAGCCTCAGAGCTGACTCGCCAATTCCCCTGAATCAGGTTAAGTGGTTGCCTTATCTCATGACCAAAAATCAGTTCAAATGAACTGAACTTGGTTGACTAAATGGATCTTCTTTATCACAATCCTCTGGATAATCTTGGCAATAAGCCCTCAACATTGTCTTTAAAGTTTGATGCCACCACTCAAATACTTACTACGATTCTGGATGCTATGACTATGCTGTCAGTAGTTGTAAATAGTTCCTCAAATGCTAGAATGGATATTAATGGTGCTGTTTTGATCACACGTGAGGTTTCTCTGTCACGTGACATGTGTGAACTGATGGGCAAAATTTAACCATATCTGTAAGCAATCCAGGACATTAAAAATGGTTTACTATTTTAGCTGGAGTTTTCATTACTCCCAAATGACTTCCTGTGCTTTAAATACTACCCACAACATCTTTTTATAATGCACCAGTAATATCATTTGATGCACTTATGCCTGCTTTTCATCCGCCTTAATATGTAAAACTCTCCATTCCCTCTTTATGACGTCATTTTTAAAGATAACAACATGGCGGCACAGTAGCACAGTGGTTAGCACTGCTGCCACAGCTTTGGTCGCCGCACTTGCAGTAGGATATATTGGTCTTGGAGGGAGTGCAGAGGAGGTTCACTAGGCTGATACTGGAGATGAGGGGGTTGGATTATGAAGAGAGATTGAATAGACTGAGTCTGTACTCGTTGGAATTTAGAAGGATGAGGGGGGATCTTATAGAGACGTATAAGATAATGAAAGGGATGGATAGGGTAGAGGTACAGAGATTCTTTCTACTCAGAAAGGATAGCAGGACTAGAGGGCACAGCCTCAAGATAAGGAGGGGGCAGTTTAGATCAGAGTTGAGGAGGAACTTCTTCACTCAAAGGGTGGTGAATGTCTGGAATTCTCTGCTCGTTGAAGTGGGGGAGGCTACCTCGCTAAATATATTTAAGTCACGGGTAGATAGGTTTCTGATAGACAAGGGAATTAAGGGTTATGGGGAGAAAACGGGAAAGTGGAACTGATCCACTTCAGATCAGCCATGATCTTATTGAATGGCGGGGCAGGCTCGAAGGGCTAGATGGCCTACTCCTGCTCCTATTTCTTATGTTCTTATCTTTTTATGATGGCTTCACCGTGATTGTTCATTTTCAGACATGCTGGGCTAGAGTTTACAGGTACAAGTTGAGCATAATGTTGGTGCTGATATTCCACATCGTCCCAAGAATGTTTTGAGCTGCCTGACTTGTTCTAAATTCATTGCATTTTACACAGTGAAATTACCACAGCACATGATTGAGTGCAGACACTGTGTGAAGGTGGGTCCTTGTCAACACAATGACTGTGTGGTTATCACTTTTACGAATAATGAAATTGAGAGATGTTCAAGTGGAAAAGTCACTGAGTAGAGGAGACTTCTGCTGTGAACTGAATACAGTAGGAAGTCTCACAACACCTAGTTAAAGTCCAACAGGTTTATTTGGTAACAAAAGCCACTAGCTTTCGGAGCGCTGCTCCTTTGTCAGGTAAGTGGGAGTTCTGTTCACAAACAGGGCATATAAAGACACAAACTCAATTAGAGAATTGAAAATTTGATAAACTCGGACGTAGGGAACATGGAGATTTGTATCATAGAGTCATGAAAGCGTTTTTTTTTTACTTTTAATAACTGCGTTTGATCTTTGGGCAAAGAGGTAGAGACCGTAACTGATTAACTAAGCATGTAAACATTGCAAACATGAAAAAAATCTACGCTATTAACTATAACTATATATCAATGATTTTGAAGAATTGTTTACTGGTGATTGGTATGTGCAAATATATCGTATAATAACCAGAATTATAATTCGTGATGCAATGTATCAATCAGGAAATCTGTATGCCAACACAATCCAAATCTCACCAGGCTACGGCACTTCCTATCTTTCAGAAAACACGTCACGATTTCCTTCATCGAGCCCACACCGCTATCCATCCTGTCTTCCTGGCTGACCTGCTCTTAATGTTTCCTCACTGCCCTCTAACTTATTGGACTGGATGGGCCGATCTGGATTCCTGTGTTGCAATTACATTGTGAATCTACATTTATTGGGACATTTATTGTATCTCAGTTTTGGTTTGGGCTAAACAACACTCATACATCCAGGAGTGGAATCAGTGCTGCTGCTGTTCGGAATGAAATATATATGTGTGTAAGAAATTCCATCCTGATCATTTGAGTTGTTAGAAGTAATTGGTCATTTTGATCTGTTTCTCAGTCCGTTAAGTACTTGCCTGGGACATGGAACTGACTGAGGACAAGTTGTCATCCTGTCTGGCAGCCTTGAAGAAGGTGTTAGAATCTGTCAGCAACTAATCAGCCCCAGCATAGCATCCAACTGCCTGACTCTGCTGACAATACACAGCTAACACCCAAATTTGCTGGTTTCAACAAATAGACACCACTTTGTGGATTTCGGAATGTGGGTGAACATGGAAGAGAAAGATCAGGTCCTAAATTTGAGCCTATTTGATGATGAACATAATTTTAATTTGCCTCCAGAGGTTTAAAACGGGAAGGCTTGTATATTTAACACCATTTAACACAATATTTTACACAATTTCCTTGTGGCAGTACGTGTACACATACATTTCTAATGAATATGAGCACTTGGCAGGATGGCAAATGGCAGCAGAAGATCAGATTGTTCTCCACTCCAGGGTAAGGGTAAACTGGCTGTCGGACAGGGCCCAGGAGGTTCAGGTGGTAGAAGTTCAGAGAATGAGGGGTGCCCGTTGTTTGCCTCTTCCTCCCAAAAGGATATTGCCCTTCATGGCCCCACCTCCGTTCTATTTCCTCCTCCAGAACAAAAGAAATTTGAGTCCAATTCCAATGACTAATGTTTCCCTTCCCCTTGGAATATGCTGCAAAGAGACCAATGTGTTCGAGCTTTTTGTTGTAATAGTATTATTCATTCATGGCATGTCGTTACCGAAAACAGCATTTATCATACATTGTCATTGATCTTGGGAAGCTGATGTTGAATGGCCTATTTGATCGACTGCAGACCATGAGGTGTACATGTACCTTCAGTATTGATAGGCAGTGAATTCCAAGAATTGATCGAGCGGCAGTGAAGTGAAGTGAATACTTTGAAGTTAGAAGGATAATTTGCATAAAGGTGAATTGCAGCTGGCATCGGCTCGCTGTCCATTATGACCTTTTCCACGAACTGGTTTTGAAAATGTCAGCGTAAGGAGGCTGGATGACATCTTCCAGTTCATGCTGTGAACTTGATGTCACTGTGTTTCGGTCAGGGATGGTATGATTGCTTGTGGCTGCGGTGTCACAACCTTCATACTTTTCAAAGCTACAAAGTTGAGCACATAGTTTCAAACACTCTACCTAAAATTGACGATCACATTGAAACATATAAAGACTGGATGTACTGCTCGACATCCCACCTAAGCCAAGGCAGAGCAAAAGGGAAACAGGTGAATGGGGCCACCATTCACTCCAAGTTCCTCCCCAAGACACACATCATGCTAACTTTACTGTCACCGGGTCAAATATCAGTGTTCCACTACGGTCACTGGATCAAAGTCCAGGAACTTCCTGCAGAACCCCTTCAGCACTGCAAGAGCATCTTCACCATATGGACTGCAATGATTCAAGGTGGTTGCTCATCACCACCTTCTCAAGAACCACCACGATTGCAATAAGAGAGAGTGTGCGAGAGTGTGTGTGAATGGGAGTGTGTGGGAGTGTGTGTGGGAGTGTGTGTGATTGCCTGAATTTTAGTCTCGCATCATTGTTCTCAACTGGCTGTTACTCATGGGTTCACCAAAAGACTTACGGGAGCAGATACACTCAGTTGATGATCTCAGTGTTCTTATTAGATTGTGAAATGCGTGTAGCAGACCATATGTAATGAATCGTGTGTATTTGAGTGCATCGATAACCAGAGGATCAGGTGGAAGTTGTTCAGCTGCACAATATGTTGCACCATCAATGAAGCTTTAACATATCCATGACCTGTCTCACATCACGGTTTTTGTTCCATAATCCTCATGAACATTGAATAGCAAATATCTAACTATCTCAGCTTTCAAGTTTATCATCAACCTCTGTTCATTGACATCTGGGAAAATTTAACACTTCTAAAACATTTCCTCTGTTCATTTTTTGTCCAATATGGCACGACGTTCCCGAGGCAGTCGAGGTCATTTCAAACTATCCAATTATTCTCTAATATTCCAGAATATTGGCGATACATTAACAATGAGAAGAGTGTGTTTGGATTCCCGACATAAAATGATATTATTTGGACCCATTTTGCATAAATCTAACATCAAATGTCGAATTCTGCTTAATGCTAAATAGTGAAGCGCTTATCTGCCCCACATTCACCCTTAGTTCTCTTCTATGTTATTGTTCTTTCTCCAGAAATCCACGTTGCATTATTCCTGCACTTAAAAAAGTGGAAGTGAACATCTGGACGGCGTTTTTTATATTACAAAGACATAGAAAGATAGGACAATGGACGAAAGGTGCAGGAATTGGCCATTCGGCCCTTCAAGTCTGCACCACTATTCAATATGATCATGG
This sequence comes from Carcharhinus amblyrhynchos, assembly GCF_965287045.1. NCBI lineage: Eukaryota > Metazoa > Chordata > Chondrichthyes > Carcharhiniformes > Carcharhinidae > Carcharhinus > Carcharhinus amblyrhynchos. The sequence continues at coordinate 797,320 of NC_137350.1, forward strand.
GAAGGGTAAAACCACCTCCCGTGGTAAACAGGACTTAGAGCACCCGGGAGGAACGGCTGAGGGGCTTCACTGGTGCATTCTGGGAGAGGTTGGACCAGCAACATTTACCAAGAAGTAGGAAGTGAAATATCTGGTGTTAAGGAATGATAATAGCATCATAGATCGGAGATGTGGTCAGAGCAAAGGTGAAGGCAGATAGATGGGGTAGCCAGTCAGTGGTCATTCCCCCTCTCTAACAAGTATACGTTTTGGATACTGTTGGGGGAGATGGGCTGTCAGGGGATATCAGGAGCAGCAGACATAGCAGTCGTACCACGGTTGACTCTGTTGTTAAGCAGGGAGAGACGAAGAGGACTAGAGCAATCGTTATAGAGTATTCTATAGTTAGGGGTGCAGATAGGCATTTCTGTGGACTTGAAAGAAACTCCAAGATGGTATGTTGCCTTCCCGGTGCCAGGGTTCAGGATGCCTTTGAATGGGCAAAAAGCATTCTGAAGGAAGTGGGTGAACAGCCAGAAGTCGTGGCACATACTAGTACTAACGACAATGGCCGGAAGAGTGATGAAGTCCTGAAGCAGAGTTTAGGGAGTTAGGTGGTAAGTTAAAAAGCAGGACCTCTAGGGTTGTAATCCCAAGATTACTCCCTGTGCTAAGTGCCCGTGAGGCTAGGAATAAAAATATAGTGCAGTTACACATGTGGCTAAACAGCTGGTGTAGGAGGGAAAGTTTCAGATATCTGGACCATTGGGGTCTCCTCCGGGACAGATGGAAACCTGTACAAAAAGGATGGGTTGCATCGAAACCAGAAGGTCATAAATATTCTGGCCGGGGGGTTTGCTAGTGTCACATGGGAAAATTTAAACTCGTTCGGCAGGGTGTGGGAACCAAAGCAATGGTGAATTAGCTGAAGGGGAAACACAGAATAGGGCCAATAAGACTCAGAGAAACGGCAGGCAGGATGGGATTGCTAATCAGAGAGGATGTGGCGGACTGAAGCGCATTTGTTTCAATGCAAGAAGTGTAACAGGTAGGGCAAATAAATTTAGAGCTTGGATTAGTACTAGGAACTACGATGTTGTTGCCACTACAGAGACTTTGTTAAAGGAAGGACAGGACTGGCATTTTAACATTCAAAGGATACAGATGTTTCAGGCGGGGCAGAGGGGGATGTAAAAGGGGTGGGGGAGTTGCACTACTGGTAAAGCAGAATACAGGAGGACACGTCAGAGGGCTCATACAGCGAGGCAATATGCGGAGAGGTCAGGAATAGGAAAGGCGTAGTCAGAATTTTGGGTGTTTACTCTTGGCCACACAACTGCCAGTGGGAGATTGAGGAACAGATTTGTAGGTAGATTTTGGCAAAGTGTAAAAGTAACAGGGTTGTTGCGGTGGGAGATTTTAATTTTTCCTACATTGACTGGGACCCACTCAGAGCTCGGGTCGTGAATGGGTAGAATTTGTCAGGAACATCCAGGAGGACTTCCTGAAGCAGCATGTAAATAGTCCAACTAAGGAAGGGGTCATACTGGATCTGGTTTGGGGAATGAGCCCGGCCAGGTGGCCGATGTTTCAGTAGGGGAACACTTCAGGATTCAATTCAGTAAGCTTTAAGGTGCCAATGGATAAAGATAATTGTAGTCCTCAAATTAAGGTGCTGAATTGGGGGAAGGCAAATTATAACAATATTAGGCAGGAACCGAAGAATGTAGATTAGGATTGATGTTTGAGGACAAATCGACATCTAGCAAGTGGGAAGCATTCACATGTAAATTGATGGGGCTTCAGGACTGTAAGGGGAAGCTGATGCAATTTTTGAGAAAGCGGGCTGACAGAGCGGGAAATCGAGAAGTGAAATATGCTGTATAAACGCTTTGCAGGGGCAGGTGCTTAAAAACAAGTATGAAATCAGTTGCTCGCAGTCAAAGTAGTCATGGGTTGGGTATGATAAAGAAGCGGTCACTGCGAACCATAAAAAGGAGGAATAGGCGCCAAAGATAGAACAAGGGAAGACAGATGTAGGAGGGCGAAGCTAGCTGAGCAGTTCACGATAAGGGAGCGTGGAAACCAAGGACAGAACTAGCTGAGCAGTTCACGATAAGGAAGCGCGGCGCAGGAGCCAATAAACAAGGGAAGGGAGATGTATGATAAACTGCATAGGAATATAAGGCAGAATCATGTATTGTGTGTGTGTGTGTGTGTACCTGCGGGACTGCACCCTTTCTTGCAAGATTGAATAAACTGACGTAGAATGACTCCGCCGTGTCTTTGATTTCAAGAGCAGGGGGGGAAAGGGAAGTGGGATCGATGTCCCCAGAGGTGTCTCTTTGGATGGGCTCGACGGTTGAAACCTAACGGTGACAACTAAGCCGATCGAGTTCCCCCCCAAGGATTGAGTCAGTTGCTCGGGTGTAATCCATACAAACTGACTGGCCTCGGGTTGGGTACCTCCTACTTCTCACACAGGACTGGCACATTCCTGTAAGGATAAGAAGGATAAGTTTTGAGAACCTTGGTTAAGGGGAGATAGTGTAAGCCTCGTCAAAGAGAGAAAGCAAGCATTTCTCATAGCTAGGAGGCTCGGAACACACGAAGGAAGTGTGGAGTACAAGGAAAGTAGAAAAAACTTAAGCAAGGAGTAGGAAGGGCTAAAAGGGAGCATGAAAAAGCATTGGCCAGCAGACATAAGGAAAATCCCAAGGCTTTTTATACAGACGTAAAGAGCAAGATGATAGGCAGGGAGAAAGTTGGCCCACTCAAGGATAAGGGAAGGAATCTACGCATGGAGCCAAAGTAAATGTGTGAGGTATTAAATGAATATTTTGCGTCAGTATTCACCAAAGAGAAGGACTTGGTGAATGATGAGTCTGGGAAAGGATGTGTAGATAGTTTGAGTCATGTTGAGATCAAAAAGGAGATATTGGGGTTCTTGAGAAACATTAAGGTTGGGTCCCTAGGGTTTGATGGGATATACCCCAGAATTCCTAGAGAGGCAATGGAGGAAATTGTTGGGGCCTTGAGAGAAATCTTTGTATCCTCACTGGCTACAGGGAGGTCCCAGGGGATTAGGAAATAGCCAATGTTGCTCCTTTGTTTAAGAAGGGATAGCAAGAATAATCCAGGTAATTACAGGCTGGTGTCAGTTACATCAGCAGCGGGGAAATTATTGGAGTGTATTCTTCAAAACAGGCTTTATTCCCACTTGGAAATAAGCGGATGTATCAGTGAGAGGCAACATGGTTTTGTGAAGGGGAGGACGTGTCTCACAAACTTGATCGTGTTTTTTGAGGAAGTGACAAAGGTGATTGATGAGGGTCAGGTAATGGATTTTGTCTACGTGGACTTCAGATTGGTCTTTGACAAGGTGCCTCTTGGCAGACTGGTGAAGTCGCATGGGATTAGAGGCGAGCTGGGAAGGTGGATACAAAACTGACTCTGTCAGAGAATAAAGAGGGTAGCAGTGGAAACATATGCTTCTGAATGGAAGCCTTGACAAGTGGTGTTCCTCATCATGCTGGGACCTTTGCTGTTTGTAATATACATTAATGATTTGGAGGAAAATGTAACTGTATTGATTAGTAAGGTTGCAGATGACACAAAGTTTGGTGGATTTGTGGATAGTGATGAGGACCATCTGAGGATACAGCAGGATGTAGATCAGTTGGACACTTTGGCGAAGAGATAGAAGGTGGAGTTTAATCCAGACAAATATGATGTAATGCATTTTGGAAAGTCTAATACAAATAGGAAAAATATAAGAAATGGTAGAACCCTTAAGAGTATTGATAGGCAAGAGGGGTGTGTGTGTACAGGTACGCAGGTCACTAGAAGTGGCAATGCAGGTGGAGAAGAAGACATATGACATGCTTACCTTCATCAGCTGGGGTATTGGCTTTAAAAATTGGCAAGTTATGTTCCAGCTTTATAGAACCTTGGTTAGGCCGCACTTGAAATATAGTATTCAATTCTGGTCAACACATTGCCAGAAGGATATGGAGGCTTTGGAGAAGATACAGAAAATATTTACTAAGATGTTGCCTGGTTTGGAGGGCATTAGCTACGAGGAGAGACTGGAGAAACTTTTTGAGGGGCATAGGTAGAGTGGATAGTCAGAAGCTTTTTCCCAAGCTGGAAGATTCAGTTACAAGGGGGAATAGGTTTAAGGTGCGAGGGCCAAGGTTTAAGGGCGATGTATGAGACAAACTTTTTTACACAGAGAACAGTGGGTTTCTGGAACTCTTTGCCGGGGGAGGTAGTGGAAGTGGATATGATAGTGACTTTTAAGAGGCGGGAATAGAGGGATAAGGTCCCCAGAGAGGTCGGGGGTTTTAGTTAAGTCGGGCACCGTGGTCGGTGCAGGCTTGGAGGGGCCGAAGGGCCTGTTCCTGTGCTGTAATTTTCATTGTTCTTTGTTCTTTGATTCAATTTCCCTTTGGGATTATGATAGCCTGTCATCTACTAGTTGAATTCCCTAAAGGATGCGGTTATTTGTTTTGGGTGTGACATCCAATTCAAGTGTTAATCGTATTGCACATTCCATTTGATCACGGTGAACTGTGTGACTAAGTACGAGGGGCAGAGAACGGGTTTAATTTGTACAATAGTGATTCCAGCCACAACCCCCTCTCCACCACCCTCCCCCCCCAAAACCCGCAACACGTGTCCGTTAAGGGAAGTGATTTTTTTCATTTCTGAATTCAACTTTTGTATGCAGTCGTGTGTTTTCCACAAACCATTAATTTGCAGTGGGCTAATTATCTCTGCAAATTCCCGCAGTAAAATCGGGACCAGGAAACATCAGAGGCTTTGATTAATTTCCATATTCAGCAAACACAAGAGTTTTGACCACTCGTGCTTTTTTTTGTATTGAAACAGAAATTGATAACTGAAATAAAGTGGCAGTACCACAATAACAAAAACATAATAGTTGTAGCTTTCTTGGGAGCCTAACATCCATAAGCAAAAATCTACTGATGTATGTCTTCATGAAGGGTGATGTTCTCTTTCGGACATAGATTCTGCTATTTGATGTATTTCGGTGACAGCAAATTCTATGATCAATTCACAATTAATTGTAACATTGGACAGTGTAACAGATGCACGTTGTATGATATTATCTATCATTTTACATTCGACCTGGTAAGACTGCATTAATTTTCTTTTGTTGCAATGAATTTAAAAGCAGCTCGATAGTCAACGTACAGGCGAAGAAATCTGTGCTCCAATCGAGACATGAAATTCGAAGTTGCAAAATGAAATAACAGTTATCAGGATATGCAAAATATCCTAAACACACAGAGTTGAATAAACTTTCAGGTTATTGCTACAGTATGCATATTGGTAAGGCACATAAATATGTTTTAACATTTGATTGCGTTATTGAGCTTGATATTATTGCCTGGGGTCCATGTTCGTGTTTGTTTTGATATTGCGCTAGATAATGATGCACATTGCGTGTTTACTTCTGTTGTTCTCATATAACTGCCGAGGGAGATTGGCCTCACTTGCTCAGTCATTCTGACTTATTCACTCAGTCGATCAGTGGGCCTTGCTCAGTTAGTCTCACTCCCTCAGTCAGGCTTCATTTATCCGTTGGCCTGTCTGCCTTATTCAATCGGTCGGAAAGTTGGCCTCACGTGCTTGATCATTCAGTCAGCCTCACACACTTGTTACGTGTATTGGTCCGTCATTCAGCCTCACTCTCTTGCTTGGTCATTTGTTTTTTTGCTTATGAGTCACAAGTCACATTAACACTGCAATGAAGTTACTGTGAAATTCCCCTAGTCGCCGCAGTCCGGAGCCTGCTCAGGTCAATTCACCAAACCAGCACGTCTCTCAGAATGTGAGAGGAAACCGGAGAACTCTGAGAAAATCCACACAGACATGAGGAGAAAGTGCAAACTCCACACAGACTGTGACCCAAGCTGGGATTTGAACTCGGGTCCCTGGCTCTGTGCTGCAGTAGTGCTAAGCACGTTGCCACCTAGAATTCTTCACTCGGCCGGTTAGTCAGTCAGCCTCACTCCTCATTCAGTCCGCGTTACTCACTCAGTCGTTCAGTCAGACTCACGGAGTCACTCGTCATTCAGTACCTTAATCACTTAGTCGTTCGGCCTATCTCATATCCTTGGTTGGTCAATTGAACTGTTTACGTGGTCAATCAGTCCCGCTCAGTCTTCCTGGCTTACTCATTCTGTCAGTCAGCCTCGATCGCTCGGATGGTCAGTTGGTCTTGCTCGCACAGTCAGTCAACCTCGTTCCATCAGTCAGTCAGCCTCGTTTGTGAAGTGAGTCATCCTTTCTCACGCAATGAGTCACCATTGCTTTTTGGTCAGTTGGCATTGCTCATTCATTCAGTAAGTTGGCCTTGCTTGCTTGATCAATCAGTCAGTTAGCTTTGCTCAGTTGGTTGGTCATTCAGACTCGCTCAGTTTGTTGGTTTCTCAGCATTGCTTGCTCGGTTAATTAGTCAGCCTCGTTCGCTCAATCGATCTGTCTGCTGCACTCACTCAATCAGTCACTCAGCCTCAGTCACTCGATCAGTCAGTCTCACTTGCTCGATTGTCAAGTTAGCCTCTTTCTCTCAATCAGTTGGTCAGTCAGCCTCACTCGTTCAATATGTCTATTTTCCTCAATCGCTCAGTCCGTCATTCATTTGGACCATCTTGGTCAGTCAGACTCTCTCGCTCGATCAGTTGATGACTCGGGATCACTCACTCGCTTGATTACATAAGAACAAAAGAACTCGGAGCAGGAGTAGTCCATTCGGCCCCTCGAGCCTGCCCCGCCATTCAATAAGATCATGGCTGATCTCTTTCATGGACTCAGCTCCACTTACAGACCGCTCTCCATAATTCTTAATTCTTTTACTGTTCAGAAATATATCTATCCTTGCCTTAAAAAATCATTCAATGAGGTAGCCTCAACTGTTTAACTGGGCAATGAATTCCACAGAATCACAACCCTTTCAGTGAAGAAGCTTCTCCTCAACACAGTTTTAAATCTGCTTCCCCTTTTTTTGAGACCATGCCCCCTAGTTCTAGTTTCACCTGCCAGTGGAAAGAACTTCCCTGCTTCTATCTTTTCCATTCCCTTCATAATCCTATGTGTTTTGATAAGATCTCCCTCATTCTCCTTATCAATCTCATTCAAAATAATATAGCCCCAGTCACTCCGAATAAGCCAACCCTCTCAACTCAGAATTAATCTAGTGAATCTCCTCTGCAACGCATCAAATGCTAGTATATCCTTTTCTCAGGTAAGGATACCAAAACTGTACACAGTACTCCAGGTCTGGTCTCACCATCACCTTGTACATCTGCAATATAACATCACTGTTTTTAAGCTCCATCCCTCTAGCAATGAAGGACAACATTCCATTTGCCTTCTTAATTACCTACTGCGTCCGCAAACCAATTCCTTGTGATTCTTGCACAGGGACACCCAGATCCCTCTGCACAGCAGAATGCTGCATTTTTTTTTACCATTTAAATAATAATGCATTTGCTGTTATTCCTACCAAAACTGCATTCCATCTTCCAGATCCTCGCCCACTCAATTTGACTATCTATACCCCTTTTCAGACCTTTTGCATTCTCTCCACAATGTGCTCTGCCACTCATCTTAGTGTCATCTGTGACTTCTGACACATTACATTTGGTCCCCAAATCTAAATCATCCATGCAAATTGTAAGCAATTGCTGTCCTAACACTGATCCCTGAGGCACACCACTAGTCACTGATCGTCAACAACAACAAAAAAATCCATTTCACCCCACTCGTTTTTTTTGTGAGTTAACCAATCATCTGTTCCTGCTAGCACATTACCCATAACACGTGCATTGTTACCTTATGTAGCAGTCTTTGGTGTAGCACCTTGTCAAATGCCTTCTGTAAATCCAGATAAACAACATCCACAGGATCCCCTTTGTCCACTGCATATGCAATATTCTCAAATAATTCCATCAAATTAGTCAAACATGACCTGATCTTCATGAACCCATGCTGTGTCTTACCAATTGGACAATTTATATCCAGATGTTTCACTCTTTTTTCCTTGATGAGAGATTCAAGCATTTTCCCTACTACAGATGTTAAGCTAACCGGCCAATATTTATATGTCTTTTGTCTACTGCCTTCTTTAAACAGTGGTGTCACATTTGCTGTTTTCCAATCTGCGGGAACAACTCCAGAGTCCAGCGAATTTTGGTAAATTACTGTTACTGCATTTGCTATTTCTCCCGCCATTTCCTTTATTACCCTAACATGCATTCCATCAGGACCAGGAGACTTGTCCACCTTTAGCCCCCCCCCCATTAACTTGCCCAACACCACCTATTTCGTGATAATGACGGTTTCTAGGTCGTCACCTCCCATAGACTTCCTTTCATCAATTTTTGGCATGTTATTTGTGTCTTCCACTGTAAAGACCGTCACAAAATACCTGTCCGATGCCACAGCCATTTTCAGATTTCCAGTTAGTACATCCCTCTTCTCATTCTGTAAAGAACCAATGTTCACTTTAGCTACTGTTTTTCGTTTTATACATTTGAGGAAACTTCGGCATTCTGTTTTTATATTCTGACCTAGTTTACTCTCATAATCCATCTTACTTTTCTTTATAGTTTCTTCATGGCTTTCTGTTAGCCGTTAAGGATTTCCCAGTCCTCTAATTTCCCAATACTCTTTGCCAGTTTGTGTGCAGTTTCTTTCAATTTGATACTTCCCGACATTTCCTTAGTTACCCATGGCCGATCATCTCTTTTTCTACAGTTCTTCCTTATCACGAGTATATAAGTTGACTGACAACTGTGAAAGATCGCTTTCAAAGTCCTCCATTGTTCCTCAGTTATCCAACAATAAAGTTTGTGTTCCCAGTCTACTATAGCCAAAGCCTACCTCATTCATTTGTAGTTTACCTTTGTTTAAGCACAAACTGGTATTGGATTTTACCTTCTCACGCTCCATTTGTATTTAAATTCAATTATACTGTGATAGCTGTTTTCGAGAGGATCCATAAATACAAGATCATTAATTATTCCTATCTCATTACACAGGGCCAGATCTAGGTCAGCTTGTTGCCTAGTAAGTTCAATTACATACTGTTCAAGGAAGCTATCAGGGATACGTTCTATGAAATCCTCAAGGCTGCCTTGGCCGACTTGGTCTGACCAATTTATATGCAGATTAAAATCCCCCATGATAATTGCTGTGCCATATTTACATGCACCAATTATTTATTTGTTTATTTCCCACCACAATGTCATTATTTGGTGGCCTATAGACTATGCTTTTTCTTCTAATTATTTTTATTTTCCACCCAAATGGAGTCCACATTTCTTTTCAAAGAACCTATATCATGTGTCACTACCTTCCTGATGACATCCTTAAGTATCAGAGCTGCACCACCTCCATTAACTTCCTGTCAGTCCCTCCAAACAGACTGACCCCCCTGGACATTTAACCCAAATCTTGATCATCCTGCAACCATGTCTCTGAAATGGCCATCAAATCACACTCGTTCACAATGATTTGTGCCATCAACTCATTTACCTTGTTTTGAATGCTATGAACATTCAGATAAAGTGCCCTCATTCTAGCTTTTGCAACTTTTTTGGATTCTAACACTTCCTGAGTTCTTCCTTTTAACTTTTTCCCCCTTATTTTTGGTGCAGTCGGCCTCACTTGCCTGATCAGTCAGTTGGCCTTGCTCAACTTGTAGTTGGTGTTGCTCTATTGCACCTCCCTGTGCAAACACAATTACCTCACATCCTAGGTCCTCCCCCCACCCCCAACCATGAACTACTATTCCTGATTAGAGGATTGGTATCCAATCTGTGTAAGTGATGAAGATAATGTACTTGCCTGCTGGCCAATGAAGTGGCAGAAACATTGGGAGGCTGGTGACAGGTTGTGACAATGGGCAATTTGGCTGACCAATGGAAGAGGAGAATTGGTGAATGGCCCATTTCTGTCCAGTCAGTGTCAAGAACCACAATGATAGATAGGTGGTGTGTTCAGTTGCAGAGCAGAGCTGACAGTGATGTCCAATCAGTATTAGGATGGCTAGTGTCGTACAGCTTGAATGTCCAATAGGAAAATAGAAAGGCTGTGTGGGCGGGTTTTTCTCTCAGCGTTAAATGAATTGAAGAATTTTGGTGAAGGGAAATTTCAACACATTTTTCATCTGCTGTCTGAACTGAGTTTGTGCCACAGCGTAAATTGCCGTGTTTGTGCAGCAACTCAGGAGCTGCAACATGACACCGACTTCCATAAAGTAAACAGGAAAAAATGCAGTAAAATACCCTAACCATGAAAACCATTCAGAAGTCGTATAAACCATGGTGATTGACCATAACAGAATGAAATTGGCTGATATTAATATCAGTAAAATGATGGATTTCCTTCGACTCTCCATCTCGGGGTCTCTGGGATTCTCCCCACTGCTATGAGCTAGGAGTCTCCTGCGGGCTTGGCTGCTCACTAAAATATGTCTGATGGTGATGGCATTGAGCAGCGAAATCAGGACAAATGGAGGACATGGGTTCAGAATGTTGTGGAGGAACACAATTGCTACCCAGGCTGGAGATGTCTCAACATATGGTGGAGATAAACAAAACCAGGGTAAGTTCATCAGCGAATATCTACCGGTTAACATAAAATACCAGAAAATGTTCTTTGAACAACTCAGCACACTCACTGTTCCCAGAACCAAAGCTGCCGATTTCTCAGTGTAATATTTACTTTTCAGCTTGGGGCAGCAAATGGCCACAAATCGATCAAAGGTGAAAGCGACGGTGAACCAAACAGAACAGTCAGTGGCTGCATAAAGCAGGACGGCGTGGATATTACACACGGGTATGGACCTCAGGAATTGAAAATGTTTCCCATGAAGAATGGGAATGTGTCTCAATATCAGGTCAAGGAAAATGACCAGTAGATCTCCCAGTGACATGGCTACCAGGTATTGAGTGACACATTTGGACAGGCCACAGTTCTGGCTCATCAGTGTCAGAATTGTGGGTATGTTCACTGGAAGATAAAGAATGAAAAAGCAAAATCATACAACTGCCTGGAGAAGAAATCACCAATTTCACTGAAGTGCTGTTTTCAAAGACACACACACACACACACACACACGTGCACACGGACATGCACACACACAACCACTTCTAGAGACACAGGAACACAAATCCACACACAAACTCTCCTTGAGACTCAGGGGCACACATGTTGATACAAAATCTCCTAGCAGCATAAGAACAGAGTCCCCCCTTCCTCGCCTCACACACACACACACACACACACACACACACACACAAATACTCATAGAGTCACAAACAACCCACAATCTCCAGGAGACACAAAAACACATGCACACACACAAACAGACAAATGTTCCTGTCGGCATTGTGCCTCTTGGAACGCTTTTGTATTTGGAATTGTGTTCCCCTGCCTCACGGAAAATGTTCTTTGAACAACTGAGAACACTAGCCTACATGTGACACCAGAGCCACATTAATGTGATTGACTGCCTTTGACACTGCCAAGCTAGTCACTCAGTTGAAACAATCACTACAAAGTCTCCACAAAGGAACGAAAATGGATGGACCACTTGGCATCGACCGAGGCACTGGGAAAAAAACAACGGAAAATCAAACAGTTCTGTCGACCCTGGAACTTCTTCCTACTAACATCTGGAGCTAGTGCTAAATTTGGGAGAACTGTCTCATAGACTAAAAAGCAACAGCCTGATGTGGTCATTCTCACGGAATCGTAGCTTACTCCAGACACCATCGCTCAATTTGTCCTGTCCCATCAGCAGGACAGATCAAGAAGAGGTGGCGGCACAGTGGCACACATTTGGGAGGGAGTTTCCCTGAAAGTCCTTAACTTCCACTCTGGATCACACTAATTCTCATGTTTTCAGATAACCAAAGGCAAGGGAGCCTTTTTTTTCTGGTTACCATGTACCGTCCTCATTTGGCTGATCAGTATTCCAGCATATTTAACAACATTTGGAGACCACACTGAGGGTAGTAAGGGGCAGAGTGGTAGCAAGGTGGGGGATTTCAATGTCCATCACCAAATGTGGCAGCAGCACTAGCGATCAAACTGGTCAGGTCCAAAATTAGAGACCTGCAAGGCTGAGCCTGTAGCAGGTGGTGAAGGAGCCAACAAGAGGAAATGACATAGTTGGCATCATGCTTCCCAACCTGCCGGCTGTAGATGCATCTGTTCATGAAGAAATTGCTAAGAGTGACAACCACACAGTCCTTGTGGAGACTAACTCCTGCCTTTACATTGAGAATAACCTCCACTCTTTTATGTGGTGCTATGTTTGCTGAATGAGATAGACTTTGAACCGATATAGCCAATCAAGGCTGGGCATCAATGAGAGGCTGTGGCCATCAACAGCAATGGAATTGTACTCCAGCACAATCTGCAACCTCATGGCCCAGCATATTCCCCACTAACCATTACTGTCAAGCCAGGGGATCAACCCTGGCTCAATGAAGAGTGTGGAATTGCATTCCAGGAGCAGCACCAGGCCTACTTAAAAATGAGTTGTCAACCTAGTAAAACTACCAAAGAGGACTATTTGCATGTCAAATGGCAAAACAGTAAGTGATAGACAGAGTTTGGTGAAATCACAACCAACAGATCAGATTTAAGGTCTGCAGTCCTTGAACATCCAGTGGAGAACGATAGTACACAATTAGCATCTCACTGGAGAAGGAAACCCCACAGACACCCTCATCCTCAATTATGGAGGAACCCAACACATCAGTGCAAAAAATAAGGCTGAAGTAATCACAACAATCTTCAGCCAGACGTGTCACGTGGATGAACCATCTCTGACTCCTCCAGCATCTCCGATGCCAGTTTCCAGCCAATTCGATTCACAACTACGTGATATCAAGAAACAGTTGAAGACACTGGATACTGAAAAGGCAATAGGTCCTGACAGCATTCTGGTAATAGTACTGAAGGCTTGTCCACTAGAACATGGACAAGCTCTTCCAATACAATTAAAACACTGACATTTACCCAAAAATGCGGAAAATTTCCTAGGTACGTCCTGTATATAAAAAGGCAGGACAAATCCATCCTGGCCAGTTACTGCCCAATCAGATTACACTGGATCATCAGTAAAAGTAATGGAAGAGGTCATCGACAGTGCTGTCAAGCTGCATCTACTCAGCACTAACCTGCTCAGTTACACCCAGTTTGGGTTTCACCAGTTTCACTCAACTCTTGACCTCATTGCATCCTTCATTGAAATATGGGCAAAAGACTGAATCCCAGTGGTGAGGTGAGAGTGACAACACTTGACATCAAGATCGATAGAGTGTGGCATCGAGGAGCCCGAGAGAAACAGGAAAGAATGAGTATCAGAGGGCAACCTCCCAGGTTTGATTCATATCTGATACCAATGAAAATGGTTGTGATTGCGGATGATCAGTCATCTCAGTTCCAAGATATTTCTTCAGGAGTCCCTCATGATAATGCCCTAGATCCAACAATCTTCAACTAATTCATGAATGACCTTCCCTCCGTCATAAGGTCAAAAATGCAGATGTTCCCCGACGATTGCACAATGTGAAGCACCATTCATGACTCCTCAGATACTGAAAGAGTGCATGCTCAAATGGAATATGACCTGGATAATATCCAGGCTTGGCTGACAAGTGGCAAATAACATTTGTGCCACATAAATGCCAGGTGATGACCACCACCAATTAGAGGCACTCCAACTGCCATCCCTTGAAATTCAATGGTGGAACCAGCACTGAATCCCCCACTCTCAACATCCTTGAGGCTACCATTGACCAGAAACTCAAATGGACTCACCACATAAATACAATGGCTAAAAGAACAGGGCAGTGGCTAGGGATACTGCGGCATGCAAATCCCCTCCTGACTCCCCAAAGTCTATCTGCCATCTCCAAGGCACAAGTCAGGAGTATGATGGATGACTGCACTTGCCTGGATAGGTGCAGCTCAAACAAAAATCGAGAAGCTTGCTACCATCCAGAGCAAAGAACCCTGCTTGATTGACACCACATCTACAAACATTCAATCCCTCCATGACACATGCTCAGTAACATCTACAGGATGCACAACAGCAATTCACCAGAAATCCTTAGACAGCACGTCCCAAACCCACGACCATTTCCATCTGGAAGCAGATGCATGGAAATGCCACGAACTGCAAGTTCGCCTCTAAGCCACTGACCATCCTGACTTGACTGTTCCTTTGCAGTTGCTGGGTCAAAATCCTGAAAATCCCACCTTACCAGCATTGTGAGACAACCGACAGAATATGGACTGCATGATTCAAAACGGCAGCTCACAATTACTTTCTCAAAGGCAACTAGGGATGGGCAATAAATGCTGGCAGCCAGCGATGCTGATGCCACGCGAATGAATAAAAAAAAACACAAAATCTCCCAGAGATTCATGGACACACACACTTGCACACAGACTCTCCTAGAGGCAGAAGACAGCAAACCCGCACACACAAACTCTCCTAGAATCATAGGAACACACACTCACATATACATTTTTCCCCCTGGAGAAATAGGAACACACACACACACACACACACACACACAAACACACACACACACACACACACACACTCACACACACATGCAGGAAGAAACTCACCTACCTACATGCTCACGTACGCACAAAAACAAACTTGCACCCATCAACACTCACACACACATACACTGAAAACAAACCATCACACAGACATACAAAAGCCACAACCACACACAACTGCACATAGAACAAGACCCACACACATATCTACACACACACACACACACACACACACACACAAATACACACACACACACACACACACACACACACGTATAATACCCAGGTCAGAGAGTCCTAACAGTTTTATCAGGTCTGACTGGATCATAAATATTACAATTTGAATTTGGCTATGGTAAGCATGAAATGTTAGATGTTTCACTTCACTTATGATTCAATTGACCCATTCGGAGCTTTGATCAGACATTTTATTTAAAATGTGGAGTGGAGTGTGTATTTTCAGGTACCGTATGGATGTGAACAAACAGAGAGATTTTGTGAAATTGATGGAGAATGGGGGAATCAGATGAACAGATCATGGGGAGATTTGATCAGGTGAGTGAGTAACCTGAGGCTTTTCCAGAGCAGCTGGTGACAGAAGTGAACGAGCACATGAATGATGGGTAAATGGGATTTTGTGAGAGTTGGTACATGGACAACAGATGTGCTTTGGTTCAGCAGCTTTGTAACTGGGCAGCTGGTCATTGGAAAATTGGTACGGTTGAATCCAGTATTCAGAATGACAGCTGGGGGGACCAGAGTATAAAACTCCTGAGGCAACGATAACAGGATTAATGATGGAGAGGATATGGGGTCAGATTTCAGCTCAGGGTAAAAGGGTTAACAAAGGTTGCAATTATTGTGAGCTAACCTTATGTACAGGGATGGTATCAGTAGATAGGGAAAAGAGATTGGGAGAACCATTGAAGTCAATGCAGATGTACCCATAACTCCAATAACAAAGACACTAATACATTGAATGATAGTTTACAAACATAATCACTGACATAGAGGTTTACCATATGCCACAATGGGAGAAATTTAGATAATCTGAGCTATCAAATACACTGAAACAGTTTTCACTGTTTTGTCGTGTTCATTAATGGACAGAGAGACACAACAGCAATAGAAACAACAGTAGCAGTGCAGAACAAATGACAAAATCAGGGATAAAGTTAAATAGGGTTTACAGAAGTAAGTACTGGACTTGACACTTACCTAGGACACCAACTATAGCCAGGATGGGATAGTAAAATCCTTGAACAAAGTAGACTACATGTACAAACCGCCATGAATATATTTCACTTGTTATGAAATAAAAACTCTCGGTGAAAGTGCCACTACTATAAACATAAGAAGGTGGAAAGGGTTGTCGGGGTGGGGGTGGAATGTTCCGATGCATTGTTCCCAGGTTCTGATCCATTGTTGAAATGTTCCAGTTCATTGTTCCCAGATTCTGACCTCTCCTCCCACTGTCTCTGCAACTGATGATCTCTGTTAGTCTCGGAGTTGTCGCTCCCACTGGCACGATGGAATAACACATTAAATGGGTTTCATTGTTAAAAGAAGAAGGAAAGCCTCCAGTGACGCTGCATGTATCCGTGGAGACATATTAATCACAGTTACTGAACAAACAGCTTCAGTTAACCCCATTCAATCAGGGTCGGGGGGGATGGAAATCACGGAAATAACAGGGTGTCTGACCAGAACCTTTAAATCTTCATTGGATATGGGGGTGGGCCCTGAGGTATCATTTGTGGATTTTAGATGAGGTTATCACTTGTCAGGATTGATAAAGACTGCTGAAATCTACTCTGTTTTTAACACATCCAATCCCGCCCCCAACTTTATTTTAAATAAGCCAGAACAAAACCAAAAGGAATATTGCCGGTGAAAAATGAAAAAAAAAATGCTTGGTGTGAACTTGGGTATAAGCAAATGTCAACATTCTGCAGATGTAACATAATTTTCCTTGTGGAACTGGGCAGCTGGCTGGTTGGGTTATTTGGCGTCAAACATATGCAAGGGTTAGTGTTTTTTTTCTCCATTACTATCTGAATGATCATTATGATTTTACAACATTTAAATGTTGCTGTTATTTAGCAGCAAAATCCAGAGTGGGTGCAGCAGCAGAGACGTTGATACAGGTGGACAGGGAACTGTCCTTATTACCCTCCAGTATATGAGAATATGTATTGTCAGACATCTACTAAAGGACGACATGAGATAATTTTTTTTTGCCTGGAATTGTTGGTTTGAGTGAGGATTATGTTTTAAATGCAGTTATATATAATTTATATAACATTAGTGATGACTATCAAGTTTAAGGTAGAAATCATGAACCAATCACCTCTTAGGTTTTAGGCTATTTTATTTGCTGGCCTAGTATTGGGCTCGCCAGTGGTCAGAAGGGGGCATGGATGTGGGCCACTCCTCACAGGTGAACATAATTTTTAAACATTAGACGATAAGACAAAGGCGGAACAACCAACAAAGTGTTAAATTTATCTCAAAAAAGGCTAACAAGAGAACAGTTTACACGCATGTAAATGCAGCAAGAGCTTTAAACAAGTAATTATGATTTAAAACATTTATGCTGATATTTCACATACATTTGAAATATTTAACAAAAAATAAAGAGCAATGAACAGAGAAAATTACAGCACAGGAACAGGTCTTCAGACCCTCCAAGCCGGCACCGACCATTTGCCTGAACGAAATAAAATCCCCTACTCTTCTGGGGACCAGATCCCTCTATTCTCATCCTATTCAAGTATTTGTCAAGATGCCCCTAATAATCACCATCGTATCTGCTTCCACTACCTCCCCTGGCAGTGAGTTCCAGGCACCCACCACCTTCTGTGTAAAAGACTTGCCTTGTACATCTCCGTTAAACCTTACCCCTCACACCTTAACCTTACCCCCAAGGAATTGACTCTTCTACTTAGAGAGAAAAGGTTTCTGACCATCCACTCTGGCCATGTCTCTCTTTATTTTGTAGACTTCTATCAGGTCGCTCCTCGATCTCCGTCGTTCCAGTGAGAACAAACCAAGGTTATCCGAATTCTCCTCACACCAGGCAGCATCCTGATAAATATTTTCTGTACCCTCTCCAAAGCCTTCACATCCTTCTGGTAGTGAGGTGACCAGAAATGAAGACTATATTTCACGTGCCGCCGAACTAAGTTAATATAAAACTGCGGCATGGCTTGATGATTTTGAAAATTAGTGCCCCAGCTGATGAAGGCCAGCATGCTGTATGCCTTCTTGACTAACTTCTCCACCTGCACTTTCACTTTCAGTGGCCTGTGTACCTGTACAACCAGATCCCTCTGCTGTCAGTACCCTTGAGGGTTCTGCCATTAAATTTATATTTCCCATCTGTATTGGATCTTTCAAAATGCATTACATTACATTTTTTCTGGGTTAATCTCCATCTGCCACCTCTCTGCCAAAGTCTCCAACCAGGCTATATTATGTTGCATCCTCTGACGCTCCTCATCGCTAACCCCATTCCACCAATCTTTGTGATGTCTGCAAACTTACTAATCAAAGCAGTCACATTTTCCTCCAAATCATTTGTATACTTTTTAAAACAACAAAGGTCCCAGCACTGATCAACGGCCTTACGGAAGTCCATCCACTAATCATCATCCACTGCCTTACGCTCATTGATCATCTTCGTCTCTTCCTTGAAAAAAAACTCGACCAATTTAGTGAGACACGACCTCACCTTCAGAAAGCATGTTGTTTTTCGATAATGCATCCACTTATTTCCATGTCAGAGGAAATCATATCTCGAAGAAACCTGGAATGTCGGCCAACAGGCCCTAGGGATTTATTTGTCCTCAATACCAATAGTTTGCTGCGTACCTCTTCTCTTTCGATGTTGATTGTTTTAAGTTATACCCTTTCTATTATCTCTGACTTGCCATTCCTATAGGAGTGGTGCTATTGCAGTCCACAGTGATAACTGAAACAAAGTATTGATTGAGCATATCTGCCATCTTAGTGTCCCCAATATTAACTCTCTGGTTTCATCTTCCAATGGATCAACTTTCATCCTGGTGATTCTCTTCCCTTTTATGTACCTATGAAAGTTTTTGCTATCCTTCATGCTATTTTCCACCTGTTTTCTTTTGCAATTTACCTGAGCTCTTTTTTTGATTACTTTTTTATCCCTTTTTTATGTTTGAAAGCTTCCTAACCTTCTAGCCTCTCTCTGTCATAGCAATATCTTAGGCTTTACCTTTATGGGTTATGGATACCGATACTGTGAGCACAACAACCAATATTGTAGATCATATTTAATACCCGAACTGTACACATTGCTACCAGTGTCATCAGAATAATGACTATTGAGACCTTAAATCTCCTGACAATGCATAACAGAGATATGAGCAGAAAAGGATAGTATTGCAGGATTTGTCCAGTTGAGAGTGATCGATGACTGGGCTGTGCATAGTGAACCCAGGGGGTTCGAAATGAGGGATTTGGATATCAGAACTGTGTGCAGTATTCCAACTGTGTTCAAGAAATGAGATTTGGGGAAAATGGACAGCACTTAATAGTCCCAGTGTGGCCCAAAGGATTTTATGGAAACAGGAACTGCACACAATTCTCCCATTGCTGTCTGAGGTAGGTACACTGATAAATTACCGTACACATAGCTCTAAGTTATGCTTAAATTAGTAGGGGGGGGGTGGCGGCTGTACATGACGGGTTTGAAGACCAACAACTTGCACAGTGATCTATGATTGGACTACCCGAAGTATGTGAAGAAGATAAAGTAATGTTAAAGTGTATTTGTTAGTTCCAAGTAAGGCTGACATTAACACTGCAATGAAATTACTGTGACATTCCCCTTGTCACTGCATTCCGGCGCCTGTTCAAGTCTTTCAGAGTGTGGTGGAAAACCATGCAGACACGGGGAAAATGCGCAAACTCTACACAGACAGTGACCCAACCTGGCAATCGAATCTGAATCCCTGGTGCTGTGAGGCAGCAGTGCTAACCTCTATGCCATTGTGCCACCCATATGTGCATATCGTCCCCTCTGCTGTCCAAATGTATGATATTGGTATCAGAGCAGTGACCAATGATCTCAAACTTATCTTAGTGTGTCCCCTGAAAAGGAGAACTATGCACTGTGATCTTTCTGTCACCTAATTGAGAGATAGGGATCAGAAGTGTGCAAATTGACATTATTCTTATGAACAAACAAGTATGGACACCCATAGGTGCAGAGTGAATTAATGGTGTTAACAGAATCATCTTATTGTGGCCCTTTGTGCAATACAACAATTTATTACTTTCAAACGGTTCACACATCTATTAATTATTTGCCTCCAACCTGGAGATGACTGGCTACCAGGTTGCACTCTGCCTCACAAAAGTGACCATGGTTTAAGGACGTGGAATTATTGATTCACCCTAGGATAGGATCCAGCAGCACACTGACACCTCATGGAACAAGATTGCAAAAGACTTGTGCACATAATCCAGATGTGCACCATTGTGCGTCAACACAAAGACTCTTTGCGTAACATAAATTCATTAAATTTACTGTTGACATGGAATTGATTACTGTGCCCAGAGCAAGTAAACATCATACCATCCATTGTGTGTAATTGTGTTTGTTTTTTTTTGAATACAGTACATGGTGCATCCTCCTTACTATTCCCTGCAGCAGAGTACTAACAGGCGATTATAGTTTCCCTTTTCACCCTTATCTGGCCATTTTTCACCCTGAATACTTTATTCTATTCCCTATCGAACGCTATCATTTCAGGGGATACAACAGGCATTTTACAATTTCTACTGGTGAGTTTGAACTTGTAATTCCAGGACCACTTCTATTCGGATCACATTGTATTCTAGTCTTGTCTGATAACATGTATCAGTATAGCTCGCTTATAATTGATGAGCTTATATCTCTCTTACGTAGCGGAGTAATATGAAATGTTTTCCAATCAAAAATTATGGTCCACAAATTGAAAGTATTTTAGATGTTCGTTCCATCATTGGGATGGAAACACTCAGAACCTTCGGAAGTTGGATGTCTTAAGTCCCATTATTGCCTCTATGTCTGTAAATCTTCTTGTTCTATGTATGGGTGGCACTGTGGCACACTGATTAACAAAGCCACCTCACTGTCACAGGGATCGTGTACTGTTTACTGTGCGCAGTTCTGGTCGCCTCACTACAGGAAGAATGTGGAAACTATTGAGAGGGTGCAGAGGATATTTACAAGGATGTTGCCTGGATTGGGAGGCATGCCTTATGAAGATAGGTTGAGGGAGCTAGGACTCTTCTCCCTGGAGAGACAAAGGTTGAGAGGTGACCTGATAGAGGTTTATAAAGTGTTGAGAGGAATAGATAGGGTGGATTCTCAGAGGCTGAAATTCCCAGCGCTAAAATGGTCGCTACTAGAGGACACAGGTTTAATGTGCAGTGAAGCAAGTGCAGAGGAGATGTTGGGCGTAAGTTTTTCACTCAGAGGATGGTGAGTGAGTGGAATCGGCTGCCGTTGGTGGTGGTAGAGGCGAACTCGCTAGGGTGTTTTAAAAGACTTCTGGATGAGTATGTGGGATCTAATGGGATTGGGAGTTACAGATAGTTTATGGCCTGGTAGGTATAGATGTGATTGGCGCAATGTGTGGGCCAAAGGGCCTGTTTGTGCTGTACCGTTCTATGTTCTATGAATTCGGGCCTTGGCTGAATTTCTATGTGGAGTTTGCACGTTCTTCTTTTGTCTGTGTGGGTTTCCTCCGGTTTCCTCCCAAAGTCAAAAGGCACGCGGTTTCGGTGGATTTACCATCCTAAATGTCCCTTTTCCCCCCAAATTTAAAGGCGTATAAAGAATCGGTATGATGAATGTGTGGGGTTATGGGATAATAGGCCAGAAACTCCAGGATGATTGAGATGTTAGCCTAGACGTTTTGTATTCCAAAGGCAAACCCCCATGCCATCACCTGCTCCCTAAGACATTTATATTATTAGTCAGTGCACAGAACATTGTTGAAGTTCCAATCTTGTATTATTCAACCACTCTCTGAAATGTTTAACTGTTATCTCAAAACTAGCGAGTGTATGATTTTCTAAGGAAACAATCTTGTTGGTGAATTCTCCTGATGTTGGGTCCCTGAGATGGATCATTTGACTGCATGTCCTCTTCACTGCAATATAGCGATGATCAATCTAACCTACATTTTATATTTCTATTCATTGTTTGGTCGGAGCAAGGCAGAGAGGGATTGATTCGTGGCAAGAGTGCTTGGGGTAAGAGATTTATTGTTTTTTTTACCTTTCTTTTTTGCAGAGTTATTTTCCCTTTATTTTTAAACTGTAAACGGAAGTGGGCCACGGAGTAGTCCGGGAAGTTTTTTTTCTTTTTCTTTAAAAGTCACTTGCCTGGGAAGATCTACCTCCTTGTTCGGTCGGAGCAAGGCAGAAAGGGAGTGATTGGTGGCAGGAGTGCTGAGGGTAAGAGAGTTTTTGTTGCTCTTTTTAACAGTTCTTTCTCGCGGAGTTTTTTTTAGACTGTGCAGGTGCCTGAAGTCAGCCAATAGTGCGCGAGGATTAAAAAAACAGGCTGCTCTAGCCACTGGGCAACATTGTTAACGGACAGTGGAGTGAGCAGGAAGCAGAGTGAGAGCTGAAGGGCTTTAGCTCAAAGGGCTTAGGTGGCAATGAATGAGGCAGGGTAGGTTTACTTCTTAGTTTTTCCTGTGTTATTTGAAGAAAGGGGGAATTATGAGTGTGAGGCCAGTTTGTTGTTCTCCGTGTCAGATGTGGGAGGTCCTGGAGTCGCCTAGCCTCCCGGACGCCCATATCTGCGCCAGGTATGTCGAGATGCAGCTCCTAAGGGACCGCGTTAGGGGACTGGAGCTGCAGCTCGATGACCTTCGTCTGGTCAGTGAGGGTGAGGAGGTGATAGAGAGGAGTGTCAGCAGGTGGTCACACCGGGGCCACAGGAGGCAGACAAGTGGGTCACGGTTAGGAAGGGGAAGGGGAAAGGTCAGGTACCAGAGAGTACCCCAGTTGCTGTGCCCCTTAACAATAAGTACTCCTGCTTGAGTGCTATTGGGGGGATGGGAGAACAGGCTACCTGGGGGAAGCAACAGTGGTCATGCCTCCGGCGCAGAGTCGGCCCTGTAGCTCAGAAGAGTAGGGAAAGGAGGAGGAAGGCAGTAGTGATAGGGGACTCTACAGTGAGAGGGTCGGACTGGCGATTGTGTGGAGGCATTTGAGAAACTCAAATGGTAGCTTGCCTCCCTGGTGCCAGGATCCAGGATGTTTCTGATCGCGTCCAAGATATCCTGAAGTGGGAGGGAGAAGAGCCAGAAGTCGTGGTACATACTGGTACCAATGACATAAGTAGGAACAGGGAAGGGGTCCTGAAAGGAGAATATAGGGAGTTAGGTAGAGAGTTGAGAAAAAGGACCACAAAGATAATAATCTCGTGATTGCTGCCTATGCCACGTGACAATGAGAGTAGGAATGGAATGAGGTGGAGTATAAATGTGTGGCTGAAGGATTGGAGCGGGGGACAGGATTCAGGTTTTGGATCATTGGGGTCTCTTTTGGGGCAGGTGCAACCTGTACAAAAATAACAGTTTGCACTTGAATCCCAGGGGGACCAATATCCCGGTGGGGAGGTTTGTGAAGGTTACTGGGGAGAGTTTAAACTAGAATAGTTGGGGGGTGAGAATCAAATTGAAGTGACTGGGAAAGAGGAGGTTAGCTAACAAATAGAGAAAGCTTGTCGACAGTGTGAGAGGGAGGATAGGCAGGTGATAGAGAAGGAGGGAGCTCAGACCGAGCTCTATTTTAACAAAAGGAGTGTTGTGAACAAAGTGGATGAGCTTAGAGCATGGATTGCTGCTTGGAAATGTGATGTTGTGGCCATTACAGAGACTTGGATGTCTCAGGGACAGGACTGGAGACTTCAAGTGCCGGGTTTCAAATGTTTCAGGAGGGACAGGGAGGGAGGCAAGAAGAGGTGGGGGAATGGCACTGTTGATCAGGGACAGTGTCACGGCTGCAGAAAAGATGGGCCCCATGGAGGGATTGTCTACGGAGTCTCTGTGGGTGGAGGTTAGGAACAGGAAGGGGACAATAACTTTACTGGGTGTTTTCTATAGGCCGCCCAATAGTAACAGGGATGTTGAGGAGCAGATAGGGAAACAGATCCTGGAAAGGTGTAATAATAACAGAATTGTCGAGATGGGAGATTTTAATTTCCCAAATATTGGTTGGAATCTCCCTAGGGTAAGAGGTTTAGATTGGGGGGGGGGGGGGGGGGGTGGTGGGGGGGGTGGTGATTGTTGAGTGTGTTCAGAAGGGTTTCTTGACACAGTATGTAGATAAACCTGCAAGAGGAGAGGCTGTGCTTGATTTGGTATTGGGAAATGAACTTGCTCTCAGTGGGAGAGCATTTTGGAGATAGTGATCATAATTCTCTCTCCTTTACAATAGCATTGGAGAGAGATAGTATCAGACAAGTCAGAAAAGTGTTTAATTGGAGTAAGGGGAATTATGAGGTTATCAGGTAGGAAATTGGAGGCTTAAATTGTAAAGAGGTTTTCTTAGGGAAACGTACAGGAGAAGTGTGGCGAATTTTGAGGGAATATTTTTCTTGAGTTCGGCATAGCAATGTCCCAATGAGAC
Source organism: Carcharhinus amblyrhynchos (assembly GCF_965287045.1). Lineage (NCBI taxonomy): Eukaryota > Metazoa > Chordata > Chondrichthyes > Carcharhiniformes > Carcharhinidae > Carcharhinus > Carcharhinus amblyrhynchos. Next base: position 821,599 of record NC_137350.1, read on the forward strand.
AGGGAAGTTATGGTAGGCTACAGGAACCATAGTGTACAAAGGCTGTAATAAATCCAGTTAAGAAGAAAAAAAAGCTTACAAAATATTCAGAGAGCTAGGTAATGTTAGGGATCTAGAAGAGTATACGGCAAATAGGAAGGACCTTAAGATGGAAATTAAGGGACGCAGAATGGGTCATGAGACGGCCTTGGCAGGCAGGATTAAGGAAAACCCCAAGGCATTCTACAAGTATCTGCAGAACAAGAGGAAAGGATATTCACATACCACCCTCTCTTAGCTAAGGATTTGTACTCCTTCATGGTGAACAATAAAAAAACTTAGGCTGGAAGACTGGTCTGCTGGTAACCAAGAATGTCTCTGCATCACCCTTGCAGAACAGTGTTGGGTGAGAACAGGGGACTGCCAGACTTGACCAGAGTCATCTTTTGAGAGAACAATCAAGAAGGAACAAAAGAAAAATACATGTAGCATCGTCTTCACCTGTATATCACCAGCTGCTGCAGCTCTTCACGGCAGTGATCGTATCATTCAGAACAGCGCAGATTTTATGAAGGCAAAGTGCTGACCTCCCAGACAGCCAACGTTTCCGAGCGCTTTTGGCGCTTCTGCTGTGTAAAATGCGACAGAATTCCAACAGTTCTTCTGGCTCACATTGTCCATGAGGCGTTGTGGCCCATCAGAAGCAAAAAAAAATGTTCAATTACCACTTGTAAACCTATGTGTGCTGTCCGCCTTAAATCTATCATTCCCAGCAATCCAACTGATCAACTATATTCAAATGAGCAGGAGAGGATGTCAAGAGCAGTAACAAGCACGCCTGAAAATGAAGTACTCCTATGGTGAAGCTTATTATTCAGGAATACAAATATTCTCAACACTATGAGATAAGTAGATTTCTTCTTTAGTCTTCACCAGTAGCAGTTGCGCTCATTTTATTCTTGTGTCCATGAATTTTTGACAATGTCTTCCAACATCGTGCCTATGTCGGACCTTTTATTATGCACCAGCGTCTCCACCTCTCTCCTACTGTATGTTCTGTTACATTTCTATCCCTCTTGACATTTGCAGAATAAGTATGCAAACTCGAGACACCAATTTGTCGTTTTCATTTTAGATTCGCAGCATTTTATTTTGTAACTTCATGTGAACTGCTTGCAATGGTGCGACCTGATCCTTGGTTTTAGGATCTTAAATCATTGTCTTTTGAATGCTGCTCTCATCTTTATTTTTCATCGAGTTTATTTTATATCTTCACTAGTTGCCACTGAACTATCAGTTATTGCTGGTGCTTCTCCTCAAATCTTTTTCTGCGCAATCCATTCATTCCAGGATGTGGTTGCATGGACAACAACAACGGCTGTATTGGCTGGAAGAGCAATTGTGACAAGGTCGAGCCTAGTTGAATTCTTTGAGAATGTGACTGAACACATTGACGAAGGAAGAGTGGTGGATGTGGTTTACATGGACTTCAGCAAAGGCATAATGTCCCCCATGCAAGACTTCTTGAGAAGGTGAGAGTGCATGGGATCCAAGGGGCTTTGGCCTTGTGGGTACAGAACTGGCTTGCCTGCAGAAGGCAGAGAGTGGTTGTGGATGCGTCTTTTTCTGCATAGAGGTTGGTCATCAGTGCAGTGTCCCAGGGATCTCTTCTAGGACCCTTGCTGTTTGTCATTTTCATAAATGACCTGGATGAGGAAGTGGAGGGATGGGTTGATAAGTTGCTGACGACACGAAGGTTGGTGGTGTTGTGGATAGTCTGGAGGGATGTCAGAAGTTGCAGCGAGACATAGATAGGATGCAAGACTGGGCGGAGAAGTGGCAGAACAACTTCAACACGGATAAATGTGTAGTCGTCCATTTTAGCAGGTCCAATGGGATGAAGGAGTATAATACCAAGCGTAGGACTCTTAGCAGTGTTGAGGATCAGAAGGACTTTGGAGTCCGGGTCCAAAGGACTCTCAAATCGGCCTTGCAGGTGGAGGATGTGGTCAAGAAGACGTATAGTGTACTAGCCTTCATTAATCGAGGGATTGAGTTTAGGAATCGGGAGATAATGCTGCAACTTTCTAAGACCCTTGTCAGACCCCACTTGGAGTACTGTGCGCAGTTCTGGTCGCCTCACTACAGGAAGCTATTGAGAGGGTGCAGAGGAGATTTACAAGGATGTTGTCTGGATTGGGTGGCATGCCTTATGAGGATAAGTTGAGGGAGTTAGGTCTTTTCTCCCTGGAGAGACAAAGGTTGAGAGGCGACCTGATAGAGGTTTATAAAATGTCGAGAGGTACAGATAGGGTGGATTCTTGGAGGCTATTTCCCAGGGCTGAAATGGTCGCTACAAGAGGGCACAGGTTTAAGGTGCTGGGGAGCAGGTACAGAGGAGATGTCAGGGGTAAGATTTTCACTCAGAGGGTGGCGAGTGAGTGGAATCAGCTGCTGTCGGTGGTGGAGGCGAACTCGTTGGGGTCTTTTTAGAGACTTCTGGATAACTACATGGGATTTAATGGGGTTGAGGATTATTGATAGGCCTGGTAGGTAGGGATGTGATCAGCGCAACTTGTGGGCTGAACAACAAAGAACAAAGAACAGAGAACCACACAGTACGGGATACAGGCCCTTCGGCCCAACGAGCCCGCGCCGCCATCTTAACAATGTATTTTTCCTGCACCTCCCTTGACCCGTGTCTATGCTTCTGGTACCCCCATTGGAAACCAGGGCCTGTTTGTGCTGTAGTGTTCTATGTTCTATGTTCTATGACAGCTACTTCATCCTCTCCCTGGAGGTTTACCAGCCTGCCCAATGCTCAAATTCAATAGAAATGTATGTGTACAGTCTGTACATACTGCCACAAAGAAATTGCATCAATTCAGCTGGTCAGTGTTAAATATACAACCCTTTTACTGTTAACCTCTCCAGGTTAGTTAAAATTATGCTCATCACCAATAGGCTCAAATTTAGGACCTGGCCTTTTGCATTCATTTTCACCCGTATTCGGAAACACACAAAACAGCGTATATTTATTGAAACCAGCAACATTTAGGTGTAAACTCTGTATTGTCAGCAGAGTCGCGCAGTTGGATACGATGCTGGGGCTGATCAGTTACTGACAGATTCTGACACCTCGCTCAAGGCTTTCAGACAGAATGGCAAATGCTCTTCAGTCAGTCCCACGTCCCAGGCAAACAATCCATGGTCGGAGAAACAGATCAAAATGACCAAATGCTTATAACAACTCAAATGATCAGAATGGAATTTCTTACACACACTCCGAACAGCAGCAGCACCGATTCCACTCCTGGACGCAAAAGTGTTGTTCAACCCAAGCCACAACTGAGATACAACTGGAGTCCTGATAAATGGAGATTCACAATGTCATTGCAACACTGAAATCCAGATCGGCCCAACCAGTCCAATAAATTAGAGGACAGTGAGGCAACATTAATAACAGGTCAGCCAGGAAGACAGGATGGACAGTGGTGTGAGCTGGATGAAGGAAATAGCTCTGTCTTTACTCAGAGATAGGAGGTGTCGGACCCTGATGAGATTTAGGATGAATTGATATACAGATTTCCTGATTGATTCATTGCATCACGAATAATACTTTTGGTTATTTTACGATATAGTTGTGCACACCAATCAGCAGTAACAATTGTTCAAAATCATTGATATATAGTTACAGTTAATAGTGTTGATTTTTCACTTTTGCAACATTTAAATGCCTTGTTAATCAGTTACAGTTTCTGCAGGGTTGCCCAAAGATCATGTACAGTTATTAAAACAAACACCTTCATGGCTATGATTCAAATCTCCATGTTATCTCTGTTCTAGTTTGTTTGTCAAATTTCCCATTCTCTTATCTCTTGTGCATATTGTCTGTGCAGCACATCGGCAGCTGTGGGATCTTCTGGGAAAAGGTTTTACAGCTGTTTTCCGGGGGAAGCTGCTGTATTCACTTCACAACAGAAGTCTGCTCTACTCAGTCTGTCTCCTTGAACACCTCACAATTTCATTATTCGTAGAATTGATGACCACACAGTCATTGTGTTGACAAGGACTCACCTCCACACGGTGTCGGCACTCAATCGTATGTTGTGGCAATAATAGTGTAAAATGTGATGAATTTAGAACAAGTCCAGCAGCTCAAAACATTCTCATGATGCTGTGAGACATCAGCACCAAAATTCTACTCAACTTGCCTCTGTAAACTCTAGCCCAGCATGTCTGAAAATTAACCATCACGGTGAAGCCATCATTAATTTAACTATTCCCCCCAGGTCAAGTGATAAATCGCTGTTCAATGAAGCGTGCAAGAGAAGCTGTCAGGAGCAGCCATAGGGTTCCCTGGAAAATGAAGTGCTTATCTAATGAAGCCGGAATAAAGAAATTCACTTAAGTTCAACAGCAAGTGACAGACAGAGATTTGCGATAGCTCAGCAAAATGATCAGATCAATGTTCTGCAGTCTGGTCAACTTTAGTGATCGTGCCCATCAAAAAATAGAGGAGAAATGTTACTCATTCAAATCCATCAGCAATGATGTTGTGCCCAGCTCCTCTGCGTGGAAGTCAAGACCAAAACCCTTGTTTTGTCTGTAGCCGGAGTTACCAAGGACGTTATCCATTTCAGCTTCAACCTGAAGACCACAGCATCAGAGATGCCAATCTTTAACCAATTCACTTCTTTCTATGTGGAATCTCGAAAAAGCTTGAAGCTCTTGGTTACACCATGAAGGCAGTGGTGCTGATGACAGATATCACTGTGATGATGTTTCGCATTCAGGGGCATTGCATTGCTTATACTTTGCTATGGGGAGTCACATCAAGTTTCCATTTCTTTCCCAAATATTTACACAGCCATTCCCCTATTTGTGTGAATCATGTCCGATAGTGCAGTGAGTGAACAAATTGAACATCAATTAGTTTTATTAAGCTGAATTTAAAGGATAATCTTCCTGGAATGGGGCTTGTATCCGGAATATCCAACTAAGACCCAGAAGCAGTGCCTGCTGAATCACAACTTCCTTCACATAGGATGGTGACTGTGGTTGGGGAAAATGTTTTTTAAAGAGAAAAAAATGAAGCAACTACAGCTTAAAGTGAGAAATTTTTAGCCCTCTGAGAACATGCATCTGACAGAGTAAGAAAGACAGGTAGGAGAAAGGAGAAGGAGATGAAAGCGGGGCAGAAGAGCAGGCATCTTCAATTAAGTCGATTGACAAATGGGGCGTAAGCAGAAGTGAGGAAAATGCATGGTTTATTAGAGGAAGAAAGTGGAATTATTTGTATGAAAGCACAGGTGAGACAGGTTCCATGGTGCAATTGAAAGTGAAGGTGGTCATTATGTCAAGAATGAAAATCCGCAGATTAAAGAGTGCATTTGGTCTGGCAAAGAGACAGCAGCGATGTGGGAGTGGAAATGTCCTCCTTGTGCTTTGTAGCCATTCCATGAGCTGACGATGAGGATGAAGAGCACGTGATGAGAGAGATTAGGATAAAATGAATGGAGAGAGAGAAGGAGGGAGAGAGAGAGAATCATATTGAGAGATGGAGCAGCGTAAAATAATGAAATAACACACAGCGAGCGAGATGGTTATCGTGGGGTGTGGAGGGGGAGAGATTGAGAAATAGTTTTAGAAAGTGAGAGACTGAGGAGGGATTGAGAGAGAATGATAAATATTGTGAAAGTGCCTCGTAGTCCAACGAGTCTGACACCTGGTTAACACATATTAGATGTTCTATTGTCAAGATTGATGAAAGACAATCACTGTTAAAATTATTGGTAAATGCAAGGAGGCAAATGCAAAGAACTAACTTCCAGCAATTGAAATTGTTGCGCAACATGAATGTCATACGTACTGACAGCTACAAAAGTACAATTTCCTTGCTTAAGGTGCAGGCAAGAGGTGACACTGTTTCTGAGGTCTCAGTTGCAGGAAGAGCAAAGCGGAAAAAAAGGAAAACAAAACAAAGTAACTTGCTTGTAATGTGACGAGCCGTATAGAGAAAGCAATCTCTGGCACCAGAAACACAACAAATTTATATAGAACATAGAACATAGAACATTACAGCGCGGAACAGGCCCTTCGGCCCACAATGTTGCGCCGACCAGTCTTATTTTTTAAAAAAAACATTGACCCACTAATCTAAACCAATCCCTTTTCGTCCATAAACCTATTTACATTTATATGTAAGTAGAAACATGAATGAATAGAAATATTAAAGGTTAGAGTAGATTAATCATCGTTATATTGGAGTAAAGAGCACATACAGTCAAATACACCATCTCAGGGACTTAACATCAGGGGAATTCACCAACAAGATTTTTTACTTAGAAAACCATACATTCCCTAGATGGGAGATATCAGAACACTTTTCAGAGAGTGGTTTAATAATACAAGATTGGAGCTTCAATACTGTTTAGTGTACTGACTAACGATGTAACAGTCTTATACAACAGGTAGTGGCATGGGGTGATTGCCATTAGCATACAAAACCTAGGGACATTCTCTGAGGACCCCGGTTCAACTTACATTTCAGATGGCGAAATCAAATTAAAAGTCACAGGTTTCGTAAAGGAAATTCATCTAACTCACCAGTTTCGTTTAGGGAAGGAAATCTGCCAGCATCTCACTCCAGATCCAATGTGATTGAACATATTTTCGCTTCAACTGGGTAACAGTTCACTCAGTAATAGGGCACCTTTGGATGGACAGCAAATGCTGGTCCTTACATCCCGTGAATGAATGAAAAAAATTGGTTTCCAAACAACTTTTATCAATTTAAAATGGACAGTATATTTCTGGGTCTCAGGGAAATTTGTGTCTGTTCATTGTGAATGTTGAACGAATGTCATACTCCCCAAGTGTATACACGTGTTCCTTCTTCACAAACAAACAACTAAACCGTGTTAAAGATTGCTTTTTGCAACTAAAATTGTTTTTTTTAAACTCAGGCAGACTGTGGTAGGAGTGCATCACCCACTTTTATTGATCTTAAATTAGGGTTATAGTCTTAAACTCACAATTTTATAAATTAACAGATGATTATAAAACAAAACAATTCTATTAAACTCAAAATTGTAACAGGAGACAGAGCAAGATAAACTCAGGAAGTGGGCAGCAGAAAGAAAGATGGACAAACATAAGAAAGGGAGAGATAGAAAACGGATGATGATACTTAGCAGCCTTTCTCCTGACCTATCCCTGAAACCTGGAGACTCAAAGAAGGGTTTCACGGTCCTCCAACCATGGTAAATCCTCCTGAGTTTCTTGAGGTTCTCTGGGGTCAACAGTTCTACATTCAGTTTCCAGGACCCCCTGCCCACTCTCTGGTTTGCCTCCAGCTGACAGTCGGCCAGCAGGAGGCAGTGGTCAGAAAAGAACACCGGCCTGACGTCGGTGGGCCTGACCGTGAGCGCGCGGGACACAAACATAAAGTCGATCCTGGAGCGAACCGACCCATCGGGCCGCGACCACGTGTACCTGCGCTGCCCTCCGTCTGCTGGGTTGCTGAAGACGTCGAGCAGCTTGGCATCTTTGACCGTCTCCAGCAGGGCTCTGGACGTAGCGTCCAGTTTGTTTTCAGCCCTGCTGGATCGGTCGGCCTTGTCTATGATACAATTGAAATCCCCACCCAGAATGACCAGCCTGGAGGTAGAGCAGCAGCGGCAGCTGCTCAAAAACCGCCAGCTGCTCGGTTTTGACGGCAGGGGCATACACATTAATCAGCCTGAGAGGGCAGTTTTTGTACGTGACGTCTGCTACGAGAAGGCGTCCCCCCACCCACCACCTCCCTAACTTCGGAGATGGTGAAGCCACCTCCCCGCAGCAGGATGCCGAGGCCCGAGGAGCGGCAGTCGTTCCCACCTGACCAGATGGACGGTCCGTGGGACCACACACTCGACCAACGCCTGTAGCTGCTGAGGTGAGGGATCCCACACTCCTGCAGGAACAGCAGGTCGGCTTTGACGTTGGCCAGGTAGGATAATGTGGATGCACATCTCAACCCGTCCTTGACACTGCGTACGTTAACCGAGGCAAACTTAAAAGACATTTTTAAAGTAGAAAGAGATTTGCAAGTTCTTACATGTCTGTCAGTCAGCATGCACCAGGTTCCGCATTCCTGTGGCGCTGACGAAATTCTGCAGGGCGGCCGGGCTGATGTAACCGTCCGAACCTGCCTCAGATCCTCGCCGGAGACCGGGTGACATCGTCGGAGTCCTGTGGCTGTCGGTTTGCGTCGGGGTTGCTGGCCGGTCTTCGTACCAGACGGTGTCAGCGTCCTTGTTCCTGCTCTGCGGAGTTGGGATCGCCTCGGCCGCAGTGTTGCCTCCATCGTCTGGATGGTCTGCTGCTGCTGCGATGGCGTTGGTTGTCTCTGTCACCTGTGGATCCTGTGCCGCTTTTAAAAAGACCCTCTTGCGGTTCTGTCGTCTGGCAGCTTTTCTCTCCTTGTCTGAGGAGACGTCACCACGAAAGGCTCTCGCTGCCACGGATTTCCTTTTCCGTATCTTTCTCCTGGATTTGACGTTCAGCCAGGGGCTTTCGAGCTCCGCGCTCTCCTGTTCCATGGCTTCTGCGTCCTCTGTTGGTGGTGCTGACGATGCGTCCTCCTGCTGCACTGGGGGGTCCACTCGTCCTTCCGAAGCCTTTTCCGGGCCTGCTTCTGGACCGGTCGTCTGTCCCTCTGAGGTGGCAGGGACGCTTGCCTTCTTCACTCCGCCTCTGGTGATCTGGGCGTAAGTGACCTTTCGCTTGGGGCAGGCTCTGTAGACGTGGCCAGCCTCCCCACACAGGTTGCAACATTTGCTGTCCTTGCAGTCCTTTGTCGCGTGCCCCTCCTTCAGGCAGTTTCTGCAGAAGGTGGTGCTGCAGTTTGCAGCAAAATGGCCGGTTTTTCCGCAGATTCGGCACACTCGTGGCTGTCCCGCGTAGTATAGGAAGCCTCGATTCCCCCCTGATGGCAAAATTGGAGGGCGGGTGCAGGAGGTCTCCGTTGGGGTCAGTCCTGAGAGTTACTCTCACCTGTCTCTTACAGGTCCAGATCCCGTACTTGTCCATCACGTCCACACTCTCACCCTTCACTTCCACGTACCTGGAGAGGAACGTCAGCCGCAGGGACGTAGTGGTTATACATTTGGAACGTGATAACCCGGTTCCGCTGGGACGGTACGGTGAACAGGGGCTCCGCCGTCAGGATGGAGAGGGGCCCCTCTTTGCTTTTCTCCTTGAGGGCTGTCAGGAACTTGAGGCATCCTGACAGGCTCCTGAAGCTGACGTCCACGTAGGGCTGGTTGTTGTATTCAGCCACACCGTAGACGTCTGCTGCCTGGAACCCACAGCACTCGAACAGAACCTTCTTCACCACGAAGTCTCGGCCCACGGGCGAGTCTCCTCCCGAAGCCTTCACCCGGATGGTGTTGGGCAGCCCTTAGCTTGGAGCTCTCGATGCAGCTGCAGCCATAGCTCGATGACACTGAGTCGTACTGTACCGGCGTTAGGTCCAAGCCAGAGGCTTGAAACCAGCATTAAGGTCCACCAATAGCAACAGAGCTCAAGTGTCTCTCAATTTCTACCTGACCCCCCTCCCTTCCTCAGCCACTGGCTTTCACGCGCCGCTTGCTGGCCACAGAAAAACCGTCAGCCTGCCTGAGTGCTGCAGTGGCGTCGCAGCGCAGCAGGGGGTTCAGCGTGTGCGTCCTTTACTCTGTCGTCGACACCTGCTGTGCCAGTAGGCAGGTGCTGCCACATGTTCTGTTTTTGATGCTCTTGTGAGTCAGTGCACCGTTCCTGGAGAGAGTGCAAGACCAGGTCGATGCGTGGCGTGGTAGGAGCGAGCCCCTTTCCCCAGCGCCCTGTTCCAAAAATCAGGTTAATATTTGGTCCCCAGATCGGGGAACTATCAGATATTAAACTGATAAGAACAGATTTTTTTTTCCAAAAATATACTTTATTCATAAAAATCTCAAGTAATCTATTACAGTGTACAGGGCTTTGATAGCAAACAATGTGGAATCAAAACATTTTTACAGGCCTGTCCAAATTACAGTGACTACATTTCAATACTTAAAAACTATATCCATGTCTCAATATTTACAGATTTGTGCTAATTACAATGATTACATTTCAATACTTAAAAACTATATACATGCCTCAATAGATTTCTGTGTGCCGTTAGTGCTCAGATTGGCACACATCTACGCAGGTCGAGGGTATTCTGCAGTTCCTGGGCCCTCGGTCTGCCTCCGTTAAAAGGCCTTACAGTGTGGCCTTTCCCCATTGTGCCTTTGCGGCGGCTGCCCCAAGCTTCAGCCCGTCCCTCAGCACGTAGTCCTGGACCTTGGAATGTGCCAGTCTGCAACACTCGGTCGAGGACAGTTCTTTCAGCTGGAAGATCAGCAAGTTTCGTGCGGACCAAAGTGCGTCCTTCACCGAGTTGATGACCTTCCAGCAGCAGTTGATATTTGTCTTGGTGTGCGTCCCCGGAAACAGCCCGTAGAGCACAGAGTCCTGCGTCACCGAGCTGCTCGGGACGAACCTCGACAAATACCACTGCATCTCGCTCCAGACCTTCTTTGCAAAGGCACGTTCCAGAAGGAGGTGTGCGACCGTCTTGTCAGCCCCGCAGCCGCTTCGAGGGCAGCGTGCGGTGCTGTTGAGACCTCGAGCGTGCATAAAGGATCTGACGGGGTGTGCCCTTCTCACCACCAGCCAAGCCAGATCTTGGTGCTTGTTTGTCAGTTCTGGTGATGAGGCGTTCTGCCAGATGACACTGACAGTCTGCTCAGGGAACCATCCGACAGGATCCGCCGTCTCCTTTTCTCTCAGGGCCCCAAGGACGTTACACGCTGACCACTGCTTAATCGCCTTGTGGTCAAAGGAGTGTTTGCGGAAAAATTTCTCCACGAAGGACAGGTGCTGCGGTACGGTCCAACTACTCGGAACGTTCCGCGGCAGTGTGGCCAGACCCATCCTTCGCAACACTCGGGACAGGTAGAACCTCAAAAAGTAGTGGCACTTGCTGTTGGTGTACCGAGGATCTACGCACAGCTTGATGCAGCCGCACACAAAGGTGGCCATCAGGATGAGGGCGGCGTTGGGAATGTCTTTCCCTCCGTTCTCTGGAGATTTGTGCATCGCTTCCCTCCGGACACGATCCATCTTTGATCTCCAGATAAATTTGAAGATGGCCTGTGTCACTGCTGCAGAGCAGGATTTGGGGATAGGCCACACCTGCACCACGTACAACAACACAGACAGCACCTCGCACCGGATCACCAGGTTTTTCCCTGTTATGGAGAGCGAGCGTTGCTCCCACAAGCCCAGTTTCTGCCTGGCTTTCGCGATGCGCTCCTCCCAGTTTTTGATGCATGCCCCTGCCGCTCCGAACCATATCCCCAGCACCTTCAGGTAATCTGCTCTGACAGTGAAGGGGACAAAGGATTTGTCGGCCCAGTTCCCAAAGAACATGGCCTCGCTCTTTCCCTGGTTGACTTTGGCTCCCGAGGCCAGCTCGAACTGCTCACAGACCTGGAGGAGCCTGCGAACAGACGAGGGGTCCGAGCAGAAGACGGCCACGTCATCCATGTACAGGGAGGCTTTGACCTGCGTGCCTCCGCTGCCTGGGATTGTCACCCCTTTGATGCCTGGGTCGCTTCTGAGGGCCTGGGCAAAGGGTTCAATGCAACACACAAAAAGGACGGAGGAGAGAGGGCAGCCCTGTCTGACTCCAGACCTGATTTGGAAGCTATCTGTTTCCCACCCGTTGACTGAGACTGCGCTACTGATGTCTGTGTAGAGCAGCCGGATCCAATTGCGGATTCCCTCCCCAAAGCCCATTTTGGAGAGCACATCCATCATGTAGCTGTGCGATATTCTGTCAAACGCCTTCTCCTGGTCGAGGCTGATGAGGCACGTATCCACCTGCCTGTCCTGCACGTAGGCCATCGTATCCCTGAGTAGCGCCAGGCTGTCAGAGATCTTCCTGCCAGGTGCAGCACAGGTTTGATCAGGATGGGTCACTGACCCCAGAGCAGACTGGACCCGGTTGGCGATGACCTTGGCCAGAATTTTGTAATCCACGTTCAATAGTGAAATGGGTCGCCAATTCCGAATTTCTTCCCTCTCCCCCTTCTGCTTATAGATGAGGGTAATGATGCCTTTCCTCATGGATTCTGACATCTTGCCCTCCAGAAGCATACTCTCGTATACTTCCAGGAGGTCCGGGCTCTTCACCTCCTGGAGCTCCTCCCTCACATCGACCCCCATCGACTGCAGTTGGAGCAGTTCCTGCATGCTTTTCTGGAGTCGGGACATGTCCCCCCGTCTCTCCCTGGCCTTCTGAACCCCTTTGCGAATGAAGAACCTTTTGATGTTGCCTTTGATGGTTTCCCACCAGAGCGATGGAGACTCAAAGAAGGGTTTGACGGTCCTCCAACCGTGGTAAACCCTCCTGAGATCCTCGAGGTTCTCTGGGGTCAACAGTTCTACATTCAGCTTCCAGGACCCCCTGCCCACTCTCTGGTTTGCCTCCAGCTGACAGTCGGCCAGCAGGAGGCAGTGGTCAGAAAAGAACACCGGCCTGACGTCGGTGGGCCTGACCGTGAGCGTGCGGGACACAAACATAAAGTCGATCCTGGAGCAAACTGACCCATCGGGGCGTGACCACGTGTACCTGCGCTGCCCTCCGTCTGCTGGGTTGCTGAAGACGTCGAGCAGCTTGGCATCTTTGACCGTCTCCAGCAGGGCTCTGGACGTAGCGTCCAGTTTGTTTTCAGAACAGATTTTTTTTTTCAAAAATATACTTTATTCATAAAAATCTCAAGTAATCTATTACAATGTACAGGGCTTCGAGTAGCAAAACAATGCGGAATCAAAACATTTTTGCAGATCTGTCCAAAACTACAGTGACTACATTTCAGTACTTAAAAAACTATGTCCATGTCTCAATATTTACATATTTGTACTAATTACAATGATAACATTTCAATACTTAAAAACTATATACACGCCTCAATAGATTCCTGTGTGCCGTTAGTGCTCAGATTGGCACACAGTTACGCAGGTCGAGGGTATTCTGCAGTTCCCGGGCCCTCGGTCTGCCTCCGTTAAAAGGCCTTACAGTGTGGCCTTTCCCCATTGTGCCTTTGCAGCAGCTGCCCCAAGCTTCAGCCCATCCCTCAGCACGTAGTCCTGGACCTTGGAATGTGCCAGTCTGCAACACTCGGTCGAGGACAGTTCTTTCAGCTGGAAGATCAGCAAGTTTCGGGCGGACCAAAGTGCGCCCTTCACCGAGTTGATGACCTTCCAGCGGCAGTTGATATTTGTCTTGGTGTGCGTCCCCGGAAACAGCCCATAGAGCACAGAGTCCTGCGTCACCGAGCTGCTCGGGACGAACCTCGACAAATACCACTGCATCTCGCTCCAGACCTTCTTTGCAAAGGCACATTCCACATGGAGGTGTGTGACCGTCTTGTCAGCCCCGCAGCCGCTTCGAGGGCAGCGTGCGGTGATGTTGAGACCTCGAGCGTGCATAAAGGATCTGACGGGGCCTCAGTGTCTCAGGGTCTCAGGGTCTCTGGGTCTCAGTGTCTCAGGTTCTCAGAGTGTCAGTGTATCAGTGTCTCATGGTTTCAGTGTCTCAATGTCTCAGTGTCTCAGGGTCACTGGGTCTCTGGGTCTCATGGTCTCTGGGTCTCAGTGCCTCAGGATTTCTGTGTCTCGGTGTACAGTATCTCAGGGTCTCACGGTCTCAGCGTCTCCATGTCTCAGGGTCTCTGGGTCTCAGTGTCTCAGTGTCTTAGGGACTCAGGGTCTCTGTGTCTCAGTGTCTCATGGTCTCTGGGTCTCAGTGTCTCATGGTCTCTGGGTCTCAGTGTCTCATGGTCTCTGGGTCACTGGGTCTCTGGGTTTCTGGGTCTCTGGGTCTCAATGTCTCAGTATCTCAGGGTCTCATGGTCCCTAGTCTCTTGGTCTCAGTGTATCAGGGTCTGAGGGTCTCAGTGTCTCACTGTCTAAGGGTCTCTGGGTCTCTGTGTCTCAGTGTCTCAGGGCCTCTGGGTCTCAATGTCTCAGTGTGTCTGAGTCTCTGGGTCTCAGTGTCTCAGGGGCTCAGGGTCTCTGTGTCTTAGTGTGTCAGGGTCTCTATGTTTCTGGGTCTCTGGGTCTCAGTGTCTCAGGGTCTCTGTGTCTCTGGGTCACTGGATCACTGGGTCTCTGGGTCTTTAGGGCTCAGTGTCTCAGGGCCTCTGGGTGTCTGGGTCTCTGGTTCTCTTGGTCTCAGTGTCTCAGTGTCTCAGGGTCTCAGCTTCTCAGTGTTTCAGTGTTTCATGGTCTCAGTGTTTCAGTGGCTCAGTGTTTCAGGGTCTCAGGGTCTCAGAGTCTCAGGATGTCAGGGTCTCTGGATCTCTAGTTTTCAGGGTCTCTGGGTCTCAGTGTCTCAGGGTCTCTGTGTCTCTGGGTCACTGGATCACTGGGTCTCTGGGTCTTTAGGGCTCAGTGTCTCAGGGCCTCTGGGTGTCTGGGTCTCTGGTTCTCTTGGTCTCAGTGTCTCAGTGTCTCAGGGTCTCAGTCTCTCAGGGTCTCAGTGTCTCTGGGTCTCAAAGTCTCATGGTCACAGTCTCAGTTTCTCAGTGTCACAGTGCCTCAGGGTCTCAGTGTCTCTGGTTCCCTGGGTCCCAGGGTCTCAGTGGCTCAGTGTGTCATTGTCTCAGGTTCTCAGTGTCTCATTTTCTCAGTGTCTCTGTGTCTCAGTGTCTCACAGTCTCAGTGTCTCAGTGTCTCTGTGTCTCAGTGTCTCAGAGTCTCAGAGTCTCAGTGTCTCAGTGTCTCTGTGTCTCAGTGTCTCAGTGTCTCAGGGTCTCTGAGTCTCAGTGTCTCAGGGTCTCAGTTTCGCAGTGTCTCAGAGTCTCAGGGACTCAGAGTCTCAGTATCTCAGGGGCTCAGGGCCTCAGTGCCTCTGTGTCTCAGTGTCTCTGTCTCTCAGTGTCTCAGGGTCTCAGTGTCTCAGTGTCTGAGGGTCTCTGGGTGTCAGTGTCTCAGGGTCTCAGTGTCTCAGTGTCTCAGGGTCTCAGGGTCTCTGGGTCACATTTTCTCAGGGTCTCATTTTCTCAGGGTCTCAGTGTCTCATGTTCTCAGTCTCTCTGTGTCTCAGTATCTCAGGGAATCAGGGTCTCAGAGTCTCAGCCCTCAGTGACTCAGAGTCTCAGTGTCTCAGTGTCTCAGTGTCTCTGTGTCTCAGTGTCTCTGTGTCTGAGTGTCTCAGTCTCTCAGGGTCTCAGTGTCTCAGGGTCTCAGTGTCTCTGGGATCTCAGTGTCTCAGGGTCTCTGGATCTCTGGTTCTCTGGGTCTCACTGTCTCTGTCTCTCAGACTCTCTGTGTCTCAGACTCTCTGTGTCTCTGGGTAACTGTGTCTCAGTGTCACAGTGTCTCAGTGTCTCAGGGTCACAGTGTCTCAGTGACTCAGTGTCTCTGTGTCTCAGTGTCTCAGTGTCCCAGGGTCTCAGGGTCTCTGTGTATCAGTGTCTCAGTGTCTCAGTGTCTCTGTGTCTCAGGGTCTCTGGGTCTCTGGGTCTCCAGGTCTCAGGGTCCCTGGGAATCAGTGTCTCAGTTTCTCGGGGTCTCAAGGTCTCTGGGTCTCAGTGTCCCTGGGAATCAGTGTCTCAGTGTCTCAGGTTCTCTGGGTCCCATGGTCACAGGGTCTCTGCGTCTCAGTGTCTCAGGGTCTCATTGTCTCAGGGTCGCAGAGTCTCAGTGTCTCACTGTCTCAGGGTCTCACTGTCTCAGGGTCTCAGTGTCTCTGGGTCTCAGTGTCTCAGGGTCTCAGGGTCTCAGAGTCTCTGGGTCTCAGTGTCTCAGGGCCTCAGGGTCTCAGGGTCGCAGAGTCTCAGTGTCTCACTGTCTCAGGGTCTCACTGTCTCAGGGTCTCAGTGTCTCTGGGTCTCAGCGTCTCAGGGTCTCAGGGTCTCTGGGTCTCAGTGTCTCAGGGCCTCAGGGTCTCAGGGTTTCAGGTTTGCAGTGTCTCAGTGTCTCAGTGTTGGAGGGTCTCAGTGTCTCAGTGTCTCAGCCTCTCTGGATCTCAGGGTCTCAGGTTCTCTGGGTCTCAGTGTCTCAGCCTCTCTGGGTCTCAGGGTCTCAGGTTCTCTGGGTCTCAGTGTCTCAGGGTCTCAGTGTTGCAGAGTCTCAGTGTCTCATGGTGTCAAGGTCTCAGGGTCTCAGTGTCTCAGGGTCTCAGTGTCTCATGTCTCAGTGTCTCAGGGTCTCAGGCTCTCTGGGTCTCATTGTCTCAGGGTCTCAGGCATTCAGCGTTGCAGTGTCTCTGTGTCTCAGGGTCTCTGAGTCTCAGTGTCTCAGGATCTCAGTGTCTCACTGTCTCATTGTCTCAGTGTCTCAGTGTCTCAGGGTCTCAGGCTCAATGGGTCTCTGTGTCTTAGGGTCTCAGTGTCTCTGGGTATCTAGGTCTCTGGGCCTCAGGGTATCTCTGCCTCAGTGTCTCAGGGTCCCAGCTTCTCAGTGCCTCAGAGTTTCAGGGTCTCAGGGTCTCTGAGTCTCAGGGTCTCTGTGCCTCAGTATCTCAGGGTCTCAGAGTCTCAGGGTGTCAGTGTCTCTGGATCTTTAGTTTTCTGGGTCTCTGGGTCTCAGTGCCTCAGGGCGTCAGGGTCTCTGGATCTTTAGTTCTCAGTGTCTCTGGGTCTCAGTGTCTCAGAGTCTCAGTTTCTCGGGGTCTCAGTGTCTCAGGGTGTCAGTGTCCCAGTGTCTCATTTTCTCAGGGTCTCAGTGTTTCAGTGTCCCAGGGTCTCATGGTCACATTGTCTCAGAGTCTCAAGGACTCAGGGTCTCAGCTCTCAGTATCTAGGGGGTTCAGTGTCTCACTGTCTCAGTGTCTCAGTGTATCAGGGTCTCAGTGTCTCAGGGTCTCTGGAAATCAGTGTCTCTGGGTCTCAGGTTCTCAGGGTCTCATGGTCACAGGGTCTCTGTGTCTCTGGGTCTGTGTGTCTCAGTAACTCAGGGTCTCCGGGTCTCAGTGTCTCTGTGTCTCAGGGTCTCAGTGCCTCATTGTCTCAGGGTCTCAGACCCTCAGTGTCTCAGTGCCTCAGGGGCTGAGGACCTCAGTGTCTCAGTGTCACAGGTCTCAGGGTCTCAGTGTCTCAGTGTCTCACTGTCTCACTGTCTCAGTGTCTCTGGTTCTGTGGGTCTCAGCGTCTCAGCGTCTCTGGGTCTCTGGGTCTCAGCGTCTCAGGGTCTTAGGGTCCCAGGGTTTCACGGTCACAGTGTCTCTGTGTCTCAGGGTCTCAGTGTCTCAGTGTCTCAAGGTCTCAGGGTCTCAGGCTCTCTGGGTCTCTGGGTCTCAGTGTCTCAGGGTCTCAGGCATTCAGCGTTGCAGTATCTCTGTGTCTCAGGGTCTCTGAGTCTCAGTGTCT
This sequence comes from Carcharhinus amblyrhynchos, assembly GCF_965287045.1. NCBI lineage: Eukaryota > Metazoa > Chordata > Chondrichthyes > Carcharhiniformes > Carcharhinidae > Carcharhinus > Carcharhinus amblyrhynchos. The sequence continues at coordinate 839,010 of NC_137350.1, forward strand.
CATTGTCTCAGCGTCTCAGTGTCTCAGGGTCTCAGACTCAATGGGTCTCTGTGCCTCTGGGTCTCAGTGTCTCTGGGTCTCTGGGCCTCAGGGTATCTCTGCCTCAGTGTCTCAGTGTCTCAGGGTCCCAGGGTCTCAGATTCTCAGTGTCTCAGTGTTTCAGGGTCTCAGGGTCACTGCGTCTCTGGGTCTCAGGGTCTCTGTGCCTCAGTGTCTCAGGGTCTCTGGATCTCTTGTTCACAGGGTTTCTGGGTCACAGTGTATCAGTGTCTCAGGGTCTCAGTCTCTCAGGGTCTCAGTGTCTCTGGGTCTCAAAGTCTCAGGGTCACAGTCTCTCAGTTTCTCAGTGTCACAGTGTCTCAGGGTCTCAGTGTCTGAGGGTCTCTGGGTCTCTGAGTCTCAGTGTCTCAGTGTCTATGGGTCTCAGGGTCTCAGTGCCTCAGGGTCTCAGTGACTCAGGGTCTCAGGGTCTCAGGGTCTGTGGGTCTCTGGGTCACATTTTCACAGGGTCTCAGGGTCTCTGTGTCTCATTTTCTCAGGGTCTCTGTGTCTCATGTTCTCAGTCTCTCTGTGTCTCAGTATCTCAGGGAATCAGGGTCTCAGAGTCTCAGCTCTCTGTGTCTCAGAGTCTCAGTGTCTCACTGTCTCAGTGTCTCAGAGTCTCAGTGTCTCACTGTCTCAGTGTCTCAGTGTCCCAGGGTCTCAGTCTCTCAGGGTCTCAGTGTCTCAGGGTCTCAGTGTCTCAGTGTCTCTGGGGTCTCAGTGTCTCAGGGTCTCTGGATCTCTGGTTCTCTGGGTCACTTGTTCTGTGGGTCTCGCTGTCTCTGTGTCTCAGACTCTCTGTGTCTCTGGGTAACTGGGTCCCAGTGTCACCGTGTCTCAGTGTCACAGTGTCTCAGTGTCTCAGTGTCTCTGTGTCTCAGTGTCTCGGTGTCCCAGGGTCTCAGTGTCTCAGTGTCTCAGTGTCTCAGGGTCTCAGTGTCTCACTGTCTCAGGGTCTCAGAGTCTCAGTGTCTCTTGTCTCAGGAGGTCAGGATCTCAGTGTCTCAGTTTCTCAAGGTCTCACGGTCTCACAGTCTCATTGTTTCAGGGTCTCAGTGTCTCAGGGTCTCTGGATCTCTGGGTCTGCGGGTCTCAGGGTCCCTGGGAATCAGCGTCTCAGTGCCTAAGGGTCTCAGGGTCTCTGGGTCTCAGGGCCCCTGGGAATCAGTGTCTCAGTGTCTCAGGTTCTCAGTGTCTCAGGGTCTCAGTGTCTCATTGTCTTAGGGTCTCAGAGTCTCAGTGTCTCTTGTCTCAGGAGGTCAGGATCTCAGTGTCTCTGTTTCTCAAGGTCTCACGGTCTCACAGTCTCAGTGTCTCAGGGTCTCTGGGTCTTGGGTCTCAGAGTCCCTGGGATCAGTGTCTCAGTGCCTCAGGGCCTCAGGGTCTTTGGGTCTCAGGGTCCCTAGGAATCAGTGTCTCAGGTTCTCTGGGTCCCATGGTCACAGGGTCTCTGCCCCTCTGGGTCTCTGGGTCTCAGTGTCTCAGGGTCTCCGGGTCTCAGTGTCTCATCGTCTCACTGTCTCAGAGTCTCAGTGTCTCAGGGGCTCAGGATCTCAGTGTCTCAGTTTCTCAAGGTCTCACGGTCTCAGACTCTCAGTGTCTCAGGGTCTCAGTGTGTCAGGGTCTCAGGGTTTCAGGTTTGCAGTGTCTCAGTGTCTCACTGTTGGAGGGTCTCATGTCTCAGTGTCTCAGTCTCTCTGGGTCTCAGGGTCTGGGTCTCTGGGTCTCAGGGTCTCAGTGTCTCAGGGCCTCTGGGTCTCCGTGTCTCAGGGTCTCAGGGTCTCAGTGTCGCAGTGTCTCAGTGTCTCAGGGTGTCAGGGTCTCAATGTCTCAGGGTTTCAGTGTTTCATCTCACAGTTGAGCAGGGTCTCAGGTTCTCAGATTCTCATTGTCTCGGGTCTCTGGGTCTCTGGGTTACAGTTTCACAGGGTCTCAGGGTCTAAGGGTCTCAGGGTCGCAGTGTCTCAGTGTCTCACTGTCTCAGTGTCTCAGTGTCTAAGTGTCACAGGGTCTCAGGGTCTCTGGGTCTCTGGGTCTCAGTGTCTCAGGGTCTCTGGGTCTCAGTGTCTCAGGGTCTCCGGGTCTCTGGGTCTCTGGGTCTTTGGGTCTCAGTGTCTCAGTGTCTCTGGGTCTCAGTGTCTCAGTGTCTCAGTGTCACAGGGTCTCAGTCTCTCAGTGTCTCAGAGTGTCTGGGTGTTTGGTTCTCTGGGTTCAGGGTCTCTGAGTCCCTGGGTCTCAGTGTAAAGGGGCTCAGCTCTCAGTGTCTCAGAGTGTCAGTGTCTCTGTGTCTCAGTGTCTCAGTGCCTCAGGGTCTCTGTGTCTCAGTGTCTCTGGGGTCTCAGTGTCTCAGGGTGTCTGGATCTCTGGTTCTCTGGGTCTCTTGGTCTGTGGGTCTACTGTCTCTGTGTCTCAGGGTCTCTGTTTCTCTGTGTCTCTGGATCTCAGTGTCTCAGTGCCTCTGGATGTCTGGTTCTCTGGTTCTCTTGGTCTGCTGATCTCACTGTCTCTGTGTCTCAGAGTCTCTGTGTCTCTGGGTAACTGGGTCTCAGTGTCTCAGGGTCTCAGTGTCTCAGTGTCACAGTGTCTCAGGGTCTCAGTGCCTAGGGTCTCAGTGCCTCAGTGTCCCAGGGTCTCAGGGCCTCAGTGTCCCAGTGTCTCAGGGTCTCAGGGTCTCTGGGTCTCTAGGTCACATTTTCTCAGGTTCTCAGTGTCTCTGTGTCTCAGTGTGTCAGGGTCTCAGAGTCTCAGCTCTCAGTGTCTCAGGGTCTCAGTGTCTCAGGGTCTCTGGATGTCTGGTTCTCTGGCTCTCTTGGTCTGTTGACCTCACTGTCTCTGTGTCTCAGACACTCTGTGTCTCTGGGTAACTGGGGCTCAGTGTCACAGTGTCTCAGTGCCTCAGGGCCTCAGTGTCTCAGTGTCCCAGAGTCTCAGGCTCTCAGTGTCTCAGTGCCTCGGGGACTCATGGTCTCTGGGTCACATTTTCTCAGAGCCTCAGGGTCTCTGTGTATCAGCGTCTCAGGGTGTCAGTCTCTCAGTGTTTCAGGGTCTCAGTGTCTCAGTTTCTCAGGGTCTCAGGGTCTCTGGGTCTCAATGTCTCAGGATCTCAGTGTCTCAGTGTCTGAGGGTCTCTGGGTCTCTGTGTCTCTGTGTCTCAGGATGTCAGGGTCTCAGGTTCTCAGGGTCTGAGGGTCTCAGTGTCGCGTTGTCTGGTGTCTCAGGATCTCAGTGTCTCAGTGTCTCAGGGTCTCAGTGTCTCAGTGTCTCAGGGTCTCAGTGTCTCAGGGTCTCAGGGTCTCAGTGTCTCAGTGTCTCAGGGTCTCAGTGTCTCAGTGTCTCAGGGTCTGAGGGTCTCAGTGTCTCAGGGTCTCAGTGTCTCAGTGTCTCAGGGTGTCAGTATCTCTAGGTCTCTGGGTCTCAGGGTCTCTGGATCTCTGGTTCTCTGGGTCTCTTGGTCTGTGGGTCTCACTGTCTCTGTGTCTCAGGGTCTCTGTTAACCAGGTTCTCTGAGTCTCAGTTTCTCTGGGTCTCAGTGTCTCAGAAACTCAGGGTCTCAGGGTCTCAGGATCTCTGGGTCCCTGCATGTCTGGGTCTCAGTGTCTCAGGGTCTCTGGATGCCTGGTTCCCTGGGTCTCTTCGTCTGTTGATCTCACTGTCCCTGTGTCTCAGAGGCTCTGTGCCTCTGGGTAACTGGGTCTCAGTGTCACAGTGTCCCAGGGTCTCAGGCTCTCAGTGTCTCAGGGAATCAGGGCCTCAGAGTCTCAGCTCTCAGTTTCTCAGGGTCTCAGTGTCTCACTGTCTCAGTGTCTCAGTTTTTCCGGGTCTCAGTGTCTCAGTGTCTCAGTGTCTCAGTTTCTCAGGGTCTCAGTGTCCCTGGATCTCAGAGTCTCAGTGTCTCGGTGTCTCAGGGGCTCAGGATCACAGTGTTTCACTTTCTCAAGGTCTCGCGGTCTCAGAGTCTCAGTGTCTCACTGTCTCAGTGGCTCTCTGTCTTAGGGTCTCAGTGTCTCTGGGTCTCAGGGTCTCAGGGTCTCTGGGTCTCAGTGTCTCAGGGTTTCAGGTTTGCAGTGTCTCAGTGTCTCAGTGTCGGAGGGTCTCAGTGTCTCAGTGTTTCAGCCTCTCTGGGCCTCAGGGTCTCTGGGTCTCAGGGTCTCATTGTCTCACGGTCTCTGGGTATCAGTGTCGCAGCGTCTCAGTGTCTCAGGGTGTCAGGTTCTCAGGGTCTCAATGTCTCAGGGTCTCAGTGTCTCACGTCTCAGTATCTCAGGGTCTCCGTGTCTCAGTTTCTCAGGGTCTCAGGGTCCCTGGGTCTCAGTGTCTCCGTGTCTCAGGATTTCAGGGTCCCTGGGTCTCTGTGTCTCAGTGTCTCAGGGTCTCCGGGTCTCTGGGTCTCTGTGTCTTTGGGTCTCAGGGTCTCAGGGTCTCAGTGTCTCAGTGTCTCATTGTCACTGGGTCTCAGTGTCTCAGTGTCTCAGGGTCTCTGGGTATATGGTTCTCTGGGTTTCAGGGTCTCTGAGTCTCTGGGCCTCAGTGTCTCAGAGTCTCAGTGTCAGAGGGTATCTGTATAACTGGGTCTCAGAGTCTCTGGGTCTCTGGGTCTCAGCATCTCAGTGTCTCAGTGTCTCTGGGTCTCAGGGTCTCGGTGTCTCTGGGTTTCAGGGTTTCTGGGTCTCAGGGTCTCTGTGTCCCAGGGTCTCTGGGTCTCATTGTCTCTGGGTCTCAGTGTTTCAGTTTCTCAGGGTCCCTTTGTCCCTGGGTCTCAGTGTCTCAGTGTCTCTGGGTATCTGGGTCTCAGTTTCTCAGGGTCTCTCTGTCTCTGGGTCTCAGTGTTTCAGTGTCTCTGGGTATCTGGGTCTCAGTTTCTCAGGCTCTCAGTGTCCCTGGGTCTCTGTGTCTCAGTGTCTCTGTGTCTCAGTGTCTCTGTGTCTCAGTGTCTCAGTGTCTCAGTGACTCAGGGTCTCAGTGTCTCAGGGTCTCAGGGTCTCAGTTTCTCAGCGTCTCAGGGTCTCTGGGTCTCAATGTCTCAGTGTCTCAGGGTCTCAGTGTCTCAGGGTGTCTGGGTCTCTGGTTCTCAGTGTCTCATTGTCTCTGGGTCTCTGGGTCTCAGTGTCTCTGTGTCTCAGGGTCTCAGTGTCTCATTGTCTCTGGGTCTCTGGTTCTCAGTGTGTCAGGGTCTCAGTGTCTCATTGTCTCTGGGTCTCTGCTTCTCAGGGTCTCTGGGTCTCAGTGTCTCAGGGTCTCAGTGTCTCTGGGTCTCAGTGTCTCAGGGTCTTTGGGTCTCTGGTCTCATTGTCTCAGTTTCTCAGTATCTCAGTGTCTCAGGGTCTCAGTGTCTCAGTTTCTCAGGGTCTCTGGGTGTCTGGGTCTCAGGGTCCCTGGGTCTCAGAGTCTCAGGGTCTCAGGGTCTCAGTGTCTCTGGGTCACTGTGTCTCATTGTATCAGTTCCTCAGGGTCTCAGTGTCTCGTTATCTCAGGGTCTCAGGGTCTCTGTGTCTCAATGTCTCAGGGTCTCTGTACATCTGGTATCATTTTTTAATTGTCTCAGGGTCTCAGTGTCTCAGGGTCTCTGGGCCTCTGTGTCACTGGGTCTCTGGGTCTCCGTGTCTCACTGTCTCAGTGTGTCACTGTGTCAGGGTCGCCGGGTCCCCTGGTCTCTGTGTTTCTGGGACTCTGGGTCACTGGGTCTCAGTGTCTCAGGGTCTCAGTGTCTCTGGGTCTCCGGGTCTCAGTGTCTCAGGGTGTCAGGGTTTCCGTCTCTCAGTGTCTCAGGGCCTCAGTGTCTCTGGATCTCAGTGACCCAGTATCTCAGGGTCTTAGTGTCTCTGGGTCTCTGGGTTACTAAGTCTCTGGGTTTCTGTGTCTCTGGATGTCAGTGTCTCAGGGTCTCTGGCTCTGTGTGTGCCTCGGTCTCTGGGTCTCAGTTTCTCAGAGACTGAGGGTCTCTGAGTCTCTGGGTCTCAGTGTCTCTGTGTCACAGGGACACAGGGTCTCAGGGTCTCAGTTTCTCAGGGTGTAGGTCTCGAGGCCTCTCGGTCTCTGGGTCTCAGTGCCTCAGGGTCTCTGTGTCTCTGTGTCTCAGTGTCTCAGGATCGCAAGATCTCAGTGTCGCAGGGTCTCTGGATCTCTGAGTCTCAGTGTCTCAGTGTATCTGAGTCTCTGGGTCTCAGTGTCTCAGGGTCTCTGTGTCTCTGGGTCACGGGATCTCTGGGTCTCTGGGTCTTTAGGTCTCAGTGTCTCAGGGCCTCTGGGTGTCTAGGTCTCTCGTTCTCTTGGCGTCTTGGTCTCAAAGTCTCAGTGTCTCAGTGCCTCAGGGTCACAGGGTCTTGAGTCTCAGGGTGTCAGGGTCTCTGGGTCTCTGGATCTCTCGTTCTCAGGGTCTCTGGGTCTCAGTGTCCCAGAGTCTCAGTTTCTCAGGGTCTCAGTGTCTCAGGGTCTCAGTGTCCCAGTGTCTCATTTTCTCAGGGTCTCAGTGTCTCAGGGTCCCAGTGTCCCAGTGTCTCATTTTCTCAGGGTCTCAGTGTCTCAGTGTCCCAGGGTCTCATGGTCACACTGTCTCAGTGTCTCAGGCTCTCAGTGTCTCAGGGACTCAGGGTCTCAGTGTCTCAGCTCTCAGTGTCTAGTGGGTTCAGTGTCTCCCTGTCTCAGTGTCTCAGGGCCTCAGTCTCTCAGTGTCTCAGGGTCTCAGTGTCTCAGGGTCTCTGGGTCTCAGGGTCTCTGGGAATCAGTGTCTCTGGGTCTCGGGTTCTCAGGGTCTCATGGTCACAGGGTCTCTGTGTCTCTGGGTCTGTGTGTCTCAGTGACTCCGGGTGTCTGGGTCTCCGGGTCTCAGTGTCTCAGGGCCTCAGACCCTCAGTGCCTCAGGGGCTGAGGACCTCAGTGTCTCATTGTCTCAGGTCTCAGTGTCTCAGTTTCTCAGTGTCTCAGTGTCTCCTTCTCAGTGTCTCAGGGTCTCAGTGTCTCAGTGTCTCTGGTTCTGTGGGTCTCAGCGTCTCTGGGTCTCTGGGTTTCAGTGTCTCAGGGTCTTAGGGTCCCAGGGTTTCAGGGTCTCAGTGTCTCTGTGTCTCAGGGTCTCGGTGTCTCAGTGTCTCAGGGTCTCAGTGTCTCAGGGTCTCAGGCTCTCTGGGTCTCAGTGTCTCAGGGTCTCAGGGTCTCAGGCATTCAGTGTCGCAGTGTCTCGTGTCTCAGGGTCTCTGGGTCTCAGTGTCTCAGGGTCTCAGGCTCAATGAGTCTCTGTGTCTCTGGGTCTCAGTGTCTCTGGGCCTCTGGGCCTCTGGGTCTCTGGGCCTCAGGGTATCTCTGCCTCAGTGTCTCAGGGTCTCAACTTCTCAGTGCCTCAGTGTTTCAGGGTCTCAGGGCCTCTGCGTCTCTGGATCTCAGTGTCTCTGTGCCTCAGTGTCTCAGTGTCTCAGGGTCACAGGGTCTCAGTGTCTCAGGGTCTCAGGGTCTCTGGATCTCTCGTTCTCAGGGTTTCTGGGTCTCAGTGTATCAGTGACTCAGTGTCTCAGGGTCTCAGTCTCTCAGGGTCTCAGTGTCTCTGGGTCTCAGAGTCTCATGGTCACAGTCTCTCAGTGTCTCAGTGTCTCATTTTCACAGTGTCTCAGTGTCTCAGAGTCTCAGGGACTCAGAGTCTCAGTGTCTCAGTGTCTCAGGGTCTCAGTGTCTCAGTGTCTGAGGGTCTCTGGGTCTCTGTGTCTCAGGGTCTCTGGGTCTCAGGGTCTCAGGGTCTCTGGGTCTCAGGGTCTCAGTGTCTCAGGGTCTCAGGGTCTCTGGGTCTCTAGGTCACATTTTCTCAGGGTCTCAGGGTTTCTGTCTCTCATTTTCTCAGGGTCCCAGTGTCTCATGTTCTCAGTATCTCTGCGTCTCAGTGTCTCAGGGAATCAGGGTTTCAGAGTCTCAGCTCTCAGTGTCTCTGGGTCTCAGTGTCTCACTGTCTCAGTGTCTCAGGGTCTCAGTTTCTCAGGGTCTCGGGGTCTCTTTGTCTCTGTGCTTCAGGGTCTCTGTGTCTCAGGGTCTCAGTGTCTCAGGGCCTCAGTGTGTCAGTGTCTCAGGGTCTCAATGTTTCAGGGTCTCAGTGTCTCAGGTTCTCAGGGTCTCAGTGTCTCAGTGTCGCGTTGTCTCACGTCTCAGGATCTCAGTGTCTCAGTGTCTTCGTGCCTCAGGGTCTCAGGGTCTCTGTGTCTCACTGTCTCAGGGTCTCAGAGTCCCTGTTTCTCTGGGTCTCAAGGTCTCAGTGTCACAGTGTCTCAGTGTCTCAGTGCCTCAGTGTCTCAGCGTCTCAGTTTCCCATGGTCTCAGGGTCTCAGTGTCTCAGTGTCTCAGGTTCTGCGGGTCTCTGGGTCTCTGGGTCACATTTCCTCAGGGTCTCAGGGTCTCTGTGTATCAGTGTCTCAGTGTCTAAGGGAATCAGGGTCTCAGAGTCTCAGGGTGTCAGTGTTTCACTGTCTCAGTGTCTCAGTAATTCAGGGTCTCAGTGTCTCAGGGTCTCAGTATCTCAGGGTCTCTGTGTCTCTGGGTCTCAGGGTCCCTGGAAATCAGTGTCTCAGGGTCACAGGGTCTCAGGGTCCCTGGGAATCAGTGTCTCAGGGTCTCAGGTTCTCTGGGTCCCATGGTCACAGAGTCTCTGCGTCTCTGGGTCTCAGTGTCTCAGGGTCTCCGGCTCTCAGTGTATCAGTGTCTCAGAGTTTCAGTGCCTCATTGTCTCAGGGTCTCAGAGTCTCAGTGTCTCAGGAGGTCAGGATCTCAGTGTCTCAGTTTCTCAAGGTCTCACGGTCTCAGAGTCTCAGTCTCTCACCGTCTCAGGGTCTCACTGTCTCAGGGTCTCTGGGTGTCAGTGTCTCAGTTTCTCAGGGTTTCAGGTTTGCAGTTCTCAGTGTCTCAGTGTCGGAGGGTCTCAGTGTCTAAGTGTCTCAGCCTCTCTGGGCCTCAGGGTCTCAGGGTCTCAGTGTCTCAGGGTCTCAGTGTCGCAGTCTCTCATGTCTCAGTATCTCAGGGTCTCAGTTTCACAATGTCTTCGTGTCTCTGGGTCACAGTTTCACAGGGTCTCAGTGTCTCAGTGTCTAAGTGTCACAGGGTCTCCGGGTCTCTGGGTCTCTGTGTCTTTGGGTCTCAGTTTCTCAGTTTCTCAGGGTCTCCGTGTCTCAGTGTCTCAGTGCCACAATGTCTCACAGTCTCAGGGTCTCAGTTTCCCAGGGTTTCAGGTTCTCAGTGTCTGAGTGTCTCAGGGTCTCAGTGTCTCAGGGTCTCAGGCTCTCTGGGTCTCTGGGTCTCAGTGTCTCAGGGTCTCAGGGTCTCAGGCATTCAGCGTCGCAGTGTCTCAGTGTCTCAGGGTCTCTGAGTCTCAGTGTCTCAGGGTCTCAGGCTCAATGAGTCTCTGTGTCTCTGGGTCTCAGTGTCTCTGGGTCGCTGGGCCTCTGGGTCTCTGGGCCTCAGGGTATCTCTGCCTCAGTGTCTCAGGGTCTCAGGGTCTCAGCTTCTCAGTGCCTCAGTGTTTCAGGGTCTCAGGGCCTTTGCATCTCTGGGTCTCAGGGTCTCTGTGCCTCAGTGTCTCAGTGTCTCAGGGTCACAGTGTCTCAGTGTCTCTGGGTCTCAGGGTCTCTGGATCTCTCGTTCTCAGGGTTTCTGGGTCTCAGTGTATCAGTGACTCAGTGTCTCAGGGTCTCAGTCTCTCAGGGTCTCAGTGTCTCTGGGTCTCAGAGTCTCATAGAACATAGAACATAGAACATAGAACATTACAGCGCGGAACAGGCCCTTCGGCCCACAATGTTGCGCCGACATGGTCACAGTGTCTCAGGGTCTCAGTATCTCAGGGTCTCTGTGTCTCAGGGTCTCAGGGTCTCAGGTTCCTTGGGAATCAGTGTCTCAGGGTCTCAGGTTCTCTGGGTCCCATGGTCACAGAGTCTCTGCGTCTCTGGGTCTCTGGGTCTCAGTGTCTCAGGGTCTCCGGTTCTCAGTGTATCAGTGTCTCAGGGTCTCAGTGCCTCATTGTCTCAGGGTCTCAGTGTCTCAGGGTCTCAGTATCTCAGGGTCTCTGTGTCTCTGGGTCTCAGGGTCCCTGGAAATCAGTGTCTCAGGGTCTCAGGTTCTCTGGGTCCCATGGTCACAGAGTCTCTGCGTCTCTGGGTCTCTGGGTCTCAGTGTCTCAGGGTCTCCGGTTCTCAGTGTATCAGTTTCTCAGGGTCTCAGTGCCTCATTGTCTCAGGGTCTCAGTGTCTCAGGGTCTCAGTGTCTCAGGGTCTCTGTGTCTCTGGGTCTCAGGGTCCCTGGAAATCAGTGTCTTAGGGTCACAGGGTCTCAGGGTCCCTGGGAATCAGTGTCTCAGGGTCTCAGGTTCTCTGGGTCCCATGGTCACAGAGTCTCTGGGTCTCTGGGTCTCAGTGTCTCAGGGTCTCTGGGTCTCAGGGTCTCAGTGTCGCAGTGTCTCAGTGTCTCAGGGTGTCAGGGTCTCAATGTCTCAGGGTCTCAGTGTTTCATCTGACAGTAGAGCAGGGTCTCAGGTTCTCAGATTCTCATTGTCTCGGGTCTCTGGGTCTCTGGGTTACAGTTTCACAGGGTCTCAGGGTCTAAGGGTCTCAGGGTCGCAGTGTCTCAGAGTCTCACTGTCTCAGTGTCTCAGTGTCTAAGTGTCACAGGGTCTCAGGGTCTCTGGGTCTCAGTGTTTCAGGGTCTCTGGGTCTCAGTGCCTCAGGGTCTCCGGGTCTCTGGGTCTCTGGGTCTTTGGGTCTCAGTGTCTCAGTGTCTCTGGGTCTCAGTGTCTCAGTGTCTCAGTGTCACAGGGTCTCAGTCTCTCAGTGTCTCAGAGTGTCTGGGTGTTTGGTTCTCTGGGTTCAGGGTCTCTGAGTCTCTGGGTCTCAGTGTCTCAGGGTCTCAGTGCCTCAGGGTCTCTGTGTCTCAGTGTCTCTGGGGTCTCAGTGTCTCAGGGTGTCTGGATCTCTGGTTCTCTGGGTCTCTTGGTCTGTGGGTCTCACTGTCTCTGTGTCTCAGGGTCTCTGTTTCTCTGTGTCTCTGGATCTCAGTGTCTCAGGGCCTCTGGATGCCTAGTTCTCTTGGTCTGCTGATCTCACTGTCTCTGTGTCTCAGAGTCTCTGTGTCTCTGGGTAACTGGGTCTCAGTGTCTCAGTGTCTCAGGGTCTCAGTGTCTCAGTGTCTCAGTGTCTCGGTGTCACAGTGTCTCAGTGTCTCAGTGTCTCAGGGTCTCAGTGTCTCAGTGTCCCAGGGTCTCAGGGCCTCAGTGTCCCAGTGTCTCAGGGTCTCAGGGTCTCTGGGTCACATTTTCTCAGGTTCTCAGTGTCTCTGTGTCTCAGTGTGTCAGGGTCTCAGAGTCTCAGCTCTCATTGTCTCAGGGTCTCAGTGTCTCAGGGTCTCAGTGTCTCAGTGTCTCTGGATCTCTGTGTCTCAGGGTCTCTGGATGTCTGGTTCTCTGGCTCTCTTGGTCTGTTGACCTCACTGTCTCTGTGTCTCAGACACTCTGTGTCTCTGGGTAACTGGGTCTCAGTGCAACAGTGTCTCAGTGTCTCAGGGTCTCAGAGCCTCAGCTCTCAGTGTCTCAGTGTCTGAGGGTCTCTGGGTCTCAGGATCTCAGCGTCTCAGGGTCACAGTGTCTCAGGGTTTCAGTGTCTCAGTGTCTCTGGATCTCTGTGTCTTAGGGTCTCTGGATGTCTGGTTCTCTGGCTCTCTTGGTCTGTTGACCTCACTGTCTCTGTGTCTCAGACACTCTGTGTCTCTGGGTAACTGGGGCTCAGTGTCACAGTGTCTCAGTGCCTCAGGGCCTCAGTGTCTCAGTGTCCCAGAGTCTCAGGCTCTCAGTGTCTCAGTGCCTCGGGGACTCATGGTCTCTGGGTCACATTTTCTCAGAGCCTCAGGGTCTCTGTGTATCAGCGTCTCAGGGTGTCAGTCTCTCAGTGTTTCAGGGTCTCAGGGTCTCAGTTTCTCAGGGTCTCAGGGTCTCTGGGTCTCAATGTCTCAGGATCTCAGTGTCTCAGTGTCTGAGGGTCTCTGGGTCTCTGTGTCTCTGTGTCTCAGGGTCTCAGGATGTCAGGGTCTCAGGTTCTCAGGGTCTGAGGGTCTCAGTGTCGCGTTGTCTGGTGTCTCTGGATCTCAGTGTCTCAGTGTCTCAGGGTCTCAGTGTCTCAGTGTCTCAGGGTCTCAGTGTCTCAGTGTCTCAGGGTCTCAGTGTCTCAGTGTCTCAGGGTCTCAGTGTCTCAGTGTCTCAGGGTCTCAGTGTCTCAGGGTCTCAGTGTCTCAGTGTCTCAGTGTCTCAGGGTGTCAGTATCTCTAGGTCTCTGGGTCTCAGGGTCTCTGGATCTCTGGTTCTCTGGGTCTCTTGGTCTGTGGGTCTCACTGTCTCTGTGTCTCAGGGTCTCTGTTAACCAGGTTCTCTGAGTCTCAGTTTCTCTGGGTCTCTGAGTGTCAGTGTCTCAGAAACTCAGGGTCTCAGGATCTCTGGGTCCCTGCATGTCGGGGTCTCAGTGTCTCAGGGTCTCTGGATGTCTGGTTCCCTGGGTCTCTTCGTCTGTTGATCTCACTGTCTCTGTGTCTCAGAGCCTCTGTGTCTCTGGGTAACTGGGTCTCAGTGTCACAGTGTCTCAGTGTCCCAGGGTCTCAGGCTCTCAGTGTCTCAGTGTCTCAGGGTCTCTCGGTCTCTGGGTCACATTTTCTCAGGGTCTCTGTGTATCAGTGTCTCAGGGTCTCAGTGCCTCAGGGTCTCAGTCTCTCAGTGTCTCAGGGAATCAGGGCCTCAGAGTCTCAGCTCTCAGTTTCTCAGGGTCTCAGTGTCTCACTGTCTCAGTGTCTCAGTTTTTCCGGGTCTCAGTGTCTCAGTGTCTCAGTTTCTAAGGGTCTCAGGGTCCCTGGATCTCAGTGTCTCAGGGTCTCTGGGTCCCATGGTCACAGGGTCTCTGCATCTCTGGGTCTCAGGGTCTCCGGGTCTCAGTGATTCAGTGTCTCAGGGTCTCAGTGTCTCATTGTGAGAAGTAGTGTAATTTTTAAGGCTGCAAGAGCTAACAGTACAATCAGCAGTGATGGACGAGTTCAGCAGCATACAGAAAGGGGGAGGCACATGACAGACAGTTAACTAGGTTACACAAAACAGATAACCGCAGTGATGAGATTAAGCGCAAAATGGGAGTTGAGAGAGTGTTAATTGAAGGAATGACACAATACAAGCCATTTACAGTGTTTAAAGTTAACAAGGTTAACAGCCAAATAAGGGGGAATAACACAATACAAGCCATCACAATATTTGAAAAACAGTATAAAATGTGCTGCAAATCTATGTAAGGTGTGCCTATTTTGACTAGACACCCGGTCTTGCAAGAACGACAAATAAAATCTTGCTCCTTCAGAACTTGACTTGACTAAATTGTTTAACTGTGAGCTGTGTTTCTCACAATTGGGGGCTCGTCCGGGATCCTAACATCCCTGGTAGGGAGGTTGCCGGTGACAACTGGGAAGACGCGTCCCGTTCCAAATTGAATGGTCCCAGGTGTTCATCGGTGGGCCTCTCTGCCACTGACTGTTGAGAATCCTAGGAAAGTTGTTCTGAACGAGTAAGTGGGAAATGGTAGGCACCGTCGTGTGGTCGGGCAACGCTGCGGACCAAGGTAAGAAAAGTGACTTTTAAGTATTGCCTTGGCGACCGGGTCGTGGTAGGTAAACCATGGGAAGTGGGGGTAGTAGGACAAAGTCCCCCGGGAAAGGTGCTGGGAATCCGCGGAGAAAGGGTGGGGCCCCAGGGAACATCCCTCCAGAAAGTCCTTTGGGACGGATGTTGGAAGAAGGGTGGGGCCCCAGGGAACATCCCTCCAGAAAGTCCGTTGGGAAGGATGTTGGAAGGTTTGGGCACTAGTACTAGGGATAAAAACAAGACGACAATGATGAAATATTGTGTTTTGTTTGGGTGAAGGAACCAATCAGGAGTCCGTCTGTCTTCTGGCCAAAGTACGGTTCGGTTGAGGATTGGGTTTGTCAGATTCTTAATAAATATGTGAGACAGAAGCAGCCGGCGTCCCAGGAAGGAATTGATCATGCAAGTTGCTGGATAATGTTAATTTAGGGGCTGCGGGGGAGGTTATGTGATGAGGGAGCAGAGGAAAGTCGAATAAGGGAGGTGCCCCTAGAGGCACTGGAGTTTGTGGATGGGTCACGAAGTATATAGATGGATCAGCATGAATGGGATGGACCTACAATTGGTCTGAGCAGAAAGAGGTAGAGAGAAGTATGTCAGTGGAACTGGGAACCCTGACATGGGCTTTTACTGAGGTGCGGGGAGAACGCTAATAGTGGTTATGTATTTGGAATTGTGCATGACTATATGACTGTTTGAGAGAGAAAGGGATTTGTCACGACATGAGGCACCCGAATCAAAACATGGTCAAATTTATTAGAGGCCAGTGAGCTCCCATCAGTAAAGGGTTAAAAAGAGACAAGCAGGCTGACTCTGTATGGTACAGAGAGAGAGAGAGAGAGGGTGTAACTGTGTAATTGAGACCCTCATGTGATGTAATAGATATAGCCAATCAAAGTGAATTGCTTTAAGTTTTTAAGTTTACTAAATTATGTAGGGATCGGACAGAAATTTGAATTCTGCCAAGTGGGAAAGGTGGCATTATATTGCATCTTAAAGTTGTGAGGAGAGATAACCATTTAGGCACACAGTAGATTTGATTTTGTACTTGCCTGTGTTGGTTACAAAGGCAGAGCTGTAGAAATAATTAAACATATAGATTGCACATTAGAATGCTTTCAGTATTTCTTCGTGCATCTGTGCTCCAAGTGATGTTTTGTTTTATTGTACCAGAATTGTAAGAAGGTGCAAGGGTCTTGATTTAGTGAGGATATTTAAAGGTGATAAAAATAAATCTTATTTTGGATTTTCTGAATCAGGCTTTAGTTAATTAAACTGCTGTACTTTGACTCACAATTAGTCTCAGAGGTATCTTTACCTACAAGGATTGGTGCTGAAACCTGGGATCTGTTTACGGGTCCGGTTGAATGGCCACAACTGGAGCTCCGGAACAGATTACCAAATTTAAGGGAGTGAATCAAAGTACAGTAGGTGCTCATCTGTGATGAAAAAGTGTGAGTGTGTGTGAGAGGTCTGAGCTGAGCACGTACAGACAAGGAGGCATCTGTCTTTACACCTAGCCCTAGGCCAGTTGTTAAGAGGGGTAGCCCCCTACGCAAAGCTCAGGAGTTTGAAGTGGGTGTAAAGGCTAGAGAAAGATGCCTGGGATGTGGTGTTCAGACATGAGTAAGAAAGAAAGCCGGCTTAATAGTGTGAGCTTAAAGGTGTAAGCTCACGAGTGTAAGCGGTGGTACGGAGGGGACTGATCACCCCTGATAGGTATCACCGGACTGTGATAAGAGCGACCTAGGGGTGGGATCCATTTCACCCACTAGATCAACAATGGAAATGATTGAAAAAAAAGGACAGAACTAAGAAAATTGGAATTCTCTTAGTTCGAATTAATTGAACAGGTTTAAACCAGATTAATTGAACACATCTCAGTCTTGGGTAAAAAAATATTGGGCTGACGACAAGGAGAAAATTAAAACGTCAGAATCACAGATTAGAGAGTTAGAAAAGAGAAACCAAACAAAGAAAATAGCAGTATTGTTAATACATCAGTTAGCTGGACTAATTGAACAAGTAGTCACTTCCACTAAGAAGTGGAGTGGGGATAAAAAAGATTAAGGAATTAGAATTCAGAGTAAGGGAACTGGAGAAACAAAACCAAGTGTTAGAAGACTACTGCAGAGGGACATCACCTCCCTACCCCGGCAGTATTAACAGACGGACAGGAACAGCAAATAGACCCGATAGTCTGGGCAGGGGAAGGAAACTGAGGGGGATTAGACGCTCCTCCTCTGCAAATAAATTTAAAAGAAGGAGAGACGGTGTGTGTTAAGCAATACCCTATACCTTTGCAAGGAAAAAAAAGGATTACAGCCAGTAATTGAAGGATTGGTTAGAGATGGACTGTTAGAACCCTGCATGTCCCCTTATAATACCCCTATATTGCCTGTAAAGAAGCCTGAGGGAACGTACCGCCTGGTACAGGACCTAAGGGCCCTGAACCAGATAGTGACGATGCGACACCCCATTGACCCTAATCCTTATATTTTATTAAGCAAGATTCCTCCTGATCACGGATGGTTCAGTGTAGTGGACCTAAAAGATGCATTTTGGACATGCCCACTGGTGGAAGAAAGTCGAGACTTATTTGCTTTTGAGTGGGAAAATCCTATCACAGGACGGAAACAGCAGTTCAGGTGGACAGTGCTCCCACAGGGGTTCACAGAGTCCCCAAATCTTTTCGGTCAAGTCTTAGAGCAGGTGTTAGAAAGATTTAAAAAGCCTGATGAAATCACGTTACTACAATATGTAGATGACCTACTAGTAACAGGAGGAGGAAAGGAAAAGGTAATAGAAGCCACAAATAGCTTATTGAATTATCTGGGACAACAGGGATTCAGGGTGTCAAAGAAAAAGCTGCAGTACGTAGAGAAGGAAGTTAAATACCTTGGACACCTAATCAGTGAGGGAAGGAGAAGAATAGATCCAGAAAGAATACAAGGAATCCTAGATCTAAATATACTATGGACTAAAAAGGAACTTAGGAGGTTCTTGGGATTAGTAGGATACTGTAGATTGTGGATCAAAGGGTACGCACAGAAAACTAAACAACTATATTTGAAACTGTTAGAAGAAGAACCTAATGTTTTAAAGTGGACAGAGGATCTAAGCTGATAATAGAAACGAAACTCCCTTGGACTAAGTGCTTACCAAAAGCACTTTTGCGTATTTGTACAGCTCCTCGAAAGGATTTGGGTTTATCCCCCTATGAAATGCTATTTGGACTGCCTTATATGGGGGCAGTCGGGGAGTTACCGGTTCCTGAAATGAATGATCAATTTGTAAAGAAATATATACTGGGCCTGTCCTCCTCGATATCTTCCCTTAGGAAACAAGGATTATTGTCGCAGACTCCAGCCCTCGACTTCACGGTACATACAATTCAACCAGGAGATCGGGTCCTGGTAAAGTCATGGAAAGAAACTAAGCTGCAACCGGAATGGGAGGAACCATGTCAAGCACTCCTAACAACTGAGACAGCAATCAGGACTGCTGAAAAGGGGTGGACACATCATACTATAATCAAGGGACTGGTAAAACCTCCAGATAATTCCAACACGTGGATGGTCAAACCGACTGAAGAACCTTTGAAGCTGAAATTTAAAAGACTCTAAATAATCAATTTTTAGTTGCGGCGTGAGCGCGGGAAAGGAACTGTTTTGAATTAAGTTCTCTCCTAAAAGGTAACGAGAAAGGGATAGAATGGAAGGGGTAACCTGGATAATGCCTTCCTTCCTCTTGTCCAAGAGAGTACTTACAAGTATGGGATATAATTCAGATAAGTTAGAAGAGGACAAGGGAAACACTATGAGCTCAGTTACGGTTCTGGATCTCACTACAACACAGGTAGTAGAGACAGACCTGTGTTCTTTGGTAATATGTGGGGATCTGGTGAGCCAGCAAAAATATTCGGTAGAATCCTTACAATTTTATGCCGACGGAAAGTATCCTTGGGGTAAACTCCCTTCCATAATATCCCTTCATCAGAAACATATGCAGCCAAGATCAGAATGCCTAGATAAGGAATACAATCTTATAGGGACCAAATGGACTGAAAAAAAAAATAAGCAGTCCAGTCTTAGATCCTAAGAACCTCTCCCGGTACTCCATAGCTGGTGGGCCCTTCTTTACAGGTAACTGGACCAGGGACCAACAATTGCACCAGGCAGTATTTGGAATTAGGGTAAAGGAGGGAGGAAAAGATAGCAAATTGAAATGTTGTTTCCGAATCTATGTAGATAAAAATTTGAAAACACCTGACTAGAATGATAAGGTTCCCCAAAACGACCCAAGGGCAGTAAGAGTGGTCGAAGTAAACAACCTAAAACAAATCCTTGAAATAGAGACTGGGTATGAGGAGACTAATGCCTGGGTAGAATGGGTCAAATACACTGTAAAAAGCTTAAATAAAAGCAATTGCTATGCCTGTGCGTCTGGGAAGCCAGTGGCCCAAATAGTACCCTTCCCTCTGGGATGGAAACGCGACAGAAGAGGAATGGAGTGCATGTTAGCCCTGTATCAAGAAAAGGAAGCATGGGGCAACCCGAACTGCACATCCCTATCCCTGATGTTCCCTCCTGTGGAAGCAAAGAACTTAAAAACTCCCCCTCAGTTTCTCACTGCCGTTGTGAATCACACTTCATGTGTGAACCGACAAAGGGCAGAGTTAACTCATAATATGGGGGAGTTAGAATCATGCTCAGAGGTCAGGAGCATTACAGAGAACGGAATGGGAGGGAACTATTCATCATTGAAAATCCCCAGAGCAGATATATGGTGGTATTGTGGAGGAAGGGTACTGAGGCCAACTCTACCCCCTCAGTGGAAAGGTACATGTGCAATTGTCCAATTGGCTATACCATTTACCCTGGCATTTGAAAAATCAAAAGGATCAGGAAAAACAAGAGATCAGTGATAGGAATTTCTTTTGATGAAAAGATATATCTAGATCCCATAGGAGTGCCTCGGGGAGTTCCAGATGAATTTAAAGCTCGAAATCAGATTACAGCTGGGTTTGAATCCTTGTTTTGGTGGGTAACAATAAATAAGAACGTAGATTGGATAAATTATATAAGATTGGGACGAGCAAGTGAATAGTATGTTAGCCAAACTGGAACAACCTACTCGCGCATATCTGGACTAAACCTGGAAAAAGGGATGCTAGTGAAAAATTACAGACAGTAAAAAGAAAAGGGGGGATTGTGAGAAGTAGTGTAATTTTTAAGGCTGCAAGAGCTAACAGTACAATCAGCAGTGATGGACGAGTTCAGCAGCATACAGAAAGGGGGAGGCACATGACAGACAGTTAACTAGGTTACACGAAACAGATAACCGCAGTGATGAGATTAAGCGCAAAATGGGAGTTGAGAGAGTGTTAATTGAAGGAATGACACAATACAAGCCATTTACAGTGTTTAAAGTTAACAAGGTTAACAGCCAAATAAGGGGGAATAACACAATACAAGCCATCACAATATTTGAAAAACAGTATAAAATGTGCTGCAAATCTATGTAAGGTGTGCCTATTTTGACTAGACACCCGGTCTTGCAAGAACGACAAATAAAATCTTGCTCCTTCAGAACTTGACTTGACTAAATTGTTTAACTGTGAGCTGTGTTTCTCACATCATTGTCTCAGGGTCTCAGAGTCTCAGTGTCTCGGTGTCTCAGGGGCTCAGGATCACAGTGTTTCACTTTCTCAAGGTCTCGCGGTCTCAGAGTCTCAGTGTCTCACTGTCTCAGTGGCTCTCTGTCTCAGTGTCTCAGTGTCTCTGGGTCTCAGGGTCTCAGGGTCTCTGGGTCTCAGTGTCTCAGGGTTTCAGGTTTGCAGTGTCTCAGTGTCGGAGGGTCTCAGTGTCTCAGTGTTTCAGCCTCTCTGGGCCTCAGTGTCTCTGGGTCTCAGGGTCTCATTGTCTCACGGTCTCTGGGTATCAGTGTCGCAGCGTCTCAGTGTCTCAGGGTGTCAGGGTCTCAGGGTCTCAATGTCTCAGGGTCTCAGTGTCTCATGTCTCAGTATCTCAGGGTTTCCGTGTCTCAGTTTCTCAGGGTCTCAGGGTCCCTGGGTCTCAGTGTCTCCGTGTCTCAGGATTTCAGGGTCCCTGGGTCTCTGTGTCTCAGTGTCTCAGTGTCTCAGGGTCTCCGGGTCTCTGGGTCTCTGTGTCTTTGGGTCTCAGTGTCTCAGTTTCTCAGTGTCTCAGGGTCTCAGGGTCTCAGTGTCTCAGTGTCTCATTGTGACTGGGTCTCAGTGTCTCAGTGTCTCAGGGTCTCTGGGTGTATGGTTCCCTGGGTTTCAGGGTCTCTGAGTCCCTGGGCCTCAGTGTCTCAGAGTCTCAGTGTCAGAGGGTATCTGTATAACTGGGTCTCAGAGTCTCTGGGTCTCTGGGTCTCAGCATCTCAGTGTCTCAGTGTCTCTGGGTCTCAGGGTCTCGGTGTCTCTGGGTTTCAGGGTTTCTGGGTCTCAGGGTCTCTGTGTCCCAGGGTCTCTGGGTCTCATTGTCTCTGGGTCTCAGTGTTTCAGTTTCTCAGGGTCTCTTTGTCCCTGGGTCTCAGTGTCTCAGTGTCTCTGGGTATCTGGGTCTCAGTTTCTCAGGCTCTCTTTGTCCCTGGGTCTCTGTGTCTCAGTGTCTCTGTGTCTCAGTGTCTCTGTGTCTCAATGTCTCAGTGTCTCAGGGTCTCAGTGTCTCAGGGTGTCTGGGTCTCTGGTTCTCAGTGTCTCATTGTCTCTGGGTCTCAGTGTCTCTGTGTCTCAGGGTGTCAGTGTCTCATTGTCTCTAGGTCTCTGCTTCTCAGGGTCTCTGGGTCTCAGTGTGTCAGGGTCTCAGTGTCTCTGGGTCTCAGTGTCTCAGGGTCTTTGAGTCCCTGGTCTCATTGTCTCAGTTTCTCAGTATCTCAGTGTCTCAGGGTCTCAGGGTCTCAGTGTCTCAGTTTCTCAGGGTCTCTGGGTGTCTGGGTCTCAGGGTCCCTGGGTCTCAGAGTCTCAGTGTCTCAGGGTCTCAGTGTCTCTGGGTCACTGTGTCTCATTGTATCAGTTCCTCAGGATCTCAGTGTCTCGTTATCTCAGGGTCTCAGGGTCTCTGTGTCTCAATGTCTCAGGGTCTCTGTACATCTGGTATCATTTTTTAATTGTCTCAGGGTCTCAGGGTCTCTGGGTCTCTGGTTCTCAGTGTCTCATTGTCTCTGGGTCTCAGAGTCTCTGTGCCTCAGGGTCTCAGTGTCTCATTGTCTCTGGGTCTCTGGTTCTCAGTGTGTCAGGGTCTCAGTGTCTCAGGGTCTCAGTGTCTCATTGTCTCTGGGTCTCTGCTTCTCAGGGTCTCTGGGTCTCAGTGTGTCAAGGTCTCAGTGTCTCTGGGTCTCAGTGTCTCAGTGTCTTTGAGTCTCTGGTCTCATTGTCTCAGTTTCTCAGTATCTCAGTGTCTCAGGGTCTCAGGGTCTCAGTGTCTCAGTTTCTCAGGGTCTTTGGGTGTCTGGGTCTCAGGGTCCCTGGGTCTCAGAGTCTCAGGGTCTCAGGGTCTCAGTGTCTCTGGGTCACTGTGTCTCATTGTATCAGTTCCTCAGGGTCTCAGTGTCTCGTTATCTCAGGGTCTCAGGGTCTCTGTGTCTCAATGTCTCAGGGTCTCTGTACATCTGGTATCATTTTTTAATTGTCTCAGGGTCTCAGTGTCTCAGGGTCTCTGGGCCTCTGTGTCACTGGGTCTCTGGGTCTCCGTGTCTCACTGTCTCAGTGTGTCACTGTGTCAGGGTCGCCGGGTCCCCTGGTCTCTGTGTTTCTGGGACTCTGGGTCACTGGGTCTCAGTGTCTCAGGGTCTCTGGGTCTCAGGGTCTCAGTGTCTCTGGGTCTCCGGGTCTCAGTGTCTCAGGGTGTCAGGGTTTCCGTCTCTCAGTGTCTCAGGGCCTCAGGGTCTCTGGATCTCAGTGACCCAGTATCTCAGGGTCTTAGTGTCTCTGGGTCTCTGGGTTACTAAGTCTCTGGGTTTCTGTGTCTCTGGATATCAGTGTCTCAGGGTCTCTGGCTCTGTGTGTGCCTCGGTCTCTGGGTCTCAGTTTCTCAGAGACTGAGGGTCTCTGAGTCTCAGTGTCTCAGTGTCTCAGGGTCACAGGGTCTCAGTGTCTCAGGGTCTCAGGGTCTCTGGATCTCTCGTTCTCAGGGTTTCTGGGTCTCAGTGTATCAGTGACTCAGTGTCTCAGGGTCTCAGTGTCTCTGGGTCTCAGAGTCTCATGGTCACAGTCTCTCAGTGTCTCAGTGTCTCAGGTTCTCAGTGTCTCATTTTCACAGCGTCTCAGTGTCTCAGAGTCTCAGGGACTCAGAGTCTCAGTGTCTCAGTGTCTCAGTGTCTCAGTGTCTGAGGGTCTCTGGGTCTCTGTGTCTCAGGGTCTCTGGGTCTCAAGGTCTCAGGGTCTCTGGGTCACAGGGTCTCAGTGTCTCAGTGTCTCAGAGTCTCTGGGTCTCTGGGTCTCAGCATCTCAGTGTCTCAGTGTCTCTGGGTCTCAGGGTCTCGGTGTCTCTGGCTTTCAGGTTTTGTGGGTCTCAGGGTCTCTGTGTCCCAGGGTCTCTGGGTCACTGTGACTCATTGTATCAGCTCCTCAGGGTCTCAGTGTCTCGTTATCTCAGGATCTCAGGGTCTCAATGTCTCAGGGTCTCTGTACATCTGGTATCATTTTTTAATTGTCTCTGGGTCTCTGGCCTCTGTGTCACTGGGTCTCTGGGTCTCCGTGTCTCACTGTCTCAGTGTGTCACTGTGTCAGGGTTGCCGGGTCCCCTGGTCTCTGTGTTTCTGGGACTCTGGGTCACTGGGTCTCAGTGTCTCAGGGTCTCTGGGTCTCAGGGTCTCAGTGTCTCTGGGTCTCCGGGTCACAGTGTCTCAGGGTGTCAGGGTTTCCGTCTCTCAGTGTCTCAGGGTCTCAGGGTCTTTGGATCTCAGTGACCCAGTATCTCAGGGTCTTAGTGTCTCTGGATCTCTGGGTTACTAAGTCTCTGGGTTTCTGTGTCTCTGGATGTCAGTGTCTCAGGGTCTCTGGCTCTGTGTGTGCCTCGGTCTCTGGGTCTCAGTTTCTCAGAGACTGAGGGTCTCTGAGTCTCTGGGTCTCAGTGTCTCTGTGCCTCAGTGTCTCAGTGTCTCAGGGTCACAGGGTCTCAGTGTCTCAGGGTCTCAGGGTCTCTGGATCTCTCGTTCTCAGGGTTTCTGGGTCTCAGTGTATCAGTGACTCAGTGTCTCAGGGTCTCAGTGTCTCTGGGTCTCAGAATCTCATGGTCGCAGTGTCTCAGTGTCTCAGTGTGTCAGGTTCTCAGTGTCTCATTTTCACAGTGTCTCAGTGTCTCAGAGTCTCAGGGACTCAGAGTCTCAGTGTCTCAGTGTCTCAGTGTCTCAGTGTCTCTGGGTCTCATTGTCTCAGTGTGTCAGTGTCACAGGGTCTCAGTCTCTCAGTGTCTCAGAGTCTCTGGGTGTTTGGTTCTCTGGGTTCAGGGTCTCTGAGTCTCTGGGTCTCAGTGTCACAGGGTCTCAGCTCTCAGTGTCTCAGAGTGTCAGTGTCTCTGGGTCTCAGTGTCTCAGTGCCTCAGGGTCTCTGTGTCTCAGTGTCTCTGGGGTCTCAGAGTCTCAGGGTGTCTGGATCTCTGGTTCTCTGGGTCTCTTGGTCTGTGGGTCTCACTGTCTCTGTGTCTCAGGGTCTCTGTTTCCCTGTGTCTCTGGATCTCAGTGTCTCAGTGCCTCTGGATGTTTGGTTCTCTGGTTCTCTTGGTCTGCTGATCTCACTGTCTCTGTGTCTCAGAGTCTCTGTGTCTCTGGGTAACTGGGTCTCAGTGTCTCAGTGTCTCAGGGTCTCAGTGTCTCAGTGTCACAGTGTCTCAGTGTCTCAGTGTCACAGTGTCTCAGTGTCTCCGGGTCTCAGTGTCTCAGGGTCTCAGTGTCTCAGTGTCCCAGGGTCTCAGGGCCTCAGTGTCCCAGTGTGTCAGGGTCTCAGGGTCTCTGGGTCTCTAGGTCACATTTTCTCAGGTTCTCAGTGTCTCTGTGTCTCAGTGTGTCAGGGTCTCAGAGTCTCAGCTCTCAGTGTCTCAGGGTCTCAGTGTCTCAGGGTCTCAGTGTCTCAGTGTCTCTGGATCTCTGTGTCTCAGGGTCTCTGGATGTCTGGTTCTCTGGCTCTCTTGGTCTGTTGACCTCACTGTCTCTGTGTCTCAGAAACTCTGTGTCTCTGGGTAACTGGGTCTCAGAGTCACAGTGTCTCAGGGTCTCGGAGTCTCAGCTCTCAGTGTCTCAGGGTCTTAGTGTCTCAGTGTCTCAGTGTCTCAGGGTCTCAGTGCCTCAGTGTCTGAGGGTCTCTGGGTCTCAGGATCTCAGTGTCTCAGTGTCTCAGGGTTTCAGTGTCTCAGTGTCTCTGGATCTCTGTGTCTTAGGGTCTCTGGATGTCTGGTTCTCTGGCTCTCTTGGTCTGTTGACCTCACTGTCTCTGTGTCTCAGACACTCGGTGTCTCTGGGTAACTGGGTCTCAGTGTCACAGTGTCTCAGTGCCTCAGGGCCTCAGTGTCTCAGTGTCTCAGTGTCCCAGAGTCTCAGGCTCTCAGTGTCTCAGTGCCTCGGGGACTCATGGTCTCTGGGTCACATTTTCTCAGAGCCTCAGGGTCTCTGTGTATCAGCGTCTCAGGGTGTCAGTCTCTCAGTGTTTCAGGGTCTCAGGGTCTCAATTTCTCAGGGTCTCAGGGTCTCTGGGTCTCAATGTCTCAGGATCTCAGTGTCTCAGTGTCTGAGGGTCTCTGGGTCTCTGTGTCTCTGTGTCTCAGGATGTCAGGGTCTCAGGTTCTCAGGGTCTGAGGGTCTCAGTGTCGCGTTGTCTGGTGTCTCTGGATCTCAGTGTCTCAGTGTCTCAGGGTCTCAGTGTCTCAGTGTCTCAGGGTCTCAGTGTCTCAGTGTCTCAGGGTCTCAGTGTCTCAGGGTCTGAGGGTCTCAGTGTCTCAGGGTCTCAGTGTCTCAGTGTCTCAGTGTCTCAGGGTGTCAGTATCTCTAGGTCTCTGGGTCTCAGGGTCTCTGGATCTCTGGTTCTCTGGGTCTCTTGGTCTGTGGGTCTCACTGTCTCTGTGTCTCAGGGTCTCTGTTAACCAGGTTCTCTGAGTCTCAGTTTCTCTGGGTCACTGAGTCTCAGTGTCTCAGAAACTCAGGGTCTCAGGATCTCTGGGTCCCTGCATGTCTGGGTCTCAGTGTCTCAGGGTCTCTGGATGTCTGGTTCCCTGGGTCTCTTCGTCTGTTGATCTCACTGTCTCTGTGTCTCAGAGCCTCTGTGTCTCTGGGTAACTGGTTCTCAGTGTCACAGTGTCTCAGTGTCCCAGGGTCTCAGGCTCTCAGTGTCTCAGTGTCTCAGGGTCTCTCGGTCTCTGGGTCACATTTTCTCAGGGTCTCTGTGTATCAGTGTCTCAGGGTCTCAGTGCCTCAGGGTCTCAGTCTCTCAGGGAATCAGGGCCTCAGAGTCTCAGCTCTCAGTTTCTCAGGGTCTCAGTGTCTCACTGTCTTAGTGTCTCAGTTTTTCCGGGTCTCAGTGTCTCAGTGTCTCAGTTTCTAAGGGTCTCAGGGTCCCTGGATCTCAGTGTCTCAGGGTGTCTGGGTCCCATGGTCACAGGGTCTCTGCATCTCTGGGTCTCAGGGTCTCCGGGTCTCAGTGATTCAGTGTCTCAGGGTCTCAGTGTCTCATTGTCTCAGGGTCTCAGAGTCTCAGTGTCTCGGTGTCTCAGGGGCTCAGGATCACAGTGTTTCACTTTCTCAAGGTCTCGCGGTCTCAGAGTCTCAGTGTCTCACTGTCTCAGTGGCTCTCTGTCTTAGGGTCTCATGTCTCTGGGTCTCAGGGTCTCAGGGTCTCTGGGTCTCAGTGTCTCAGGGTTTCAGGTTTGCAGTGTCTCAGTGTCTCAGTGTCGGAGGGTCTCAGTGTCTCAGTGTTTCAGCCTCTCTGGGCCTCAGGGTCTCTGGGTCTCAGGGTCTCATTGTCTCACGGTCTCTGGGTATCAGTGTTGCAGCGTCTCAGTGTCTCAGGGTGTCAGGGTCTCAGGGTCTCAATGTCTCAGGGTCTCAGTGTCTCATGTCTCAGTATCTCAGGGTCTCCGTGTCTCAGTTTCTCAGGGTCTCAGGGTCCCTGGGTCTCAGTGTCTCCGTGTCTCAGGATTTCAGGGTCCCTGGGTCTCTGTGTCTCAGTGTCTCAGGGTCTCCGGGTCTCTGGGTCTCTGTGTCTTTGGGTCTCAGTGTCTCAGTTTCTCAGTGTCTCAGGGTCTCAGGGTCTCAGTGTCTCAGTGTCTCATTGTGACTGGGTCTCAGTGTCTCAGTGTCTCAGGGTCTCTGGGTGTATGGTTCCCTGGGTTTCAGGGTCTCTGAGTCCCTGGGCCTCAGTGTCTCAGAGTCTCAGTGTCAGAGGGTATCTTTATAACTGGGTCTCAGAGTCTCTGGGTCTCTGGGTCTCAGCATCTCAGTGTCTCAGTGTCTCTGGGTCTCAGGGTCTCGGTGTCTCTGGGTTTCAGGGTTTCTGGGTCTCAGGGTCTCTGTGTCCCAGGGTCTCTGGGTCTCATTGTCTCTGGGTCTCAGTGTTTCAGTTTCTCAGGGTCTCTTTGTCCCTGGGTCTCAGTGTCTCAGTGTCTCTGGGTATCTGGGTCTCAGTTTCTCAGGCTCTCAGTGTCCCTGGGTCTCTGTGTCTCAGTGTCTCTGTGTCTCAGTGTCTCTGTGTCTCAATGTCTCAGTGTCTCAGGGTCTCAGTGTCTCAGGGTGTCTGGGTCTCTGGTTCTCAGTGTCTCATTGTCTCTGGGTCTCAGAGTCTCTGTGTCTCAGGGTCTCAGTGTCTCATTGTCTCTGGGTCTCTGGTTCTCAGTGTGTCAGGGTCTCAGTGTCTCAGGGTCTCAGTGTCTCATTGTCTCTGGGTCTCTGCTTCTCAGGGTCTCTGGGTCTCAGTGTGTCAGGGTCTCAGTGTCTCTGGGTCTCAGTGTCTCAGGGTCTTTGAGTCTCTGGTCTCATTGTCTCAGTTTCTCAGTATCTCAGTGTCTCAGGGTCTCAGGGTCTCAGTGTCTCAGTTTCTCAGGGTCTCTGGGTGTCTGGGTCTCAGGGTCCCTGGGTCTCAGAGTCTCAGGGTCTCAGGGTCTCAGTGTCTCTGGGTCACTGTGTCTCATTGTATCAGTTCCTCAGGGTCTCAGTGTCTCGTTATCTCAGGGTCTCAGGGTCTCTGTGTCTCAATGTCTCAGGGTCTCTGTACATCTGGTATCATTTTTTAATTGTCTCAGGGTCTCAGTGTCTCAGGGTCTCTGGGCCTCTGTGTCACTGGGTCTCTGGGTCTCCGTGTCTCACTGTCTCAGTGTGTCACTGTGTCAGGGTCGCCGGGTCCCCTGGTCTCTGTGTTTCTGGGACTCTGGGTCACTGGGTCTCAGTGTCTCAGGGTCTCTGGGTCTCAGGGTCTCAGTGTCTCTGGGTCTCCGGGTCTCAGTGTCTCAGGGTGTCAGGGTTTCCGTCTCTCAGTGTCTCAGGGCCTCAGGGTCTCTGGATCTCAGTGACCCAGTATCTCAGGGTCTTAGTGTCTCTGGGTCTCTGGGTTACTAAGTCTCTGGGTTTCTGTGTCTCTGGATGTCAGTGTCTCAGGGTCTCTGGCTCTGTGTGTGCCTCGGTCTCTGGGTCTCAGTTTCTCAGAGACTGAGGGTCTCTGAGTCTCAGTGTCTCAGTGTCTCAGGGTCACAGGGTCTCAGTGTCTCAGGGTCTCAGGGTCTCTGGATCTCTCGTTCTCAGGGTTTCTGGGTCTCAGTGTATCAGTGACTCAGTGTCTCAGGGTCTCAGTGTCTCTGGGTCTCAGAGTCTCATGGTGACAGTCTCTCAGTGTCTCAGTGTCTCAGGTTCTCAGTGTCTCATTTTCACAGTGTCTCAGTGTCTCAGAGTCTCAGGGACTCAGAGTCTCAGTGTCTCAGTGTCTCAGTGTCTGAGGGTCTCTGGGTCTCTGTGTCTCAGGGTCTCTGGGTCTCAAGGTCTCAGGGTCTCTGGGTCTCAGGGTCTCAGTGTCTCAGTGTCTCAGAGTCTCTGGGTCTCTGGGTCTCAGCATCTCAGTGTCTCAGTGTCTCTGGGTCTCAGGGTCTCGGTGTCTCTGGCTTTCAGGTTTTCTGGGTCTCAGGGTCTCTGTGTCCCAGGGTCTCTGGGTCACTGTGACTCATTGTATCAGTTCCTCAGGGTCTCAGTGTCTCGTTATCTCAGGGTCTCAGGGTTTCAATGTCTCAGGGTCTCTGTACATCTGGTATCATTTTTTAATTGTCTCTGGGTCTCTGGCCTCTGTGTCACTGGGTCTCTGGGTCTCCGTGTCTCACTGTCTCAGTGTGTCACTGTGTCAGGGTCGCCAGGTCCCCTGGTCTCTGTGTTTCTGGGACTCTGGGTCACTGGGTCTCAGTGTCTCAGGGTCTCTGGGTCTCAGGGTCTCAGGGTCTCAGTGTCTCTGGGTCTCCGGGTCTCAGTGTCTCAGGGTGTCAGGGTTTCCGTCTCTCAGTGTCTCAGGGTCTCAGGGTCTCTGGATCTCAGTGACCCAGTATCTCAGGGTCTTAGTGTCTCTGGATCTCTGGGTTACTAAGTCTGGGTCTCTGGGTCTCAGTTTCTCAGAGACTGAGGGTCTCTGAGTCTCTGGGTCTCAGTGTCTCTGTGCCTCAGTGTCTCAGTGTCTCAGGGTCACAGGGTCTCAGTGTCTCAGGGTCTCAGAGTCTCTGGATCTCTCGTTCTCAGGGTTTCTGGGTCTCAGTGTATCAGTGACTCAGTGTCTCAGGGTCTCAGTGTCTCTGGGTCTCAGAGTCTCATGGTCGCAGTGTCTCAGTGTCTCAGTGTGTCAGGTTCTCAGTGTCTCATTTTCACAGTGTCTCAGTGTCTCAGAGTCTCAGGGACTCAGTGTCTCAGTGTCTCAGTGTCTCTGGGTCTCATTGTCTCAGTGTGTCAGTGTCACAGGGTCTCAGTCTCTCAGTGTCTCAGAGTCTCTGGGTGCTTGGTTCTCTGGGTTCAGGGTCTCTGAGTCTCTGGGTCTCAGTGTCACAGGGTCTCAGCTCTCAGTGTCTCAGAGTGTCAGTGTCTCTGGGTCTCAGTGTCTCAGTGCCTCAGGGTCTCTGTGTCTCAGTGTCTCTGGGGTCTCAGAGTCTCAGGGTGTCTGGATCTCTGGTTCTCTGGGTCTCTTGGTCTGTGGGTCTCACTGTCTCTGTGTCTCAGGGTCTCTGTTTCCCTGTGTCTCTGGATCTCAGTGTCTCAGTGCCTCTGGATGTTTGGTTCTCTGGTTCTCTTGGTCTGCTGATCTCACTGTCTCTGTGTCTCAGAGTCTCTGTGTCTCTGGGTAACTGGGTCTCAGTGTCTCAGTGTCTCAGGGTCTCAGTGTCTCAGTGTCACAGTGTCTCAGTGTCTCAGTGTCACAGTGTCTCAGTGTCTCCGGGTCTCAGTGTCTCAGGGTCTCAGTGTCTCAGTGTCCCAGGGTCTCAGGGCCTCAGTGTCCCAGTGTGTCAGGGTCTCAGGGTCTCTGGGTCTCTAGGTCACATTTTCTCAGTGTCTCAGGGTCTCAGTGTCTCAGGGTCTCAGTGTCTCAGTGTCTCTGGATCTCTGTGTCTCAGGGTCTCTGGATGTCTGGTTCTCTGGCTCTCTTGGTCTGTTGACCTCACTGTCTCTGTGTCTCAGACACTCTGTGTCTCTGGGTAACTGGGTCTCAGATCACAGTGTCTCAGGGTCTCGGAGTCTCAGCTCTCAGTGTCTCAGGGTCTTAGTGTCTCAGTGTCTCAGGGTCTCAGTGCCTCAGTGTCTGAGGGTCTCTGGGTCTCAGGATCTCAGTGTCTCAGTGTCTCAGGGTTTCAGTGTCTCAGTGTCTCTGGATCTCTGTGTCTTAGGGTCTCTGGATGTCTGGTTCTCTGGCTCTCTTGGTCTGTTGACCTCACTGTCTCTGTGTCTCAGACACTCGGTGTCTCTGGGTAACTGGGTCTCAGTGTCACAGTGTCTCAATGCCTCAGGGCCTCAGTGTCTCAGTGTCCCAGAGTCTCAGGCTCTCAGTGTCTCAGTGCCTCGGGGACTCATGGTCTCTGGGTCACATTTTCTCAGAGCATCAGGGTCTCTGTGTATCAGCGTCTCAGGGTGTCAGTCTCTCAGTGTTTCAGGGTCTCAGGGTCTCAATGTCTCAGGATCTCAGTGTCTCTGGGTCTCTGTGTCTCTGTGTCTCAGGATGTCAGGGTCTCAGGTTCTCAGGGTCTGAGGGTCTCAGTGTCGCGTTGTCTGGTGTCTCTGGATCTCAGTGTCTCAGTGTCTCAGGGTCTCAGTGTCTCAGTGTCTCAGGGTCTCAGTGTCTCAGTGTCTCAGGGTCTCAGTGTCTCAGGGTCTGAGGGTCTCAGTGTCTCAGGGTCTCAGTGTCTCAGTGTCTCAGTGTCTCAGGGTGTCAGTATCTCTAGGTCTCTGGGTCTCAGGGTCTCTGGATCTCTGGTTCTCTGGGTCTCTTGGTCTGTGGGTCTCACTGTCTCTGTGTCTCAGGGTCTCTGTTAACCAGGTTCTCTGAGTCTCAGTTTCTCTGGGTCACTGAGTCTCAGTGTCTCAGAAACTCAGGGTCTCAGGATCTCTGGGTCCCTACATGTCTGGGTCTCAGTGTCTCAGGGTCTCTGGATGTCTGGTTCCCTGGGTCTCTTCGTCTGTTGATCTCACTGTCTCTGTGTCTCAGAGCCTCTGTGTCTCTGGGTAACTGGGTCTCAGTGTCACAGTGTCTCAGTGTCCCAGGGTCTCAGGCTCTCAGTGTCTCAGTGTCTCAGGGTCTCTCGGTCTCTGGGTCACATTTTCTCAGGGTCTCTGTGTATCAGTGTCTCAGGGTCTCAGTGCCTCAGGGTCTCAGTCTCTCAGTGTCTCAGGGAATCAGGGCCTCAGAGTCTCAGCTCTCAGTTTCTCAGGGTCTCAGTGTCTCACTGTCTTAGTGTCTCAGTTTTTCCGGGTCTCAGTGTCTCAGTGTCTCAGTTTCTAAGGGTCTCAGGGTCCCTGGATCTCAGTGTCTCAGGGTGTCTGGGTCCCATGGTCACAGGGTCTCTGCATCTCTGGGTCTCAGGGTCTCCGGGTCTCAGTGATTCAGTGTCTCAGGGTCTCAGTGTCTCATTGTCTCAGGGTCTCAGAGTCTCAGTGTCTCGGTGTCTCAGGGGCTCAGGATCACAGTGTTTCACTTTCTCAAGGTCTCGCGGTCTCAGAGTCTCAGTGTCTCACTGTCTCAGTGGCTCTCTGTCTTAGGGTCTCATGTCTCTGGGTCTCAGGGTCTCAGGGTCTCTGGGTCTCAGTGTCTCAGGGTTTCAGGTTTGCAGTGTCTCAGTGTCTCAGTGTCGGAGGGTCTCAGTGTCTCAGTGTTTCAGCCTCTCTGGGCCTCAGGGTCTCTGGGTCTCAGGGTCTCATTGTCTCACGGTCTCTGGGTATCAGTGTTGCAGCGTCTCAGTGTCTCAGGGTGTCAGGGTCTCAGGGTCTCAATGTCTCAGGGTCTCAGTGTCTCATGTCTCAGTATCTCAGGGTCTCCGTGTCTCAGTTTCTCAGGGTCTCAGGGTCCCTGGGTCTCAGTGTCTCCGTGTCTCAGGATTTCAGGGTCCCTGGGTCTCTGTGTCTCAGTGTCTCAGGGTCTCCGGGTCTCTGGGTCTCTGTGTCTTTGGGTCTCAGTGTCTCAGTTTCTCAGTGTCTCAGGGTCTCAGGGTCTCAGTGTCTCAGTGTCTCATTGTGACTGGGTCTCAGTGTCTCAGTGTCTCAGGGTCTCTGGGTGTATGGTTCCCTGGGTTTCAGGGTCTCTGAGTCCCTGGGCCTCAGTGTCTCAGAGTCTCAGTGTCAGAGGGTATCTTTATAACTGGGTCTCAGAGTCTCTGGGTCTCTGGGTCTCAGCATCTCAGTGTCTCAGTGTCTCTGGGTCTCAGGGTCTCGGTGTCTCTGGGTTTCAGGGTTTCTGGGTCTCAGGGTCTCTGTGTCCCAGGGTCTCTGGGTCTCATTGTCTCTGGGTCTCAGTGTTTCAGTTTCTCAGGGTCTCTTTGTCCCTGGGTCTCAGTGTCTCAGTGTCTCTGGGTATCTGGGTCTCAGTTTCTCAGGCTCTCTTTGTCTCTGGGTCTCTGTGTCTCTGGGTATCTGGGTCTCAGATTCTCAGTGTCTCAGTGTCTCTGGGTCTCAGGGTCTCGGTGTCTCTGGGTTTCAGGGTTTCTGGGTCTCAGGGTCTCTGTGTCCCAGGGTCTCTGGGTCTCATTGTCTCTGGGTCTCAGTGTTTCAGTTTCTCAGGGTCTCTTTGTCCCTGGGTCTCTGTGTCTCAGTGTCTCTGTGTCTCAGTGTCTCTGTGTCTCAATGTCTCAGTGTCTCAGGGTCTCAGTGTCTCAGGGTGTCTGGGTCTCTGGTTCTCAGTGTCTCATTGTCTCTGGGTCTCAGAGTCTCTGTGTCTCAGGGTCTCAGTGTCTCATTGTCTCTGGGTCTCTGGTTCTCAGTGTGTCAGGGTCTCAGTGTCTCAGGGTCTCAGTGTCTCATTGTCTCTGGGTCTCTGCTTCTCAGGGTCTCTGGGTCTCAGTGTGTCAGGGTCTCAGTGTCTCTGGGTCTCAGTGTCTCAGGGTCTTTGAGTCTCTGGTCTCATTGTCTCAGTTTCTCAGTATCTCAGTGTCTCAGGGTCTCAGGGTCTCAGTGTCTCAGTTTCTCAGGGTCTCTGGGTGTCTGGGTCTCAGGGTCCCTGGGTCTCAGAGTCTCAGGGTCTCAGGGTCTCAGTGTCTCTGGGTCACTGTGTCTCATTGTATCAGTTCCTCAGGGTCTCAGTGTCTCGTTATCTCAGGGTCTCAGGGTCTCTGTGTCTCAATGTCTCAGGGTCTCTGTACATCTGGTATCATTTTTTAATTGTCTCAGGGTCTCAGTGTCTCAGGGTCTCTGGGCCTCTGTGTCACTGGGTCTCTGGGTCTCCGTGTCTCACTGTCTCAGTGTGTCACTGTGTCAGGGTCGCCGGGTCCCCTGGTCTCTGTGTTTCTGGGACTCTGGGTCACTGGGTCTCAGTGTCTCAGGGTCTCTGGGTCTCAGGGTCTCAGTGTCTCTGGGTCTCCGGGTCTCAGTGTCTCAGGGTGTCAGGGTTTCCGTCTCTCAGTGTCTCAGGGCCTCAGGGTCTCTGGATCTCAGTGACCCAGTATCTCAGGGTCTTAGTGTCTCTGGGTCTCTGGGTTACTAAGTCTCTGGGTTTCTGTGTCTCTGGATGTCAGTGTCTCAGGGTCTCTGGCTCTGTGTGTGCCTCGGTCTCTGGGTCTCAGTTTCTCAGAGACTGAGGGTCTCTGAGTCTCAGTGTCTCAGTGTCTCAGGGTCACAGGGTCTCAGTGTCTCAGGGTCTCAGGGTCTCTGGATCTCTCGTTCTCAGGGTTTCTGGGTCTCAGTGTATCAGTGACTCAGTGTCTCAGGGTCTCAGTGTCTCTGGGTCTCAGAGTCTCATGGTGACAGTCTCTCAGTGTCTCAGTGTCTCAGGTTCTCAGTGTCTCATTTTCACAGTGTCTCAGTGTCTCAGAGTCTCAGGGACTCAGAGTCTCAGTGTCTCAGTGTCTGAGGGTCTCTGGGTCTCTGTGTCTCAGGGTCTCTGGGTCTCAAGGTCTCAGGGTCTCTGGGTCTCAGGGTCTCAGTGTCTCAGTGTCTCAGGATTTCAGGGTCCCTGGGTCTCTGTGTCTCAGTGTCTCAGGGTCTCCGGGTCTCTGGGTCTCTGGGTCTCTGTGTCTTTGGGTCTCAGTGTCTCAGTTTCTCAGTGTCTCAGGGTCTCAGGGTCTCAGTGTCTCAGTGTCTCAGTGTCTCATTGTGACTGGGTCTCAGTGTCTCAGTGTCTCAGGGTCTCTGGGTGTATGGTTCCCTGGGTTTCAGGGTCTCTGAGTCCCTGGGCCTCAGTGTCTCAGAGTCTCAGTGTCAGAGGGTATCTTTATAACTGGGTCTCAGAGTCTCTGGGTCTCTGGGTCTCAGCATCTCAGTGTCTCAGTGTCTCTGGGTCTCAGGGTCTCGGTGTCTCTGGGTTTCAGGGTTTCTGGGTCTCAGGGTCTCTGTGTCCCAGGGTCTCTGGGTCTCATTGTCTCTGGGTCTCAGTGTTTCAGTTTCTCAGGGTCTCTTTGTCCCTGGGTCTCAGTGTCTCAGTGTCTCTGGGTATCTGGGTCTCAGTTTCTCAGGCTCTCAGTGTCCCTGGGTCTCTGTGTCTCAGTGTCTCTGTGTCTCAGTGTCTCTGTGTCTCAATGTCTCAGTGTCTCAGGGTCTCAGTGTCTCAGGGTGTCTGGGTCTCTGGTTCTCAGTGTCTCATTGTCTCTGGGTCTCAGAGTCTCTGTGTCTCAGGGTCTCAGTGTCTCATTGTCTCTGGGTCTCTGGTTCTCAGTGTGTCAGGGTCTCAGTGTCTCAGGGTCTCAGTGTCTCATTGTCTCTGGGTCTCTGCTTCTCAGGGTCTCTGGGTCTCAGTGTGTCAGGGTCTCAGTGTCTCTGGGTCTCAGTGTCTCAGGGTCTTTGAGTCTCTGGTCTCATTGTCTCAGTTTCTCAGTATCTCAGTGTCTCAGGGTCTCAGGGTCTCAGTGTCTCAGTTTCTCAGGGTCTCTGGGTGTCTGGGTCTCAGGGTCCCTGGGTCTCAGAGTCTCAGGGTCTCAGGGTCTCAGTGTCTCTGGGTCACTGTGTCTCATTGTATCAGTTCCTCAGGGTCTCAGTGTCTCGTTATCTCAGGGTCTCAGGGTCTCTGTGTCTCAATGTCTCAGGGTCTCTGTACATCTGGTATCATTTTTTAATTGTCTCAGGGTCTCAGTGTCTCAGGGTCTCTGGGCCTCTGTGTCACTGGGTCTCTGGGTCTCCGTGTCTCACTGTCTCAGTGTGTCACTGTGTCAGGGTCGCCGGGTCCCCTGGTCTCTGTGTTTCTGGGACTCTGGGTCACTGGGTCTCAGTGTCTCAGGGTCTCTGGGTCTCAGGGTCTCAGTGTCTCTGGGTCTCCGGGTCTCAGTGTCTCAGGGTGTCAGGGTTTCCGTCTCTCAGTGTCTCAGGGCCTCAGGGTCTCTGGATCTCAGTGACCCAGTATCTCAGGGTCTTAGTGTCTCTGGGTCTCTGGGTTACTAAGTCTCTGGGTTTCTGTGTCTCTGGATGTCAGTGTCTCAGGGTCTCTGGCTCTGTGTGTGCCTCGGTCTCTGGGTCTCAGTTTCTCAGAGACTGAGGGTCTCTGAGTCTCAGTGTCTCAGGGTCACAGGGTCTCAGTGTCTCAGGGTCTCAGGGTCTCTGGATCTCTCGTTCTCAGGGTTTCTGGGTCTCAGTGTATCAGTGACTCAGTGTCTCAGGGTCTCAGTGTCTCTGGGTCTCAGAGTCTCATGGTGACAGTCTCTCAGTGTCTCAGTGTCTCAGGTTCTCAGTGTCTCATTTTCACAGTGTCTCAGTGTCTCAGAGTCTCAGGGACTCAGAGTCTCAGTGTCTCAGTGTCTCAGTGTCTGAGGGTCTCTGGGTCTCTGTGTCTCAGGGTCTCTGGGTCTCAAGGTCTCAGGGTCTCTGGGTCTCAGGGTCTCAGTGTCTCAGTGTCTCAGAGTCTCTGGGTCTCTGGGTCTCAGCATCTCAGTGTCTCAGTGTCTCTGGGTCTCAGGGTCTCGGTGTCTCTGGCTTTCAGGTTTTCTGGGTCTCAGGGTCTCTGTGTCCCAGGGTCTCTGGGTCACTGTGACTCATTGTATCAGTTCCTCAGGGTCTCAGTGTCTCGTTATCTCAGGGTCTCAGGGTTTCAATGTCTCAGGGTCTCTGTACATCTGGTATCATTTTTTAATTGTCTCTGGGTCTCTGGCCTCTGTGTCACTGGGTCTCTGGGTCTCCGTGTCTCACTGTCTCAGTGTGTCACTGTGTCAGGGTCGCCAGGTCCCCTGGTCTCTGTGTTTCTGGGACTCTGGGTCACTGGGTCTCAGTGTCTCAGGGTCTCTGGGTCTCAGGGTCTCAGGGTCTCAGTGTCTCTGGGTCTCCGGGTCTCAGTGTCTCAGGGTGTCAGGGTTTCCGTCTCTCAGTGTCTCAGGGTCTCAGGGTCTCTGGATCTCAGTGACCCAGTATCTCAGGGTCTTAGTGTCTCTGGATCTCTGGGTTACTAAGTCTGGGTCTCTGGGTCTCAGTTTCTCAGAGACTGAGGGTCTCTGAGTCTCTGGGTCTCAGTGTCTCTGTGCCTCAGTGTCTCAGTGTCTCAGGGTCACAGGGTCTCAGTGTCTCAGGGTCTCAGAGTCTCTGGATCTCTCGTTCTCAGGGTTTCTGGGTCTCAGTGTATCAGTGACTCAGTGTCTCAGGGTCTCAGTGTCTCTGGGTCTCAGAGTCTCATGGTCGCAGTGTCTCAGTGTCTCAGTGTGTCAGGTTCTCAGTGTCTCATTTTCACAGTGTCTCAGTGTCTCAGAGTCTCAGGGACTCAGTGTCTCAGTGTCTCAGTGTCTCAGTGTCTCTGGGTCTCATTGTCTCAGTGTGTCAGTGTCACAGGGTCTCAGTCTCTCAGTGTCTCAGAGTCTCTGGGTGTTTGGTTCTCTGGGTTCAGGGTCTCTGAGTCTCTGGGTCTCAGTGTCACAGGGTCTCAGCTCTCAGTGTCTCAGAGTGTCAGTGTCTCTGTGTCTCAGTGTCTCAGTGCCTCAGGGTCTCTGTGTCTCAGTGTCTCTGGGGTCTCAGAGTCTCAGGGTGTCTGGATCTCTGGTTCTCTGGGTCTCTTGGTCTGTGGGTCTCACTGTCTCTGTGTCTCAGGGTCTCTGTTTCCCTGTGTCTCTGGATCTCAGTGTCTCAGTGCCTCTGGATGTTTGGTTCTCTGGTTCTCTTGGTCTGCTGATCTCACTGTCTCTGTGTCTCAGAGTCTCTGTGTCTCTGGGTAACTGGGTCTCAGTGTCTCAGTGTCTCAGGGTCTCAGTGTCTCAGTGTCACAGTGTCTCAGTGTCTCAGTGTCACAGTGTCTCAGTGTCTCCGGGTCTCAGTGTCTCAGGGTCTCAGTGTCTCAGTGTCCCAGGGTCTCAGGGCCTCAGTGTCCCAGTGTGTCAGGGTCTCAGGGTCTCTGGGTCTCTAGGTCACATTTTCTCAGGTTCTCAGTGTCTCTGTGTCTCAGTGTGTCAGGGTCTCAGAGTCTCAGCTCTCAGTGTCTCAGGGTCTCAGTGTCTCAGGGTCTCAGTGTCTCAGTGTCTCTGGATCTCTGTGTCTCAGGGTCTCTGGATGTCTGGTTCTCTGGCTCTCTTGGTCTGTTGACCTCACTGTCTCTGTGTCTCAGACACTCTGTGTCTCTGGGTAACTGGGTCTCAGATCACAGTGTCTCAGGGTCTCGGAGTCTCAGCTCTCAGTGTCTCAGGGTCTTAGTGTCTCAGTGTCTCAGGGTCTCAGTGCCTCAGTGTCTGAGGGTCTCTGGGTCTCAGGATCTCAGTGTCTCAGTGTCTCAGGGTTTCAGTGTCTCAGTGTCTCTGGATCTCTGTGTCTTAGGGTCTCTGGATGTCTGGTTCTCTGGCTCTCTTGGTCTGTTGACCTCACTGTCTCTGTGTCTCAGACACTCGGTGTCTCTGGGTAACTGGGTCTCAGTGTCACAGTGTCTCAAT
This sequence comes from Carcharhinus amblyrhynchos, assembly GCF_965287045.1. NCBI lineage: Eukaryota > Metazoa > Chordata > Chondrichthyes > Carcharhiniformes > Carcharhinidae > Carcharhinus > Carcharhinus amblyrhynchos. The sequence goes on from NC_137350.1 coordinate 876,162, forward strand.
GCCTCAGGGCCTCAGTGTCTCAGTGTCCCAGAGTCTCAGGCTCTCAGTGTCTCAGTGCCTCGGGGACTCATGGTCTCTGGGTCACATTTTCTCAGAGCATCAGGGTCTCTGTGTATCAGCGTCTCAGGGTGTCAGTCTCTCAGTGTTTCAGGGTCTCAGGGTCTCAATGTCTCAGGATCTCAGTGTCTCTGGGTCTCTGTGTCTCTGTGTCTCAGGATGTCAGGGTCTCAGATTCTCAGGGTCTGAGGGTCTCAGTGTCGCGTTGTCTGGTGTCTCTGGATCTCAGTGTCTCAGTGTCTCAGGGTCTCAGTGTCTCAGTGTCTCAGGGTCTCAGTGTCTCAGTGTCTCAGGGTCTCAGTGTCTCAGGGTCTGAGGGTCTCAGTGTCTCAGGGTCTCAGTGTCTCAGTGTCTCAGTGTCTCAGGGTGTCAGTATCTCTAGGTCTCTGGGTCTCAGGGTCTCTGGATCTCTGGTTCTCTGGGTCTCTTGGTCTGTGGGTCTCACTGTCTCTGTGTCTCAGGGTCTCTGTTAACCAGGTTCTCTGAGTCTCAGTTTCTCTGGGTCACTGAGTCTCAGTGTCTCAGAAACTCAGGGTCTCAGGATCTCTGGGTCCCTACATGTCTGGGTCTCAGTGTCTCAGGGTCTCTGGATGTCTGGTTCCCTGGGTCTCTTCGTCTGTTGATCTCACTGTCTCTGTGTCTCAGAGCCTCTGTGTCTCTGGGTAACTGGGTCTCAGTGTCACAGTGTCTCAGTGTCCCAGGGTCTCAGGCTCTCAGTGTCTCAGTGTCTCAGGGTCTCTCGGTCTCTGGGTCACATTTTCTCAGGGTCTCTGTGTATCAGTGTCTCAGGGTCTCAGTGCCTCAGGGTCTCAGTCTCTCAGTGTCTCAGGGAATCAGGGCCTCAGAGTCTCAGCTCTCAGTTTCTCAGGGTCTCAGTGTCTCACTGTCTTAGTGTCTCAGTTTTTCCGGGTCTCAGTGTCTCAGTGTCTCAGTTTCTAAGGGTCTCAGGGTCCCTGGATCTCAGTGTCTCAGGGTGTCTGGGTCCCATGGTCACAGGGTCTCTGCATCTCTGGGTCTCAGGGTCTCCGGGTCTCAGTGATTCAGTGTCTCAGGGTCTCAGTGTCTCATTGTCTCAGGGTCTCAGAGTCTCAGTGTCTCGGTGTCTCAGGGGCTCAGGATCACAGTGTTTCACTTTCTCAAGGTCTCGCGGTCTCAGAGTCTCAGTGTCTCACTGTCTCAGTGGCTCTCTGTCTTAGGGTCTCATGTCTCTGGGTCTCAGGGTCTCAGGGTCTCTGGGTCTCAGTGTCTCAGGGTTTCAGGTTTGCAGTGTCTCAGTGTCTCAGTGTCGGAGGGTCTCAGTGTCTCAGTGTTTCAGCCTCTCTGGGCCTCAGGGTCTCTGGGTCTCAGGGTCTCATTGTCTCACGGTCTCTGGGTATCAGTGTTGCAGCGTCTCAGTGTCTCAGGGTGTCAGGGTCTCAGGGTCTCAATGTCTCAGGGTCTCAGTGTCTCATGTCTCAGTATCTCAGGGTCTCCGTGTCTCAGTTTCTCAGGGTCTCAGGGTCCCTGGGTCTCAGTGTCTCCGTGTCTCAGGATTTCAGGGTCCCTGGGTCTCTGTGTCTCAGTGTCTCAGGGTCTCCGGGTCTCTGGGTCTCTGTGTCTTTGGGTCTCAGTGTCTCAGTTTCTCAGTGTCTCAGGGTCTCAGGGTCTCAGTGTCTCAGTGTCTCATTGTGACTGGGTCTCAGTGTCTCAGTGTCTCAGGGTCTCTGGGTGTATGGTTCCCTGGGTTTCAGGGTCTCTGAGTCCCTGGGCCTCAGTGTCTCAGAGTCTCAGTGTCAGAGGGTATCTTTATAACTGGGTCTCAGAGTCTCTGGGTCTCTGGGTCTCAGCATCTCAGTGTCTCAGTGTCTCTGGGTCTCAGGGTCTCGGTGTCTCTGGGTTTCAGGGTTTCTGGGTCTCAGGGTCTCTGTGTCCCAGGGTCTCTGGGTCTCATTGTCTCTGGGTCTCAGTGTTTCAGTTTCTCAGGGTCTCTTTGTCCCTGGGTCTCAGTGTCTCAGTGTCTCTGGGTATCTGGGTCTCAGTTTCTCAGGCTCTCTTTGTCTCTGGGTCTCTGTGTCTCTGGGTATCTGGGTCTCAGATTCTCAGTGTCTCAGTGTCTCTGGGTCTCAGGGTCTCGGTGTCTCTGGGTTTCAGGGTTTCTGGGTCTCAGGGTCTCTGTGTCCCAGGGTCTCTGGGTCTCATTGTCTCTGGGTCTCAGTGTTTCAGTTTCTCAGGGTCTCTTTGTCCCTGGGTCTCTGTGTCTCAGTGTCTCTGTGTCTCAGTGTCTCTGTGTCTCAATGTCTCAGTGTCTCAGGGTCTCAGTGTCTCAGGGTGTCTGGGTCTCTGGTTCTCAGTGTCTCATTGTCTCTGGGTCTCAGAGTCTCTGTGTCTCAGGGTCTCAGTGTCTCATTGTCTCTGGGTCTCTGGTTCTCAGTGTGTCAGGGTCTCAGTGTCTCAGGGTCTCAGTGTCTCATTGTCTCTGGGTCTCTGCTTCTCAGGGTCTCTGGGTCTCAGTGTGTCAGGGTCTCAGTGTCTCTGGGTCTCAGTGTCTCAGGGTCTTTGAGTCTCTGGTCTCATTGTCTCAGTTTCTCAGTATCTCAGTGTCTCAGGGTCTCAGGGTCTCAGTGTCTCAGTTTCTCAGGGTCTCTGGGTGTCTGGGTCTCAGGGTCCCTGGGTCTCAGAGTCTCAGGGTCTCAGGGTCTCAGTGTCTCTGGGTCACTGTGTCTCATTGTATCAGTTCCTCAGGGTCTCAGTGTCTCATTATCTCAGGGTCTCAGGGTCTCTGTGTCTCAATGTCTCAGGGTCTCTGTACATCTGGTATCATTTTTTAATTGTCTCAGGGTCTCAGTGTCTCAGGGTCTCTGGGCCTCTGTGTCACTGGGTCTCTGGGTCTCCGTGTCTCACTGTCTCAGTGTGTCACTGTGTCAGGGTCGCCGGGTCCCCTGGTCTCTGTGTTTCTGGGACTCTGGGTCACTGGGTCTCAGTGTCTCAGGGTCTCTGGGTCTCAGGGTCTCAGTGTCTCTGGGTCTCCGGGTCTCAGTGTCTCAGGGTGTCAGGGTTTCCGTCTCTCAGTGTCTCAGGGCCTCAGGGTCTCTGGATCTCAGTGACCCAGTATCTCAGGGTCTTAGTGTCTCTGGGTCTCTGGGTTACTAAGTCTCTGGGTTTCTGTGTCTCTGGATGTCAGTGTCTCAGGGTCTCTGGCTCTGTGTGTGCCTCGGTCTCTGGGTCTCAGTTTCTCAGAGACTGAGGGTCTCTGAGTCTCAGTGTCTCAGTGTCTCAGGGTCACAGGGTCTCAGTGTCTCAGGGTCTCAGGGTCTCTGGATCTCTCGTTCTCAGGGTTTCTGGGTCTCAGTGTATCAGTGACTCAGTGTCTCAGGGTCTCAGTGTCTCTGGGTCTCAGAGTCTCATGGTGACAGTCTCTCAGTGTCTCAGTGTCTCAGGTTCTCAGTGTCTCATTTTCACAGTGTCTCAGTGTCTCAGAGTCTCAGGGACTCAGAGTCTCAGTGTCTCAGTGTCTGAGGGTCTCTGGGTCTCTGTGTCTCAGGGTCTCTGGGTCTCAAGGTCTCAGGGTCTCTGGGTCTCAGGGTCTCAGTGTCTCAGTGTCTCAGAGTCTCTGGGTCTCTGGGTCTCAGCATCTCAGTGTCTCAGTGTCTCTGGGTCTCAGGGTCTCGGTGTCTCTGGCTTTCAGGTTTTCTGGGTCTCAGGGTCTCTGTGTCCCAGGGTCTCTGGGTCACTGTGACTCATTGTATCAGTTCCTCAGGGTCTCAGTGTCTCGTTATCTCAGGGTCTCAGGGTCTCAATGTCTCAGGGTCTCTGTACATCTGGTATCATTTTTTAATTGTCTCTGGGTCTCTGGCCTCTGTGTCACTGGGTCTCTGGGTCTCCGTGTCTCACTGTCTCAGTGTGTCACTGTGTCAGGGTCGCCAGGTCCCCTGGTCTCTGTGTTTCTGGGACTCTGGGTCACTGGGTCTCAGTGTCTCAGGGTCTCTGGGTCTCAGGGTCTCAGGGTCTCAGTGTCTCTGGGTCTCCGGGTCTCAGTGTCTCAGGGTGTCAGGGTTTCCGTCTCTCAGTGTCTCAGGGTCTCAGGGTCTCTGGATCTCAGTGACCCAGTATCTCAGGGTCTTAGTGTCTCTGGATCTCTGGGTTACTAAGTCTGGGTCTCTGGGTCTCAGTTTCTCAGAGACTGAGGGTCTCTGAGTCTCTGGGTCTCAGTGTCTCTGTGCCTCAGTGTCTCAGTGTCTCAGGGTCACAGGGTCTCAGTGTCTCAGGGTCTCAGAGTCTCTGGATCTCTCGTTCTCAGGGTTTCTGGGTCTCAGTGTATCAGTGACTCAGTGTCTCAGGGTCTCAGTGTCTCTGGGTCTCAGAGTCTCATGGTCGCAGTGTCTCAGTGTCTCAGTGTGTCAGGTTCTCAGTGTCTCATTTTCACAGTGTCTCAGTGTCTCAGAGTCTCAGGGACTCAGTGTCTCAGTGTCTCAGTGTCTCAGTGTCTCTGGGTCTCATTGTCTCAGTGTGTCAGTGTCACAGGGTCTCAGTCTCTCAGTGTCTCAGAGTCTCTGGGTGTTTGGTTCTCTGGGTTCAGGGTCTCTGAGTCTCTGGGTCTCAGTGTCACAGGGTCTCAGCTCTCAGTGTCTCAGAGTGTCAGTGTCTCTGTGTCTCAGTGTCTCAGTGCCTCAGGGTCTCTGTGTCTCAGTGTCTCTGGGGTCTCAGAGTCTCAGGGTGTCTGGATCTCTGGTTCTCTGGGTCTCTTGGTCTGTGGGTCTCACTGTCTCTGTGTCTCAGGGTCTCTGTTTCCCTGTGTCTCTGGATCTCAGTGTCTCAGTGCCTCTGGATGTTTGGTTCTCTGGTTCTCTTGGTCTGCTGATCTCACTGTCTCTGTGTCTCAGAGTCTCTGTGTCTCTGGGTAACTGGGTCTCAGTGTCTCAGTGTCTCAGGGTCTCAGTGTCTCAGTGTCACAGTGTCTCAGTGTCTCAGTGTCACAGTGTCTCAGTGTCTCCGGGTCTCAGTGTCTCAGGGTCTCAGTGTCTCAGTGTCCCAGGGTCTCAGGGCCTCAGTGTCCCAGTGTGTCAGGGTCTCAGGGTCTCTGGGTCTCTAGGTCACATTTTCTCAGGTTCTCAGTGTCTCTGTGTCTCAGTGTGTCAGGGTCTCAGAGTCTCAGCTCTCAGTGTCTCAGGGTCTCAGTGTCTCAGGGTCTCAGTGTCTCAGTGTCTCTGGATCTCTGTGTCTCATGGTCTCTGGATGTCTGGTTCTCTGGCTCTCTTGGTCTGTTGACCTCACTGTCTCTGTGTCTCAGACACTCTGTGTCTCTGGGTAACTGGGTCTCAGATCACAGTGTCTCAGGGTCTCGGAGACTCAGCTCTCAGTGTCTCAGGGTCTTAGTGTCTCAGTGTCTCAGGGTCTCAGTGCCTCAGTGTCTGAGGGTCTCTGGGTCTCAGGATCTCAGTGTCTCAGTGTCTCAGGGTTTCAGTGTCTCAGTGTCTCTGGATCTCTGTGTCTTAGGGTCTCTGGATGTCTGGTTCTCTGGCTCTCTTGGTCTGTTGACCTCACTGTCTCTGTGTCTCAGACACTCGGTGTCTCTGGGTAACTGGGTCTCAGTGTCACAGTGTCTCAATGCCTCAGGGCCTCAGTGTCTCAGTGTCCCAGAGTCTCAGGCTCTCAGTGTCTCAGTGCCTCGGGGACTCATGGTCTCTGGGTCACATTTTCTCAGAGCCTCAGGGTCTCTGTGTATCAGCGTCTCAGGGTGTCAGTCTCTCAGTGTTTCAGGGTCTCAGTGTCTCAGTTTCTCAGGGTCTCAGGGTCTCTGGGTCTCAATGTCTCAGGATCTCAGTGTCTCAGTGTCTGAGGGTCTCTGGGTCTCTGTGTCTCAGGGTCTCAGGATGTCAGGGTCTCAGGTTCTCAGGGTCTGAGGGTCTCAGTGTCGCGTTGTCTGGTGTCTCTGGATCTCAGTGTCTCAGGGTCTCAGTGTCTCAGTGTCTCAGGTTCTCAGTGTCTCAGTGTCTCAGGGTCTCAGTGTCTCAGGGTCTGAGGGTCTCAATGTCTCAGGGTCTCAGTGTCTCAGTGTCTCAGGGTGTCAGTATCTCTAGGTCTCTGGGTCTCAGGGTCTCTGGATCTCTGGTTCTCTGGGTCTCTTGGTCTGTGGGTCTCACTGTCTCTGTGTCTCAGGGTCTCTGTTAACCAGGTTCTCTGAGTCTCAGTTTCTCTGGGTCACTGAGTCTCAGTGTCTCAGAAACTCAGGGTCTCAGGATCTCTGGGTCCCTGCATGTCTGGGTCTCAGTGTCTCAGGGTCTCTGGATGTCTGGTTCCCTGGGTCTCTTCGTCTGTTGATCTCACTGTCTCTGTGTCTCAGAGCCTCTGTGTCTCTGGGTAACTGGGTCTCAGTGTCACAGTGTCTCAGTGTCCCAGGGTCTCAGGCTCTCAGTGTCTCAGTGTCTCAGTGTCTCAGGGTCTCTCGGTCTCTGGGTCACATTTTCTCAGGGTCTCTGTGTATCAGTGTCTCAGGGTCTCAGTGCCTCAGTGTCTCAGTCTCTCAGGGAATCAGGGCCTCAGAGTCTCAGCTCTCAGTTTCTCAGGGTCTCAGTGTCTCACTGTCTCAGTGTCTCAGTTTTTCCGGGTCTCAGTGTCTCAGTGTCTCAGTTTCTAAGGGTCTCAGGGTCCCTGGATCTCAGTGTCTCAGGGTGTCTGGGTCCCATGGTCACAGGGTCTCTGCATCTCTGGGTCTCAGGGTCTCCGGGTCTCAGTGATTCAGTGTCTCAGGGTCTCAGTGTCTCTGGGTAACTGGGTCTCAGTGTCACAGTGTCTCAATGCCTCAGGGCCTCAGTGTCTCAGTGTCCCAGAGTCTCAGGCTCTCAGTGTCTCAGTGCCTCGGGGACTCATGGTCTCTGGGTCACATTTTCTCAGAGCCTCAGGGTCTCTGTGTATCAGCGTCTCAGGGTGTCAGTCTCTCAGACTTTCTCAAGGTCTCGCGGTCTCAGAGTCTCAGTGTCTCACTGTCTCAGTGGCTCTCTGTCTTAGGGTCTCAGTGTCTCTGGGTCTCAGGGTCTCAGGGTCTCTGGGTCTCAGTGTCTCAGGGTTTCAGGTTTGCAGTGTCTCAGTGTCTCAGTGTCAGAGGGTCTCAGTGTCTCAGTGTTTCAGCCTCTCTGGGCCTCAGGGTCTCTGGGTCTCAGGGTCTCATTGTCTCACGGTCTCTGGGTATCAGTGTCGCAGCGTCTCAGTGTCTCAGGGTGTCAGGGTCTCAGGGTCTCAATGTCTCAGGGTCTCAGTGTCTCATGTCTCAGTATCTCAGGGTCTCCGTGTCTCAGTTTCTCAGGGTCTCAGGGTCCCTGGGTCTCAGTGTCTCCGTGTCTCAGGATTTCAGGGTCCCTGGGTCTCTGTGTCTCAGTGTCTCAGGGTCTCCGGGTCTCTGGGTCTCTGTGTCTTTGGGTCTCAGTGTCTCAGTTTCTCAGTGTCTCAGGGTCTCAGGGTCTCAGTGTCTCAGTGTCTCATTGTGACTGGGTCTCAGTGTCTCAGTGTCTCAGGGTCTCTGGGTGTATGGTTCCCTGGGTTTCAGGGTCTCTGAGTCCCTGGGCCTCAGTGTCTCAGAGTCTCAGTGTCAGAGGGTATCTTTATAACTGGGTCTCAGAGTCTCTGGGTCTCTGGGTCTCAGCATCTCAGTGTCTCAGTGTCTCTGGGTCTCAGGGTCTCGGTGTCTCTGGGTTTCAGGGTTTCTGGGTCTCAGGGTCTCTGTGTCCCAGGGTCTCTGGGTCTCATTGTCTCTGGGTCTCAGTGTTTCAGTTTCTCAGGGTCTCTTTGTCCCTGGGTCTCAGTGTCTCAGTGTCTCTGGGTATCTGGGTCTCAGTTTCTCAGGCTCTCAGTGTCCCTGGGTCTCTGTGTCTCAGTGTCTCTGTGTCTCAGTGTCTCTGTGTCTCAGTGTCTCAGTGTCTCAGGGTCTCAGGGTCTCAGGGTGTCAGTTTCTCAGCGTCTCAGGGTCTCTGGGTCTCAATGTCTCAGTGTCTCAGATTCTCAGGGTGGCTGGGTCTCTGGTTCTCAGTGTCTCATTGTCTCTGGGTCTCTGGGTCTCTGATTCTCAGTGTGTCAGGGTCTCAGTGTCTCCGGGTCACAGTGTCTCATTGTCTCTGGGTCTCTGCTTCTCAGGGTCTCTGGGTCTCAGTGTCCCAGGGTCTCAGTGTCTCAGGGTCTTTGGGTCTCTGGTCGCATTGTCTCAGTTTCTCAGTATCTCAGTGTCTCAGGGTCTCAGTGTCTCAGTTTCTCAGGGTCTCTGGGTGTCTGGGTCTCAGGGTCCCTGGGTCTCAGAGTCTCAGGGTCTCAGGGTCTCAGTGTCTCTGGGTCTCCGGGTCTCAGTGTCTCAGGGTGTCAGGGTTTCCGTCTCTCAGTGTCTCAGGGCCTCAGGGTCTCTGGATCTCAGTGACCCAGTATCTCAGGGTCTTAGTGTCTCTGGGTCTCTGGGTTACTAAGTCTCTGGGTTTCTGTGTCTCTGGATGTCAGTGTCTCAGGGTCTCTGGCTCTGTGTGTGCCTCGGTCTCTGGGTCTCAGTTTCTCAGAGACTGAGGGTCTCTGAGTCTCAGTGTCTCAGTGTCTCAGGGTCACAGGGTCTCAGTGTCTCAGGGTCTCAGGGTTTCTGGATCTCTCGTTCTCAGGGTTTCTGGGTCTCAGTGTATCAGTGACTCAGTGTCTCAGGGTCTCAGTGTCTCTGGGTCTCAGAGTCTCATGGTGACAGTCTCTCAGTGTCTCAGTGTCTCAGGTTCTCAGTGTCTCATTTTCACAGTGTCTCAGTGTCTCAGAGTCTCAGGGACTCAGAGTCTCAGTGTCTCAGTGTCTGAGGGTCTCTGGGTCTCTGTGTCTCAGGGTCTCTGGGTCTCAAGGTCTCAGGGTCTCTGGGTCTCAGGGTCTCAGTGTCTCAGGGTCTCAGTGTCTCAGGGTCTCTGGGTCACATTTTCTCGGGGTCTCAGGGTCTCTGTCTCTCATTTTCTCAGGGTCCCAGTGTCTCATGTTCTCAGTATCTCTGCGTCTCAGTGTCTCAGGGAATCAAGGTTTCAGAGTCTCAGCTCTCAGTGTCTCTGGGTCTCAGTGTCTCACTGTCTCAGTGTCTCATGGTCTCAGTTTCTCAGGGTCTCGGGGTCTCTTTTTCTCTGTGCTTCAGGGTCTCTGTGTCTCAGGGTCTCAGTGTCTCAGGGCCTCAGTGTCTCAGGGTCTCAGGTTCTCTGGGTCCCATGGTCACAGAGTCTCTGCGTCTCTGGGTCTTAGTGTCTCAGGGTCTCCGGTTCACAGTGTCTCAGTGTCTCAGAGTCTCAGTGCCTCATTGTCTCAGGGTCTCAGAGTCTCAGTGTCTCAGGAGGTCAGGATCTCAGTGTCTCAGTTTCTCAAGGTCTCACGGTCTCAGAGACTCAGTCTCTCACCGTCTCAGGGTCTCACTGTCTCAGGGTCTCTGGGTCTCAGTGTCTCAGTTTCTGAGGGTTTCAGGTTTGCAGTTCTCAGTGTCTCAGTATCGGAGGGTCTCAGTGTCTAAGTGTCTCAGCCTCTCTGGGTCTCATTTTCTCAGTGTCTCAGTGTCTCAGGGTCTCAGTGTCGCAGTGTCTAAGGGAATCAGGGTCTCAGAGTCTCAGGGTCTCAGTGTTTCACTGTCTCAGTGTCTCAGTGTTTCAGGGTCTCAGTGTCTCAGGGTCTCAGTATCTCAGGGTCTCTGTGTCTCAGGGTCTCAGGGTCTCAGGTTCCTTGGGAATCAGTGTCTCAGGGTCTCAGGTTCTCTGGGTCCCATGGTCACAGAGTCTCTGCGTCTCTGGGTCTCTGGGTCTCAGTGTCTCAGGGTCTCCGGTTCTCAGTGTATCAGTGTCTCAGGGTCTCAGTGCCTCATTGTCTCAGGGTCTCAGTGTCTCAGGGTCTCAGTATCTCAGGGTCTCTGTGTCTCTGGGTCTCAGGGTCCCTGGAAATCAGTGCCTCAGGGTCACAGGGTCTCAGGGTCCCTGGGAATCAGTGTCTCAGGGTCTCAGGTTCTCTGGGTCCCATGGTCACAGAGTCTCTGCATCTCTGGGTCTCTGGGTCTCAGGGCCTCAGGGTCTCCGGTTCTCAGTGTATCAGTGTCTCAGGGTCTCAGTGCCTCATTGTCTCAGGGTCTCAGTGTCTCAGGGTCTCAGTATCTCAGGGTCTCTGTGTCTCAAGGTCTCAGGGTCCCTGGAAATCAGTGTCTTAGGGTCACAGGGTCTCAGGGTCCCTGGGAATCAGTGTCTCAGGGTCTCAGGTTCTCTGGGTCCCATGGTCACAGAGTCTCTGCGTCTCTGGGTCTCAGTGTCTCAGGGTCTCAGTGTTTCACCTCACAGTGGAGCAGGGTCTCAGGTTCTCAGATTCTCATTGTCTCGGGTCTCTGGGTCTCTGGGTTACAGTTTCACAGGGTCTCAGGGTCTAAGGGTCTCAGGGTCGCAGTGTCTCAGTGTCTCACTGTCTCAGTGTCTCAGTGTCTAAGTGTCACAGGGTCTCAGGGTCTCTGGGTCTCTGGGTCTCAGTGTCTCAGGGTCTCTGGGTCTCAGTGTCTCAGGGTCTCCGGGTCTCTGGGTCTCTGGTTCTTTGGGTCTCAGTGTCTCAGTGTCTCTGGTTCTCAGTGTCTCAGTGTCTCAGTGTCACAGGGTCTCAGTCTCTCAGTGTCTCAGAGTCTCTGGGTGTTTGGTTCTCTGGGTTCAGGGTCTCTGAGTCTCTGGGTCTCAGTGTCTCAGGGTCTCAGCTCTCAGTGTCTCAGGGTGTCAGTGTCTCTGTGTCTCAGTGTCTCTGTGTCTCAGGGTCTCTGTTTCTCTGTGTCTCTGGATCTCAGTGTCTCAGTGCCTCTGGATGTCTGGTTCTCTGGTTCTCTTGGTTTGCTGATCTCACTGTCTCTGCGTCTCAGAGTCTCTGTGTCTCTGGGTAACTGGGTCTCAGTGTCTCAGGGTCTCAGTGTCTCAGTGTCACAGTGTCTCAGTGTCTCAGGGTCTCAGTGTCTCAGGGTCTCAGTGCCTAGGGTCTCAGTGCCTCAGTGTCTCAGGGAATCAGGGCCTCAGTGTCCCAGTGTCTCAGGGTCTCAGGGTCTCTGGGTCTCTAGGTCACATTTTCTCAGGTTCTCAGTGTCTCTGTGTCTCAGTGTGTCAGGGTCTCAGAGTCTCAGCTCTCAGTGTCTCAGGGTCTCAGTGTCTCAGGGTCTCTGGATGTCTGGTTCTCTGGCTCTCTTGGTCTGTTGACCTCACTGTCTCTGTGTCTCAGTCACTCTGTGTCTCTGGGTAACTGGGGCTCAGTGTCATAGTGTCTCAGTGCCTCAGGGCCTCAGTGTCTCAGTGTCCCAGAGTTTCAGGCTCTCAGTGTCTCAGTGCCTCGGGGACTCATGGTCTCCTGGTCACATTTTCTCAGAGCCTCAGGGTCTCTGTGGATCAGCGTCTCAGGGTGTCAGTCTCTCAGTGTTTCAGGGTCTCAGTGTCTCAGTTTCTCAGGGTCTCAGGGTCTCTGGGTCTCAATGTCTCAGGATCTCAGTGTCTCAGTGTCTGAGGGTCTCTGGGTCTCTGTGTCTCAGGGTCTCAGGATGTCAGGGTCTCAGGTTCTCAGGGTCTGAGGGTCTCAGTGTCGCATTGTCTGGTGTCTCAGGATCTCAGTGTCTCAGGGTCTCAGTGTCTCAGTGTCTCAGGGTCTCAGTGTCTCAGTGTCTCAGGGTCTCAGTGTCTCAGTGTCTCAGGGTCTGAGTGTCTCAGTGTCTCAGGGTCTGAGGGTCTCAATGTCTCAGGGTCTCAGTGTCTCAGTGTCTCAGGGTCTCAGTATCTCTAGGTCTCTTGTTCTCAGGGTCTCTGGATCTCTGGTTCTCTGGGTCTCTTGGTCTGTGGGTCTCACTGTCTCTGTGTCTCAGGGTCTCTGTTAACCAGGTTCTCTGAGTCTCAGTTTCTCTGGGTCTCAGTGTCTCAGAAACTCAGGGTCTCAGGGTCTCAGGATCTCTGGGTCGCTGCGTGTCTGGGTCTCAGTGTCTCAGGGTCTCTGGATGTCTGGTTCCCTGGGTCTCTTCGTCTGTTGATCTCACTGTCCCTGTGTCTCAGAGCCTCTGTGTCTCTGGGTAACTGGGTCTCAGTGTCACAGTGTCTCAGTGTCCCAGGGTCTCAGGCTCTCAGTGTCTCAGGGTCTCAGGGTCTCTCGGTCTCTGGGTCACATTTTCTCAGGGTCTCTGTGTATCAGTGTCTCAGGGTCTCAGTGCCTCAGTGTCTCAGTGTCTCAGGGAATCAGGGCCTCAGAGTCTCAGCTCTCAGTTTCTCAGGGTCTCAGTGTCTCACTGTCTCAGTGTCTCAGTTTTTCCGGGTCTCAGTGTCTCAGTGTCTCAGTTTCTCAGGGTCTCAGGGTCCCTGGATCGCAGAGTCTCAGTGTCTCGGTGTCTCAGGGGCTCAGGATCACAGTGTTTCACTTTCTCAAGGTCTCGCAGTCTCAGAGTCTCAGTGTCTCACTGTCTCAGTGGCTCTCTGTCTTAGGGTCTCAGTGTCTCAGGGTCTCAGGGTCTCTGGGTCTCAGTGTCTCAGGGTTTCAGGTTTGCAGTGTCTCAGTGTCTCAGTGTCGGAGGGTCTCAGTGTCTCAGTGTTTCAGCCTCTCTGGGCCTCAGGGTCTCTGGGTCTCAGGGTCTCATTGTCTCACGGTCTCTGGGTATCAGTGTTGCAGCGTCTCAGTGTCTCAGGGTGTCAGGGTCTCAGGGTCTCAATGTCTCAGGGTCTCAGTGTCTCATGTCTCAGTTTCTCAGGGTCTCAGGGTCCCTGGGTCTCAGTGTCTCCGTGTCTCAGGAATTCAGGATCCCTGGGTCTCTGTGTCTCAGTGTCTCAGGGTCTCAGTGCCTCATTGTCTCAGTTTCTCAGTGTCTCAGGGTCTCAGTATCTCAGGGTCTCTGTGTCTCTGGGTCTCAGGGCCCCTGGGAATCAGTGTCTCAAGGTCTCAGGTTCTCTGGGTCCCATGGTCACAGAGTCTCTGCGTCTCTGGGTCTCTGGGTATCAGTGTCTCAGGGTCTCAGGGTCTCCGGTTCTCAGTGTATCAGTGTCTCAGGGTCTCAGTGCCTCATTGTCTCAGGGTCTCAGTGTCTCAGGGTCTCAGTATCTCAGGGTCTCTGTGTCTCTGGGTCTCAGGGTCCCTGAAAATCAGTGTCTTAGGGTCACAGGGTCTCAGGGTCCCTGGGAATCAGTGTCTCAGGGTCTCAGGTTCTCTGGGTCCCATGGTCACAGAGTCTCTGCGTCTCTGGGTCTCTGGGTCTCAGTGTCTCAGGGTCTCTGGGTCTCAGTGTCTCAGGGTCTCAGTGTTTCATCTCACAGTAGAGCAGGGTCTCAGGTTCTCAGATTCTCATTGTCTCGGGTCTCTGGGTCCCTGGGTTACAGTTTCACAGGGTCTCAGGGTCTAAAGGTCTCAGGGTCGCAGTGTCTCAGTGTCTCACTGTCTCAGTGTCTCAGTGTCTAAGTGTCGCAGGGTCTCAGGGTCTCTGGGTCTCTGGGTCTCAGTGTCTCAGGGTCTCTGGGTCTCAGTGTCTCAGGGTCTCCGGGTCTCTGGGTCTCTGGTTCTTTGGTCTCAGTGTCTCAGTGTCTCATGTCTCAGTATCTCAGGGTCTCCGTGTCTCAGTTTCTCAGGGTCTCAGGGTCCCTGGGTCTCAGTGTCTCCGTGTCTCAGGATTTCAGGGTCCCTGGGTCTCTGTGTCTCAGTGTCTCAGGGTCTCCGGGTCTCTAGGTCTCTGTGCCTTTGGGTCTCAGTTTCTCAGTGTCTCAGGGTCTCAGGGTCTCAGTGTCTCAGTGTCTCATTGTCACTGGGTCTCAGTGTCTCAGTGTCTCAGGGTCTCTGGGTATATGGTTCTCTGGGTTTCAGGGTCTCTGAGTCTCTGGGCCTCAGTGTCTCAGAGTCTCAGTGTCAGAGGGTATCTGTATAACTGGGTCTCAGAGTCTCTGGGTCTCAGCATCTCAGTGTCTCAGTGTCTTTGGGTCTCAGTGTCTCAGTGTCTCTGGGTATCTGGGTCTCAGTTTCTCAGGGTCTCTTTGTCTCTGGGTCTCAGTGTCTCAGTGTCTCTGGGTATCTGGGTCTCAGTTTCTCAGGCTCTCAGTGTCCCTGGGTCTCTGTGTCTCAGTGTCTCTGTGTCTCAGTGTCTCAGTGACTCAGGGTCTCAGTGTCTCAGGGTCTCAGGGTCTCAGTTTCTCAGCGTCTCAGGGTCTCTGGGTCTCAATGTCTCAGTGTCTCAGGGTCTCAGTGTCTCAGGGTGTCTGGGTCTCTGGTTCTCAGTATCTCATTGTCTCTGGGTCTCTGGGTCTCAGTGTCTCTGTGTCTCAGTGTCTCTGTGTCTCAGTGTCTCTGTGTCTCAGTGTCTCAGTGACTCAGGGTCTCAGGGTCTCAGTGTCTCAGTGTCTCAGGGTGTCAGTTTCTCAGCGTCTCAGGGTCGCTGGGTCTCAATGTCTCAGTGTCTCAGGGTCTCAGATTCTCAGGGTGGCTGGGTCTCTGGTTCTCAGTGTCTCATTGTCTCTGGGTTTCTGGGTCTCTGGTTCTCAGTGTGTCAGGGTCTCAGTGTCTCATTGTCTCTGGGTCTCTGGTTCTCAGTGTGTCAGGGTCTCAGTGTCTCAGGGTCTCAGTGTCTCATTGTCTCTGGGTCTCTGCTTCTCAGGGTCTCTGGGTCTCAGTGTGTCAGGGTCTCAGTGTCTCTGGGTGTCAGTGTCTCAGGGTCTTTGGGTCTCTGGTCTCATTGTCTCAGTTTCTCAGTATCTCAGTGTCTCAGGGTCTCAGGGTCTCAGTGTCTCAGTGTCTCAGGGTCTCTGGGTCTCTGGGTCCCATGGTCACAGGGTCTCTGCATCTCTGGGTCTCAGGGTTTCCAGGTCTCAGTGATTCAGTGTCTCAGGGTCTCAGTGTCTCATTGTCTCAGGGTCTCAGAGTCTCAGTGTCTCGGTGTCTCAGGGGCTCAGGATCACAGTGTTTCACTTTCTCAAGGTCTCGCGGTCTCAGAGTCTCAGTGTCTCACTGTCTCAGTGGCTCTCTGTCTTAGGGTCTCAGTGTCTCAGGGTCTCAGGGTCTCTGGGTCTCAGTGTCTCAGGGTTTCAGGTTTGCAGTGTCTCAGTGTCTCAGTGTCGGAGGCTCTCAGTGTCTCAGTGTTTCAGCCTCTCTGGGCCTCAGTGTCTCTGGGTCTCAGGGTCTCATTGTCTCACGGTCTCTGGGTATCAGTGTCGCAGCGTCTCAGTGTCTCAGGGTGTCAGGGTCTCAGGGTCTCAATGTCTCAGGGTCTCAGTGTCTCATGTCTCAGTATCTCAGGGTCTCCGTGTCTCAGTTTCTCAGGGTCTCAGGGTCCCTGGGTCTCAGTGTCTCCGTGTCTCAGGATTTCAGGATCCCTGGGTCTCTGTGTCTCAGTGTCTCAGGGTCTCAGTGCCTCATTGTCTTAGGGTCTCAGTGTCTCAGGGTCTCAGTATCTCAGGGTCTCTGTGTCTCTGGGTCTCAGGGTCCCTGGAAATCAGTGTCTCAGGGTCACAGGGTCTCAGGGTTCCTGGGAATCAGTGTCTCAGGGTCTCAGGTTCTCTGGGTCCCATGGTCACAGAGTCTCTGCATCTCTGGGTCTCTGGGTCTCAGTGTCTCAGGGTCTCCGGTTCTCAGTGTATCAGTGTCTCAGGGTCTCAGTGCCTCATTGTCTCAGGGTCTCAGTGTCTCAGGGTCTCAGTATCTCAGGGTCTCTGTGTCTCAAGGTCTCAGGGTCCCTGGAAATCAGTGTCTTAGGGTCACAGGGTCTCAGGGTCCCTGGGAATCAGTGTCTCATGGTCTCAGGTTCTCTGGGTCCCATGGTCACAGAGTCTCTGCGTCTCTGGGTCTCAGTGCCTCAGGGTCTCTGGGTCTCAGTGTCTCAGGGTCTCAGTGTTTCATCTCACAGTAGAGCAGGGTCTCAGGTTCTCAGATTCTCATTGTCTCGGGTCTCTGGGTCTCTGGGTTACAGTTTCACAGGGTCTCAGGGTCTAAGGGTCTCAGGGTCGCAGTGTCTCAGTGTCTCACTGTCTCAGTGTCTCAGTGTCTAAGTGTCACAGGGTCTCAGGGCCTCTGGGTCTCTGGGTCTCAGTGTCTCAGGGTCTCTGGGTCTCAGTGTCTCAGGGTCTCCGGGTCTCTGGGTCTCTGGTTCTTTGGGTCTCAGTGTCTCAGTGTCTCTGGTTCTCAGTGTCTCAGTGTCTCAGTGTCACAGGGTCTCAGTCTCTCAGTGTCTCAGAGTCTCTGGGTGTTTGGTTCTCTGGGTTCAGGGTCTCTGAGTCTCTGGGTCTCAGTGTCTCAGGGTCTCAGCTCTCAGTGTCTCAGAGTGTCAGTGTCTCTGTGTCTCAGTGTCTCAGTGCCTCAGGGTCTCTGTGTCTCAGTGTCTCTGGGGTCTCAGTGTCTCAGGGTGTCTGGATCTCTGGTTCTCTGGGTCTCTTGGTCTGTGGGTCTCACTGTCTCTGTGTCTCAGGGTCTCTGTTTCTCTGTGTCTCTGGATCTCAGTGTCTCAGTGCCTCTGGATGTCTGGTTCTCTGGTTCTCTTGGTCTGCTGATCTCACTGTCTCTGTGTCTCAGAGTCTCTATGTCTCTGGGTAACTGGGTCTCAGTGTCTCAGGGTCTCAGTGTCTCAGTGTCACAGTGTCTCAGTGTCTCAGTGTCTCAGGGTCTCAGTGTCTCAGGGTCTCAGTGCCTAGGGTCTCAGTGCCTCAGTGTCCCAGGGTCTCAGGGCCTCAGTGTCCCAGTGTCTCAGGGTCTCAGGGTCTCTGGGTCTCTAGGTCACATTTTCTCAGGTTCTCAGTGTCTCTGTGTCTCAGTGTCTCAGGGTCTCAGTGTCTCAGGGTCTCTGGATGTCTGGTTCTCTGGCTCTCTTGGTCTGTTGACCTCACTGTCTCTGTGTCTCAGACACTCTGTGTCTCTGGGTAACTGGGGCTCAGTGTCACAGTGTCTCAGTGCCTCAGGGCCTCAGTGTCTCAGTGTCCCAGAGTCTCAGGCTCTCAGTGTCTCAGTGCCTCGGGGACTCATGGTCTCTGGGTCACATTTTCTCAGAGCCTCAGGGTCTCTGTGTATCAGCGTCTCAGGGTGTCAGTCTCTCAGTGTTTCAGGGTCTCAGTGTCTCAGTTTCTCAGGGTCTCAGGGTCTCTGGGTCTCAATGTCTCAGGATCTCAGTGTCTCAGTGTCTGAGGGTCTCTGGGTCTCTGTGTCTCTGTGTCTCAGGATGTCAGGGTCTCAGGTTCTCAGGGTCTGAGGGTCTCAGTGTCGCATTGTCTGGTGTCTCAGGATCTCAGTGTCTCAGTGTCTCAGGGTCTCAGTGTCTCAGCGTCTCAGGGTCTCAGGGTCTCAGTGTCTCTGGGTGTTTGGTTCTCTGGGTTCAGGGTCTCTGAGTCTCTGGGTCTCAGTGTCTCAGGGTCTCAGCTCTCAGTGTCTCAGAGTGTCAGTGTCTCTGTGTCTCAGTGTGTCAGGGTCTCAGAGTCTCAGCTCTCAGTGTCTCAGGGTCTCAGTGTCTCAGGGTCTCTGGATGTCTGGTTCTCTGGCTCTCTTGGTCTGTTGACCTCACTGTCTCTGTGTCTCAGACACTCTGTGTCT
The DNA here is from genome assembly GCF_965287045.1 of Carcharhinus amblyrhynchos. Taxonomy (NCBI): domain Eukaryota; kingdom Metazoa; phylum Chordata; class Chondrichthyes; order Carcharhiniformes; family Carcharhinidae; genus Carcharhinus; species Carcharhinus amblyrhynchos. Next base: position 893,709 of record NC_137350.1, read on the forward strand.
CTGGGTAACTGGGGCTCAGTGTCACAGTGTCTCAGTGCCTCAGGGCCTCAGTGTCTCAGTGTCCCAGAGTCTCAGGCTCTCAGTGTCTCAGTGCCTCGGGGACTCATGGTCTCTGGGTCACATTTTCTCAGAGCCTCAGGGTCTCTGTGTATCAGCGTCTCAGGGTGTCAGTCTCTCAGTGTTTCAGGGTCTCAGTGTCTCAGTTTCTCAGGGTCTCAGGGTCTCTGGGTCTCAATGTCTCAGGATCTCAGTGTCTCAGTGTCTGAGGGTCTCTGGGTCTCTGTGTCTCTGTGTCTCAGGATGTCAGGGTCTCAGGTTCTCAGGGTCTGAGGGTCTCAGTGTCGCATTGTCTGGTGTCTCAGGATCTCAGTGTCTCAGTGTCTCAGGGTCTCAGTGTCTCAGCGTCTCAGGGTCTCAGGGTCTCAGTGTCTCTGGGTGTTTGGTTCTCTGGGTTCAGGGTCTCTGAGTCTCTGGGTCTCAGTGTCTCAGGGTCTCAGCTCTCAGTGTCTCAGAGTGTCAGTGTCTCTGTGTCTCAGTGTCTCAGTGCCTCAGGGTCTCTGTGTCTCAGTGTCTCTGGGGTCTCAGTGTCTCAGGGTGTCTGGATCTCTGGTTCTCTGGGTCTCTTGGTCTGTGGGTCTCACTGTCTCTGTGTCTCAGGGTCTCTGTTTCTCTGTGTCTCTGGATCTCAGTGTCTCAGTGCCTCTGGATGTCTGGTTCTCTGGTTCTCTTGGTCTGCTGATCTCACTGTCTCTGTGTCTCAGAGTCTCTGTGTCTCTGGGTAACTGGGTCTCAGTGTCTCAGGGTCTCAGTGTCTCAGTGTCACAGTGTCTCAGTGTCTCAGTGTCTCAGGGTCTCAGTGTCTCAGGGTCTCAGTGCCTAGGGTCTCAGTGCCTCAGTGTCCCAGGGTCTCAGGGCCTCAGTGTCCCAGTGTCTCAGGGTCTCAGGGTCTCTAGGTCACATTTTCTCAGGTTCTCAGTGTCTCTGTGTCTCAGTGTGTCAGGGTCTCAGAGTCTCAGCTCTCAGTGTCTCAGGGTCTCAGTGTCTCAGGGTCTCTGGATGTCTGGTTCTCTGGCTCTCTTGGTCTGTTGACCTCACTGTCTCTGTGTCTCAGACACGCTGTGTCTCTGGGTAACTGGGGCTCAGTGTCACAGTGTCTCAGTGCCTCAGGGCCTCAGTGTCTCAGTGTCCCAGAGTCTCAGGCTCTCAGTGTCTCAGTGCCTCGGGGACTCATGGTCTCTGGGTCACATTTTCTCAGAGCCTCAGGGTCTCTGTGTATCAGTGTCTCAGGGTGTCAGTCTCTCAGTGTTTCAGGGTCTCAGTGTCTCAGTTTCTCAGGGTCTCAGGGTCTCTGGGTCTCAATGTCTCAGGATCTCAGTGTCTCAGTGTCTGAGGGTCTCTGAGTCTCTGTGTCTCTGTGTCTCAGGATGTCAGGGTCTCAGGTTCTCAGGGTCTGAGGGTCTCAGTGTCGCATTGTCTGGTGTCTCAGGATCTCAGTGTCTCAGTGTCTCAGGGTCTCAGTGTCTCAGTGTCTCAGGGTCTCAGTGTCTCAGTGTCTCAGGGTCTCAGTGTCTCAGTGTCTCAGTGTCTCTGGGTCTGAGGGTCTCAGTGTCTCAGGGTCTCAGTGTCTCAGTGTCTCAGGGTCTCAGGGTCTCAGTATCTCTAGGTCTCTGGGTCTCAGGGTCTCTGGATCTCTGGTTCTCTGGGTCTCTTGGTCTGTGGGTCTCACTGTCTCTGTGTCTCAGGGTCTCTGTTAACCAGGTTCTCTGAGTCTCAGTTTCTCTGGGTCTCAGTGTCTCAGAAACTCAGGGTCTCAGGGTCTCAGGATCTCTGGGTCGCTGCGTGTCTGGGTCTCAGTGTCTCAGGGTCTCTGGATGTCTGGTTCCCTGGGTCTCTTCGTCTGTTGATCTCACTGTCCCTGTGTCTCAGAGCCTCTGTGTCTCTGGGTAACTGGGTCTCAGTGTCACAGTGTCTCAGTGTCCCAGGGTCTCAGGCTCTCAGTGTCTCAGTGTCTCAGGGTCTCAGGGTCTCAGGGTCTCTCGGTCTCTGGGTCACATTTTCTCAGGGTCTCTGTGTATCAGTATCTCAGGGTCTCAGTGCCTCAGGGTCTCAGTCTCTCAGTGTCTCAGTGTCTCAGGGAATCAGGGCCTTAGAGTCTCAGCTCTCAGTTTCTCAGGGTCTCAGTGGCTCTCTGTCTCAGTGTCTCAGTTTTTCCGGGTCTCAGTGTCTCAGTGTCTCAGTTTCTCAGGGTCTCAGGGTCCCTGGATCTCAGAGTCTCAGTGTCTCGGTGTCTCAGGGGCTCAGGATCACAGTGTTTCACTTTCTCAAGGTCTCGCGGTCTCAGAGTCTCAGTGTCTCACTGTCTCAGTGGCTCTCTGTCTTAGGGTCTCAGTGTCTCAGGGTCTCAGGGTCTCTGGGTCTCAGTGTCTCAGGGTTTCAGGTTTGCAGTGTCTCAGTGTCTCAGTGTCGGAGGGTCTCAGTGTCTCAGTGTTTCAGCCTCTCTGGGCCTCAGGGTCTCTGGGTCTCAGGGTCTCATTGTCTCACGGTCTCTGGGTATCAGTGTCGCAGCGTCTCAGTGTCTCAGGGTGTCAGGGTCGCAGGGTCTCAATGTCTCAGGGTCTCAGTGTCTCATTTCTCAGTATCTCAGGGTCTCCGTGTCTCAGTTTCTCAGGGTCTCAGGGTCCCTGGGTCTCAGTGTCTCCGTGTCTCAGGATTTCAGGGTCCCTGGGTCTCTGTGTCTCAGTGCCTCAGGGTCTCCGGGTCTCTGGGTCTCTGTGTCTTTGGGTCTCAGTGTCTCAGTTTCTCAGTGTCTCAGGGTCTCAGTGTCTCAGTGTCTCATTGTCACTGGGTCTCAGTGTCTCAGTGTCTCAGGGTCTCTGGGTATATGGTTCTCTGGGTTTCAGGGTCTCTGAGTCTCTGGGCCTCAGTGTCTCAGAGTCTCAGTGTCAGAGGGTATCTGTATAACTGGGTCTCAGAGTCTCTGGGTCTCAGCATCTCAGTGTCTCAGTGTCTTTGGGTCTCAGGGTCTCGGTGTCTCTGGGTTTCAGGGTTTCTGGGTCTCAGGGTCTCTGTGTCCCAGGGTCTCTGGGTCTCATTGTCTCTGGGTCTCAGTGTTTCAGTTTCTCAGGGTCTCTTTGTCCCTGGGTCTCAGTGTCTCAGTGTCTCTGGGTATCTGGGTCTCAGTTTTTCAGGGTCTGTTTGTCTCTGGGTCTCAGTGTCTCAGTGTCTCTGGGTATCTGGGTCTCAGTTTCTCAGGCTCTCAGTGTCCCTGGGTCTCTGTGTCTCAGTGTCTCTGTGTCTCAGTGTCTCTGTGTCTCAGTGTCTCAGTGACTCAGGGTCTCAGTGTCTCAGGGTCTCAGGGTCTCAGTTTCTCAGGGTGTCTGGGTCTCTGGTTCTCAGTGTCTCATTGTCTCTGGGTCTCTGGTTCTCAGTGTGTCAGGGTCTCAGTGTCTCAGGGTCTCAGTGTCTCATTGTCTCTGGGTCTCTGCTTCTCAGGGTCTCTGGGTCTCAGTGTGTCAGGGTCTCAGTGTCTCTGGGTCTCAGTGTCTCTGGGCCTTTGGGTCTCTGGTCTCATTGTCTCAGTTTCTCAGTATCTCAGTGTCCCAGGGTCTCAGGGTCTCAGTGTCTCAGTTTCTCAGGGTCTCTGGGTGTCTGGGTCTCAGGGTCCCTGGGTCTCAGGGTCTCAGGGTCTCAGTGTCTCTGGGTCACTGTGTCTCATTGTATCAGTTCCTCAGTGTCTCAGTGTCTCGTTATCTCAGGGTCTCAGGGTCTCTGTGTCTCACTGTCTCAGGGTCTCTGTACATCCGGTATCATTTTTTAATTGTCTCAGGGTCTCAGTGTCTCAGGGTCTCTGGGCCTCTGTGTCACTGGGTCTCTGGGTCTCCGTGTCTCACTGTCTCAGTGTGTCACTGTGTCAGGGTCGCCGGGTCCCCTGGTCTCTGTGTTTCTGGGACTCTGGGTCACTGGGTCTCAGTGTCTCAGGGTCTCTGGGTCTCAGGGTCTCAGTGTCTCTGGGTCTCCGGGTCTCAGTGTCTCAGGGTGTCAGGGTTTCCGTCTCTCAGTGTCTCAGGGCCTCAGGGTCTCTGGATCTCAGTGACCCAGTATCTCAGGGTCTTAGTGTCTCTGGGTCTCTGGGTTACTAAGTCTCTGGGTTTCTGTGTCTCTGGATGTCAGTGTCTCAGGGTCTCTGGCTCTGTGTGTGCCTCGGTCTCTGGGTCTCAGTTTCTCAGAGACTGAGGGTCTCTGAGTCTCAGTGTCTCAGTGTCTCTGTGTCACAGGGACACAGGGTCTCAGGGTCTCAATTTCTCAGGGTGTAGGTCTCGAGGCCTCTCGGTCTCTGGGTCTCAGTGCCTCAGGGTCTCCGTGTCTCTGTGTCTCAGTGTCTCAGGATCGCAAGATCTCAGTGTCGCAGGGTCTCTGGATCTCTGAGTCTCAGTGTCTCATTGTATCTGAGTCTCTGGGTCTCAGTGTCTCAGGGTCTCTGTGTCTCTGGGTCACTGGATCTCTGGGTCTCTGGGTCTTTAGGTCTCAGTGTCTCAGGGCCTCTGGGTGTCTAGGTCTCTCGTTCTCTTGGTCTCTTGGTCTCAAAGTCTCAGTGTCTCAGTGCCTCAGGGTCACAGGGTCTTGAGTCTCAGGGTGTCAGGGTCTCTGGGTCTCTGGATCTCTCGTTCTCAGGGTCTCTGGGTCTCAGTGTCCCAGAGTCTCAGTTTCTCAGGGTCTCAGTGTCTCAGGGTCTCAGTGTCCCAGTGTCTCATTTTCTCAGGGTCTCAGTGTCTCAGTGTCTCCTTCTCAGTGTCTCAGGGTCTCAGTGTCTCAGTGTCCCAGGTTCTGTGGGTCTCAGCGTCTCTGGGTCTCTGGGTTTCAGTGTCTCAGGGTCTTAGGGTCCCAGGGTTTCAGGGTCTCAGTGTCTCTGTGTCTCAGGGTCTCGGTGTCTCAGTGTCTCATGGTCTCAGGGTCTCAGTGTCTCAGGGTCTCAGGCTCTCTGGGTCTCAGTGTCTCAGGGTCTCAGGCATTCAGTGTCGCAGTGTCTCGTGTCTCAGGGTCTCTGGGTCTCAGTGTCTCAGGGTCTCAGGCTTAATGAGTCTCTGTGTCTCTGGGTCTCAGTGTCTCTGGGCCTCTGGGTATCTCTGCCTCAGTGTCTCAGGGTCTCAGCTTCTCAGTGCTTCTCTGAGGGTCTCTGGGTCTCTGTGTCTCAGGGTCTCTGGGTCTCAAGGTCTCAGGGTCTCTGGGTCTCAGGGTCTCAGTGTCTCAGGGTCTCAGGGTCTCTGGGTCTCTAGGTCACATTTTCTCAGGGTCTCAGGGTTTCTGTCTCTCATTTTCTCAGTGTCTCAGTGTCTCATGTTATCAGTATCTCTGCGTCTCAGTGTCTCAGGGAATCAGGGTTTCAGAGTCTCAGCTCTCAGTGTCTCTGGGTCTCAGTGTCTCACTGTCTCAGTGTCTCAGGGTCTCAGTTTCTCAGGGTCTCGGGGTCTCTTTGTCTCTGTGCTTCAGGGTCTCTGTGTCTCAGGGTCTCAGTATCTCAGGGCCTCAGTGTGTCAGTGTCTCAGGGTCTCAATGTTTCAGGGTCTCAGTGTCTCAGGTTCTCAGGGTCTCAGTGTCTCAGTGTCGCGTTGTCTCACGTCTCAGGATCTCAGTGTCTCAGTGTCTCCGTGCCTCAGGGTCTCAGGGTCTCTGTGTCTCACTGTCTCAGGGTCTCAGGGTCCCTGTTTCTCTGGGTCTCAAGGTCTCAGTGTCACAGTGTCTCAGTGTCTCAGTGCCTCAGTGTCTCAGCGTCTCAGTTTCCCATGGTCTCAGGGTCTCAGTGTCTCAGTGTCTCAGGTTCTGCGGGTCTCTGGGTCTCTGGGTCACATTTCCTCAGGGTCTCAGGGTCTCTGTGTATCAGTGTCTCAGTGTCTAAGGGAATCAGGGTCTCAGAGTCTCAGGGTGTCAGTGTTTCACTGTCTCAGTGTCTCAGTAATTCAGGGTCTCAGTGTCTCAGGGTCTCAGTATCTCAGGGTCTCTGTGTCTCTGGGTCTCAAGGTCCCTGGAAATCAGTGTCTCAGGGTCACAGGGTCTCAGGGTCCCTGGGAATCAGTGTCTCAGGGTCTCAGGTTCTCTGGGTCCCATGGTCACAGAGTCTCTGCGTCTCTGGGTCTCAGTGTCTCAGTGTCTCCGGTTCTCAGTGTATCAGTGTCTCAGAGTTTCAGTGCCTCATTGTCTCAGGGTCTCAGAGTCTCAGTGTCTCAGGAGGTCAGGATCTCAGTGTCTCAGTTTCTCAAGGTCTCACGGTCTCAGAGTCTCAGTCTCTCACCGTCTCAGGGTCTCACTGTCTCAGGGTCTCTGGGTGTCAGTGTCTCAGTTTCTCAGGGTTTCAGGTTTGCAGTTCTCAGTGTCTCAGTGTCGGAGGGTCTCAGTGTCTAAGTGTCTCAGCCTCTCTGGGCCTCAGGGTCTCAGGGTCTCAGTGTCTCAGGGTCTCAGTGTCGCAGTCTCTCATGTCTCAGTATCTCAGGGTCTCAGTTTCACAATGTCTTCGTGTCTCTGGGTCACAGTTTCACAGGGTCTCAGTGTCTCAGTGTCTAAGTGTCACAGGGTCTCCGGGTCTCTGGGTCTCTGTGTCTTTGGGTCTCAGTTTCTCAGTTTCTCAGGGTCTCCGTGTCTCAGTGTCTCAGTGCCACAATGTCTCACAGTCTCAGGGTCTCAGTTTCCCAGGGTTTCAGGTTCTCAGTGTCTGAGTGTCTCAGGGTCTCAGTGTCTCAGGGTCTCAGGCTCTCTGGGTCTCTGGGTCTCAGTGTCTCAGGGTCTCAGGGTCTCAGGCATTCAGCGTCGCAGTGTCTCAGTGTCTCAGGGTCTCAGGCTCAATGAGTCTCTGTGTCTCTGGGTCTCAGTGTCTCTGGGTCGCTGGGCCTCTGGGTCACTGGGCCTCAGGGTATCTCTGCCTCAGTGTCTCAGGGTCTCAGGGTCTCAGGGTCTCAGCTTCTCAGTGCCTCAGTGTTTCAGGGTCTCAGGGCCTTTGCATCTCTGGGTCTCAGGGTCTCTGTGCCTCAGTGTCTCAGTGTCTCAGGGTCACAGTGTCTCAGTGTCTCTGGGTCTCAGGGTCTCTGGATCTCTCGTTCTCAGGGTTTCTGGGTCTCAGTGTATCAGTGACTCAGTGTCTCAGGGTCTCAGTCTCTCAGGGTCTCAGTGTCTCTGGGTCTCAGAGTCTCATGGTCACAGTCTCTCAGTGTCTCAGTGTCTCAGGTTCTCAGTGTCTCATTTTCTCAGTGTCTCAGTGTCTCAGGGTCTCAGTGTCTCAGTGTCTAAGGGAATCAGGGTCTCAGAGTCTCAGGGTCTCAGTGTTTCACTGTCTCAGTGTCTCAGTGTTTCAGGGTCTCAGTGTCTCAGGGTCTCAGTATCTCAGGGTCTCTGTGTCTCAGGGTCTCAGGGTCTCAGGTTCCTTGGGAATCAGTGTCTCAGGGTCTCAGGTTCTCTGGGTCCCATGGTCACAGAGTCTCTGCGTCTCTGGGTCTCTGGGTCTCAGTGTCTCAGGGTCTCCGGTTCTCAGTGTACCAGTGTCTCAGGGTCTCAGTGTCTCATTGTCTCAGGGTCTCAGTGTCTCAGTGTCGGAGGGTCTCAGTGTCTAAGTGTCTCAGCTTCTCTGGGCCTCAGGGTCTCAGTGTCTCAGGGTCTCAGTGTCGCAGTCTCTCATGTCTCAGTATCTCAGGGTTTCAGTTTCACAGTGTCTTCGTGTCTCTGGGTTACAGTTTCACAGGGTCTCAGTGTCTCAGTGTCTAAGTGTCACAGGGTCTCCGGGTCTCTGTGTCTTTGGGTCTCAGTTTCTCAGTTTCTCAGTGTCTCAGGGACTCAGGGTCTCCGTGTCTCAGTGTCTCAGTGCCACAATGTCTCACAGTCTCAGGGTCTCAGTTTCTCAGGGTTTCAGGTTCTCAGTGTCTGAGTGTCTCAGGGTCTCAGTGTCTCAGGGTCTCAGGCTCTCTGGGTCTCAGTGTCTCAGGGTCTCAGGGTCTCAGGGTCTCAGTCATTCAGCGTCGCAGTGTCTCAGTGTCTCAGGGTCTCTGAGTCTCAGTGTCTCAGGGTCTCAGGCTCAATGAGTCTCTGTGTCTCTGGGTCTCAGTGTCTCTGGGTCGCTGGGCCTCTGGGTCTCTGGGCCTCAGGGTATCTCTGCCTCAGTGTCTCAGGGTCTCAGGGTCTCAGCTTCTCAGTGCCTCAGTGTTTCAGGGTCTCAGGGCCTTTGCATCTCTGGGTCTCAGGGTCTCTGTGCCTCAGTGTCTCAGTGTCTCAGGGTCACAGTGTCTCAGTGTCTCTGGGTCTCAGGGTCTCTGGATCTCTCGTTCTCAGGGTTTCTGGGTCTCAGTGTATCAGTGACTCAGTGTCTCAGGGTCTCAGTCTCTCAGGGTCTCAGTGTCTCTGGGTCTCAGAGTCTCATGGTCACAGTCTCTCAGTGTCTCAGTGTCTCAGGTTCTCAGTGTCTCATTTTCTCAGTGTCTCAGTGTCTCAGGGTCTCAGTGTCTCAGTGTCTAAGGGAATCAGGGTCTCAGAGTCTCAGGGTCTCAGTGTTTCACTGTCTCAGTGTCTCAGTGTTTCAGGGTCTCAGTGTCTCAGGGTCTCAGTATCTCAGGGTCTCTGTGTCTCAGGGTCTCAGGGTCTCAGGTTCCTTGGGAATCAGTGTCTCAGGGTCTCAGGTTCTCTGGGTCCCATGGTCACAGAGTCTCTGCGTCTCTGGGTCTCTGGGTCTCAGGGTCTCCGGTTCTCAGTGTATCAGTGTCTCAGGGTCTCAGTGCCTCATTGTCTCAGGGTCTCAGTGTCTCAGGGTCTCAGTATCTCAGGGTCTCTGTGTCTCTGGGTCTCAGGGTCCCTGGAAATCAGTGTCTCAGGGTCTCAGGTTCTCTGGGTCCCATGGTCACAGAGTCTCTGCGTCTCTGGGTCTCTGGGTCTCAGTGTCTCAGGGTCTCCGGTTCTCAGTGTATCAGTGTCTCAGGGTCTCAGTGCCTCATTGTCTCAGGGTCTCAGTGTCTCAGGGTCTCAGTATCTCAGGGTCTCTGTGTCTCTGGGTCTCAGGGTCCCTGGAAATCAGTGTCTTAGGGTCACAGGGTCTCAGGGTCCCTGGGAATCAGTGTCTCAGGGTCTCAGGTTCTCTGGGTCCCATGGTCACAGAGTCTCTGGGTCTCTGGGTCTCAGTGTCTCAGGGTCTCTGGGTCTCCGTGTCTCAGGGTCTCAGTGTCGCAGTGTCTCAGTGTCTCAGGGTGTCAGGGTCTCAATGTCTCAGGGTCTCAGTGTTTCATCTGACAGTAGAGCAGGGTCTCAGGTTCTCAGATTCTCATTGTCTCGGGTCTCTGGGTCTCTGGGTTACAGTTTCACAGGTTCTCAGGGTCTAAGGGTCTCAGGGTCGCAGTGTCTCAGAGTCTCACTGTCTCAGTGTCTCAGTGTCTAAGTGTCACAGGGTCTCAGGGTCTCTGGGTCTCAGTGTTTCAGGGTCTCTGGGTCTCAGTGCCTCAGGGTCTCCGGGTCTCTGGGTCTCTGGGTCTTTGGGTCTCAGTGTCTCAGTGTCTCTGGGTCTCAGTGTCTCAGTGTCTCAGTGTCACAGGGTCTCAGTCTCTCAGTGTCTCAGAGTCTCTGGGTGTTTGGTTCTCTGGGTTCAGGGTCTCTGAGTCTCTGGGTCTCAGTGTCTCAGGGTCTCAGTGTCGCAATCTCTCATGTCTCAGTATCTCAGGGTCTCAGTTTCACAATGTCTTCGTGTCTCTGGGTCACAGTTTCACAGGGTCTCAGTGTCTCAGTGTCTAAGTGTCACATGGTCTCCGGGTCTCTGGGTCTCTGTGTCTTTGGGTCTCAGTTTCTCAGTTTCTCAGTGTCTCAGGGACTCAGGGTCTCCGTGTCTCAGTGTCTCAGTGCCACAATGTCTCACAGTCTCAGGGTCTCAGTTTCCCAGTGTTTCAGGTTCTCAGTGTCTGAGTGTCTCAGGGTCTCAGGCTCTCTGGGTCTCTGGGTCTCAGTGTCTCAGGGTCTCAGGGTCTCAGGCATTCAGCGTCGCAGTGTCTCAGTGTCTCAGGGTCTCTGAGTCTCAGTGTCTCAGGGTCTCAGGCTCAATGAGTCTCTGTGTCTCTGGGTCTCAGTGTCTCTGGGTTGCTGGGCCTCTGGGTCTCTGGGCCTCAGGGTATCTCTGCCTCAGTGTCACAGGGTCTCAGGGCCTCAGCTTCTCAGTGCCTCAGTGTTTCAGGGTCTCAGGGCCTTTGCATCTCTGGGTCTCAGGGTCTCTGTGCCTCAGTGTCTCAGTGTCTCAGGGTCACAGTGTCTCAGTGTCTCTGGGTCTCAGGGTCTCTGGATCTCTGGATCTCTCGTTCTCAGGGTTTCTGGGTCTCAGTGTATCAGTGACTCAGTGTCTCAGGGTCTCAGTCTCTCAGGGTCTCAGTGTCTCTGGGTCTCAGAGTCTCATGGTCACAGTCTCTCAGTGTCTCAGGTTCTCAGTGTCTCATTTTCTCAGTGTCTCAGTGTCTCAGGGTCTCAGTGTCTCAGTGTCTAAGGGAATCAGGGTCTCAGAGTCTCAGGGTCTCAGTGTTACACTGTCTCAGTGTCTCAGTGTTTCAGGGTCTCAGTGTCTCAGGGTCTCAGTATCTCAGGGTCTCTGTGTCTCAGGGTCTCAGGGTCTCAGGTTCCTTGGGAATCAGTGTCTCAGGGTCTCAGGTTCTCTGGGTCCCATGGTCACAGAGTCTCTGCGTCTCTGGGTCTCTGGGTCTCAGTGTCTCAGGGTCTCTGGTTCTCAGTGTACCAGTGTCTCAGGGTCTCAGTGTCTCATTGTCTCAGGGTCTCAGTGTCTCAGGGTCTCAGTATCTCAGGGTCTCTGTGTCTCTGGGTCTCAGGGTCCCTGGAAATCAGTGTCTCAGGGTCACAGGTTCTCTGGGTCCCATGGTCACAGAGTCTCTGCGTCTCTGGGTCTCTGGGTCTCAGTGTCTCAGGGTCTCCGGTTCTCAGTGTATCAGTGTCTCAGGGTCTCAGTGCCTCATTGTCTCAGGGTCTCAGTGTCTCAGGGTCTCAGTATCTCAGGGTCTCTGTGTCTCTGGGTCTCAGGGTCCCTGGAAATCAGTGTCTTAGGGTCACAGGGTCTCAGGGTCCCTGGGAATCAGTGTCTCAGGGTCTCAGGTTCTCTGGGTCCCATGGTCACAGAGTCTCTGCGTCTCTGGGTCTCTGGGTCTCAGTGTCTCAGGGTCTCTGGGTCTCAGTGTCTCAGGGTCTCAGTGTTTCATCTCACAGTTGAGCAGGGTCTCAGGTTCTCAGATTCTCATTGTCTCGGGTCTCTGGGTCTCTGGGTTACAGTTTCACAGGGTCTCAGGGTCTAAGGGTCTCAGGGTCGCAGTGTCTCAGTGTCTCACTGTCTCAGTGTCTCAGTGTCTAAGTGTCACAGGGTCTCAGGGTCTCTGGGTCTCAGTGTTTCAGGGTCTCTGGGTCTCAGTGCCTCAGGGTCTCCGGGTCTCTGGGTCTCTGGGTCTTTGGGTCTCAGTGTCTCAGTGTCTCTGGGTCTCAGTGTCTCAGTGTCTCAGTGTCACAGGGTCTCAGTCTCTCAGTGTCTCAGAGTCTCTGGGTGTTTGGTTCTCTGGGTTCAGGGTCTCTGAGTCTCTGGGTCTCAGTGTCTCAGGGTCTCAGTGCCTCAGGGTCTCTGTGTCTCAGTGTCTCTGGGGTCTCAGTGTCTCAGGGTGTCTGGATCTCTGGTTCTCTGGGTCTCACTGTCTCTGTGTCTCAGGGTCTCTGTTTCTCTGTGTCTCTGGATCTCAGTGTCTCAGGGCCTCTGGATGTCTGGTTCTCTTGGTCTGCTGATCTCACCGTCTCTGTGTCTCAGAGTCTCTGTGTCTCTGGGTAACTGGGTCTCAGTGTCTCAGTGTCTCAGGGTCTCAGTGTCTCAGTGTCACAGTGTCTCAGTGTCACAGTGTCTCAGTGTCTCAGGGTCTCAGTGTCTCAGTGTCTCAGGGTCTCAGTGTCTCAGTGTCACAGTGTCTCAGTGTCTCAGTGTCCCAGGGTCTCAGGGCCTCAGTGTCCCAGTGTCTCAGGGTCTCTGGGTCTCTAGGTCACATTTTCTCAGGTTCTCAGTGTCTCTGTGTCTCAATGTGTCAGGGTCTCAGTGTCTCAGGGTCTCAGTGTCTCTGGGTCTCAGTGTCTCAGTGTCTCTGGATCTCTGTGTCTCAGGGTCTCTGGATGTCTGGTTCTCTGGCTCTCTTGGTCTGTTGACCTCACTGTCTCTGTGTCTCAGACACTCTGTGTCTCTGGGTAACTGGGTCTCAGTGTCACAGTGTCTCAGTGTCTCAGGGTCTCAGAGCCTCAGCTCTCAGTGTCTCAGTGTCTGAGGGTCTCTGGGTCTCAGGATCTCAGTGTCTCAGTGTCTCAGGGTCACAGTGTCTCAGGGTTTCATTGTCTCAGTGTCTCTGGATCTCTGTGTCTTTGGGTCTCTGGATGTCTGGTTCTCTGGCTCTCTTGGTCTGTTGACCTCACTGTTTCTGTGTCTCAGACACTCTGTGTCTCTGGGTAACTGGGTCTCAGTGTCACAGTGTCTCAATGCCTCAGGGCCTCAGTGTCTCAGTGTCCCAGAGTCTCAGGCTCTCAGTGTCTCAGTGCCTCGGGGACTCATGGTCTCTGGGTCACATTTTCTCAGAGCCTCAGGGTCTCTGTGGATCAGCGTCTCAGGGTGTCAGTCTCTCAGTGTTTCAGGGTCTCAGTGTCTCAGTTTCTCAGGGTCTCAGGGTCTCTGGGTCTCAATGTCTCAGGATCTCAGTGTCTCAGTGTCTGAGGGTCTCTGGGTCTCTGTGTCTCTGTGTCTCAGGATGTCAGGGTCTCAGGTTCTCAGGGTCTGAGGGTCTCAGTGTCGCATTGTCTGGTGTCTCAGGATCTCAGTGTCTCAGTGTCTCAGGGTCTGAGGGTCTCAGTGTCTCAGGGTCTCAGTGTCTCAGTGTCTCAGTGTCTCAGGGTCTCAGTATCTCTAGGTCTCTGGGTCTCAGGGTCTCTGGATCTCTGGTTCTCTGGGTCTCTTGGTCTGTGGGTCTCACTGTCTCTGTGTCTCAGGGTCTCTGTTAACCAGGTTCTCTGAGTCTCAGTTTCTCTGGGTCTTTGTGTCTCAGTGTCTCAGGGTCTCTGGATGTCTGGTTCCCTGGGTCTCTTCGTCTGTTGATCTTACTGTCCCTGTGTCTCAGAGCCTCTGTGTCTCTGGGTAACTGGGTCTCAGTGTCACAGTGTCTCAGTGTCCCAGGGTCTCAGGCTCTCAGTGTCTCAGTGTCTCAGGGTCTCTTGGTCTCTGGGTCACATTTTCTCAGGGTCTCTGTGTATCAGTGTCTCAGGGTCTCAGTGCCTCAGGGTCTCAGTCTCTCAGTGTCTCAGGGAATCAGGGCCTCAGAGTCTCAGCTCTCAGTTTCTCAGGGTGTCAGTGTCTCACTGTGTCAGTGTCTCAGTTTTTCCGGGTCTCAGTGTCTCAGTGTCTCAGTTTCTCAGGGTCTCAGGGTCCCTGGATCTCAGTGTCTCAGGGTCTCTGGGTCTCTGGGTCCCATGGTCACAGGGTCTCTGCATCTCTGGGTCTCAGCGTCTCCGGGTCTCAGTGATTCAGTGTCTCAGGGTCTCAGTGTCTCATTGTCTCAGGGTCTCAGAGTCTCAGTGTCTCGGTGTCTCAGGGGCTCAGGATCACAGTGTTTCGCTTTCTCAAGGTCTCGCGGTCTCAGAGTCTCAGTGTCTCACTGTCTCAGTGGCTCTCTGTCTTAGGGTCTCAGTGTCTCTGGGTCTCAGGGTCTCTGGGTCTCAGTGTCTCAGGGTTTCAGGTTTGCAGTGTCTCAGTGTCTCAGTGTCGGAGGGTCTCAGTGTCTCAGTGTTTCAGCCTCTCTGGGCCTCAGGGTCTCTGGGTCTCAGGGTCTCATTGTCTCACGGTCTCTGGGTATCAGTGTTGCAGCGTCTCAGTGTCTCAGGGTGTCAGGGTCTCAGGGTCTCAATGTCTCAGGGTCTCAGTGTCTCATCTCTCAGTATCTCAGGGTCTCCGTGTCTCAGTTTCTCAGGGTCTCAGGGTCCCTGGGTCTCAGTGTCTCCGTGTCTCAGGATTTCAGGGTCCCTGGGTCTCTGTGTCTCTGTGTCTCAGGGTCTCCGGGTCTCTGGGTCTCTGTGTCTTTGGGTCTCAGTGCCTCAGGGTCTCAGGGTCTCAGTGTCTCAGTGTCTCAGGGTCTCTGGGTATATGGTTCTCTGGGTTTCAGGGTCTCTGAGTCTCTGGGCCTCAGTGTCTCAGAGTCTCAGTGTCAGAGGGTATCTGTATAACTGGGTCTCAGAGTCTCTGGGTCTCAGCATCTCAGTGTCTCAGTGTCTTTGGGTCTCAGGGTCTCGGTGTCTCTGGGTTTCAGGGTTTCTGGGTCTCAGGGTCTCTGTGTCCCAGGGTCTCAGGCTCTCAGTGTCTCAGTGTCTCAGGGTCTCTCGGTCTCTGGGTCACAATTTCTCAGGGCCTCTGTGTATCAGTGTCTCAGGGTCTCAGTGCCTCAGGGTCTCAGTCTCTCAGTGTCTCAGTGTCTCAGGGAATCAGGGCCTCTGAGTCTCAGCTCTCAGTTTCTCAGGGTCTCAGTGTCTCACTGTCTCAGTGTCTCAGTTTTTCCGGGTCTCAGTGTCTCAGTGTCTCAGTTTCTCAGGGTCTCAGGGTCCCTGGATCTCAGTGTCTCAGGGTCTCTGGGTCTCTGGGTCCCATGGTCACAGGGTCTCTGCATCTCTGGGTCTCAGCGTCTCCGGGTCTCAGTGATTCAGTGTTTCAGGGTCTCAGTGTCTCATTGTCTCAGGGTCTCAGAGTCTCAGTGTCTCGGTGTCTCAGGGGCTCAGGATCACAGTGTTTCACTTTCTCAAGGTCTCGTGGTCTCAGAGTCTCAGTGTCTCACTGTCTCAGTGGCTCTCTGTCTCAGGGTCTCAGTGTCTCTGGGTCTCAGGGGCTCAGGGTCTCTGGGTGTCAGTGTCTCAGGGTTTCAGGTTTGCAGTGTCTCAGTGTCTCAGTGTCAGAGGGTCTCAGTGTCTCAGTGTTTCAGCCTCTCTGGGCCTCAGGGTCTCTGGGTCTCAGGGTCTCATTGTCTCACGGTCTCTGGGTATCAGTGTCGCAGCGTCTCAGTGTCTCAGGGTGTCAGGGTCTCAGGGTCTCAATGTCTCAGGGTCTCAGGCTCTCTGGATCTCTCGTTCTCAGGGTTTCTGGGTCTCAGTGTATCAGTGACTCAGTGTCTCAGGGTCTCAGTGTCTCTGGGTCTCAGAGTCTCATGGTCGCAGTGTCTCAGTGTCTCAGTGTGTCAGGTTCTCAGTGTCTCATTTTCACAGTGTCTCAGTGTCTCAGAGTCTCAGGGACTCAGAGTCTCAGTGTCTCAGTGTCTGAGGGTCTCTGGGTCTCTGTGTCTCAGGGTCTCTGGGTCTCAAGGTCTCAGTGTCTCAGGGTGTCAGGGTTTCCGTCTCTCAGTGTCTCAGGGTCTCAGGGTCTCTGGATCTCAGTGACCCAGTATCTCAGGGTCTTAGTGTCTCTGGATCTCTGGGTTACTAAGTCTCTGGGTTTCTGGGTCTCTGGATGTCAGTTTCTCAAGGTCTCTGGCTCTGTGTGTGCCTCGGTCTCTGGGTCTCAGTTTCTCAGAGACTGAGGGTCTCTGGGTCTCAGTGTCTCTGTGCCTCAGTGTCTCAGTGTCTCAGGGTCACAGGGTCTCAGTGTCTCAGGGTCTCTGGATCTCTCGTTCTCAGGGTTTCTGGGTCTCAGTGTATCAGTGACTCAGTGTCTCAGGGTCTCAGTGTCTCTGGGTCTCAGAGTCTCATGGTCACAGTCTCTAGGTGTCTCATTTTCACAGTGTCTCAGTGTCTCAGAGTCTCAGGGACTCAGAGTCTCAGGGTCTCAGTGTCTCAGGGTCTCAGTGTCTCAGTGTCTGAGGGTCTCTGGGTCTCTGTGTCTCAGGGTCTCAAGGTCTCAGGGTCTCTGGGTCTCAGGGTCTCAGTGTCTCAGTGTCTCAGGGTCTCTGGGTCACATTTTCTCAGGGTCTCAGGGTCTCTGTCTCTCATTTTCTCAGGGTCCCAGTGTCTCATGTTCTCAGTATCTCTGCGTCTCAGTGTCTCAGGGAATCAGGGTTTCAGAGTCTCAGCTCTCAGTGTCTCTGGGTCTCAGTGTCTCACTGTCTCAGTGTCTCAGGGTCTCAGTTTCTCAGGGTCTCGGGGTCTCTTTGTCTCTGTGCTTCAGTGTCTCTGTGTCTCAGGGTCTCAGTGTCGCAGGGCCTCAGTGTGTCAGTGTCTCAGGGTCTCAATGTTTCAGGGTCTCAGTGTCTCAGTTTCTCAGGGTCTCAGTGTCTCAGTGTCGCGTTGTCTCACGTCTCAGGATCTCAGTGTCTCAGTGTCTCCGTGCGTCAGGGTCTCAGGGTCTCTGTGTCTCACTGTCTCAGGGTCTCAGGGTCCCTGGAAATCAGTGTCTCAGGGTCACAGGGTCTCAGGGTCCCTGGGAATCAGTGTCTCAGGGTCTCAGGTTCTCAGTGTCTCAGTGTCTCAGGGTCTCAGTGTCTCAGTGTCTCAGGGTCTGAGGGTCTCAGTGTCTCAGGGTCTCAGTGTCTCAGTGTCTCAGGGTCTCAGGGTCTCTAGGTCTCTGGGTCTCAGGGTCTCTGGATCTCTGGTTCTCTGGGTCTCTTGGTCTGTGGGTCTCACTGTCTCTGTGTCTCAGGGTCTCTGTTAACCAGGTTCTCTGAGTTTCAGTTTCTCTGGGTCTCTGCGTCTCAGAAACTCAGTTCTCAGGTTCTCAGGATCTCTGGGTCCCTGCGTGTCTGGGTCTCAGTGTCTCAGGGTCTCTGGATGTCTGGTTCCCTGGGTCTCTTCGTCTGTTGATCTCACTGTCTCTGTGTCTCAGAGCCTCTGTGTCTCTGGGTAACTGGGTCTCAGTGTCACAGTGTCTCAGTGTCCCAGGGTCTCCGGCTCTCAGTGTCTCAGTGTCTCAGGGTCTCAGGGTCTCTCGGTCTCTGGGTCACATTTTCTCAGGGTCTCTGTGTATCAGTGTCTCAGGGTCTCAGTGCCTCAGGGTCTCAGTCTCTCAGTGTCTCAGGGAATCAGGGCCTCAGAGTCTCAGCTCTCAGTTTCTCAGGGTCTCAGTGTCTCACTGTCTCGGTGTTTCAGTTTTTCCGGGTCTCAGTGTCTCAGTGTCTCAGTTTCTCAGGGTCTCAGGGTCCCTGGATCTCAGTGTCTCAGGGTCTCTGGGTCCCATGGTCACAGGGTCTCTGCATCTCTGGGTCTCAGGGTCTCCGGGTCTCAGTGATTCAGTGTCTCAGGGTCTCAGTGTCTCATTGTCTCAGGGTCTCAGAGTCTCAGTGTCTCGGTGTCTCAGGGGCTCAGGATCACAGTGTTTCACTTTCTCAAGGTCTCGCGGTCTCAGAGTCTCAGTGTCTCACTGTCTCAGTGGCTCTCTGTCTTAGGGTCTCAGTGTCTCAGGGTCTCAGGGTCTCTGGGTCTCAGTGTCTCAGGGTTTCAGGTTTGCAGTGTCTCAGTGTCTCAGTGTCGGAGGGTCTCAGTGTCTCAGTGTTTCAGCCTCTCTGGGCCTCAGGGTCTCATTGTCTCACGGTCTCAGGGTCTCAATGTCGCAGCGTCTCAGTGTCTCATGTCTCAGTATCTCAGGGTCTCCGTGTCTCAGTTTCTCAGGGTCCCTGGGTCTCAGTGTCTCCGTGTCTCAGGATTTCAGGGTCCCTGGGTCTCTGTGTCTCATTGTCTCAGGGTCTCCGGGTCTCTGGGTCTCTGTGTCTTTGGGTCTCAGTGTCTCAGTTTCTCAGTGTCTCAGGGTCTCAGTGTCTCAGTGTCTCATTGTCACTGGGTCTCAGTGTCTCAGTGTCTCAGGGTCTCTGGGTGTATGGTTCTCTGGGTTTCAGGGTCTCTGAGTCTCTGGGCCTCAGTGTCTCAGAGTCTCAGTGTCAGAGGGTATCTGTATAACTGGGTCTCAGAGTCTCTGGGTCTCTGGGTCTCAGCATCTCAGTGTCTCTGGGTCTCAGGGTCTCGGTGTCTCTGGCTTTCAGGTTTTCTGGGTCTCAGGGTCTCTGTGTCCCAGGGTCTCTGGGTCACTGTGACTCATTGTATCAGTTCCTCAGGGTCTCAGTGTCTCGTTATCTCAGGGTCTCAGGGTCTCTGTGTCTCAATGTCTCAGGGTCTCTGTACATCTGGTATCATTTTTTAATTGTCTCTGGGTCTCTGGCCTCTGTGTCACTGGGTCTCTGGGTCTCCGTGTCTCACTGTCTCAGTGTGTCACTGTGTCAGTGTCGCCGGGTCCCCTGGTCTCTGTGTTTCTGGGACTCTGGGTCACTGGGTCTCAGTGTCTCAGGGTCTCTGGGTCTCAGGGTCTCAGTGTCTCTGGGTCTCTGGGTCTCAGGGTCTCAGTGTCTCTGGGTCTCCGGGTCTCAGTGTCTCAGGGTGTCAGGGTTTCCGTCTCTCAGTGTCTCAGGGTCTCAGGGTCTCTGGATCTCGTGACCCAGTATCTCAAGTCTTAGTGTCTCTGGGTCTCTGGGTTACTAAGTCTCTGGGTTTCTGTGTCTCTGGATGTCAGTGTCTCAGGGTCTCTGGCTCTGTGTGTGCCTCGGTCTCTGGGTCTCAGTTTCTCAGAGACTGAGGGTCTCTGAGTCTCTGGGTCTCAGTGTCTCTGTGTCACAGGGACACAGGGTCTCAGGGTCTCAGTTTCTCAGGGTGTAGGTCTCGAGGCCTCTCGGTCTCTGGGTCTCAGTGCCTCAGGGTCTCTGTGTCTCTGTGTCTAAGTGTCTCAGTGTCTCAGCGTCGCAAGATCTCAGTGTCTCAGGGTCTCTGGTCTCTGAGTCTCAGTGTCTCAGCGTATCTGAGTCTCTGGGTCTCAGTGTCTCAGGGTCTCTGTGTCTCTGGGTCACTGGATCTCTGGGTCTCTGGGTCTTTAGGTCTCTGTCTCAGGGCCTCTGGGTGTCTAGGTCTCTCGTTCTCTTGGTCTCTTGGTCTCAAAGTCTCAGTGTCTCAGTGCCTCAGGGTCACAGGGTCTTGAGTCTCAGGGTGTCAGGGTCTCTGGGTCTCTGGATCTCTCGTTCTCAGGGTCTCTGGGTCTCAGTGTCCCAGAGTCTCAGTTTCTCAGGGTCTCAGTGTCTCAGGGTCTCAGTGTCCCAGTGTCTCATTTTCTCAGGGTCTCAGTGTCTCAGGGTCCCAGTGTCCCAGTGTCTCATTTTCTCAGGGTCTCAGTGTCTCAGTGTCCCAGGGTCTCATGGTCACACTGTCTCAGTGTCTCAGGCTCTCAGTGTCTCAGGGACTCAGGGTCTCAGGGTCTCAGCTCTCAGTGTCTAGTGGGTTCAGTGTCTCCCTGTCTCAATGTCTCAGGGCCTCAGTCTCTCAGTGTCTCAGGGTCTCTGGGTCTCAGGGTCTCTGGGAATCAGTGTCTCTGGGTCTCGGGTTCTCAAGGTCTCATGGTCACAGGGTCTCTGTGTCTCTGGGTCTGTGTGTCTCAGTGACTCCGGGTGTCCGGGTCTCCGGGTCTCAGTGTCTCAGTGTCTCAGGGCCTCAGACCCTCAGTGCCTCAGGGGCTGAGGACCTCAGTGTCTCATTGTCTCAGGTCTCAGGGTCTCAGTGTCTCAGTGTCTCCTTCTCAGTGTCTCAGGGTCTCAGTGTCTCTGGTTCTGTGGGTCTCAGCGTCTCTGGGTCTCTGGGTTTCAGTGTCTCAGGGTCTTAGGGTCCCAGGGTTTCAGGGTCTCGGTGTCTCAGTGTCTCATGGTCTCAGGGTCTCAGTGTCTCAGGTTCTCTGGGTCTCTGGGTCTCAGTGTCTCAGGGTCTCAGGCATTCAGTGTCGCAGTGTCTCGTGTCTCAGGGTCTCTGGGTCTCAGTGTCTCAGGGTCTCAGGCTCAATGAGTCTCTGTGTCTCTAGGTGTCAGTGTCTCTGGGCCTCTGGGCCTCTGGGCCTCTGGGTCTCTGGGCCTCAGGGTATCTCTGCGTCAGTGTCTCAGGGTCTCAGCTTCTCAGTGCCTCAGTGTTTCAGGGTCTCAGGGCCTCTGCGTCTCTGGATCTCAGGGTCTCTGTGCCTCAGTGTCTCAGAGTCTCAGGGTCACAGGGTCTCAGTGTCTCAGGGTCTCTGGATCTCTCGTTCTCAGGGTTTCTGGGTCTCAGTGTATCAGTGACTCAGTGTCTCAGGGTCTCAGTCTCTCAGGGTCTCAGTGTCTCTGGGTCTCAGAGTCTCATGCTCACAGTCTCTCAGTGTCTCAGGTTCTCAGTGTCTCATTTTCACAGTGTCTCAGTGTCTCAGAGTCTCAGTGTCTCAGGGTCTTAGTGTCTCAGTGTCTGAGGGTCTCTGGGTCTCTGTGTCTCAGGGTCTCTGGGTCTCAAGGTCTCAGGGTCTCTGGGTCTCAGGGTCTCAGTGTCTCAGGGTCTCAGTGTCTCAGGGTCTCTGGGTCACATTTTCTCAGGGTCTCAGGGTCTCAGTCTCTCATTTTCTCAGGGTCCCAGTGTCTCATGTTCTCAGTATCTCTGCGTCTCAGTGTCTCAGGGAATCAGGGTTTCAGAGTCTCAGCTCTCAGTGTCTCTGGGTCTCAGTGTCTCACTGTCTCAGTGTCTCAGGGTCTCAGTTTCTCAGGGTCTCGGGGTCTCTTTGTCTCTGTGCTTCAGGGTCTCTGTGTCTCAGGGTCTCAGTGTCTCAGGGCCTCAGTGTGTCAGTGTCTCAGGGTCTCAGGTTCTCTGGGTCCCATGGTCACAGAGTCTCTGCGTCTCTGGGTCTCTGGGTCTCAGTGTCTCAGGGTCTCCGGTTCTCAGTGTCTCAGAGTCTCAGTGCCTCATTGTCTTAGGGTCTCAGAGTCTCAGTGTCTCAGGAGGTCAGGATCTCAGTGTCTCAGTTTCTCAAGGTCTCACGGTCTCAGAGTCTCAGTCTCTCACCGTCTCAGGGTCTCACTGTCTCAGGGTCTCTGGGTCTCAGTGTCTCAGTTTCTGAGGGTTTCAGGTTTGCAGTTCTCAGTGTCTCAGTGTCGGAGGGTCTCAGTGTCTAAGTGTCTCAGCTTCTCTGGGCCTCAGGGTCTCAGTGTCTCAGGGTCTCAGTGTCGCAGTCTCTCATGTCTCAGTATCTCAGGGTCTCAGTTTCACAGTGTCTTCGTGTCTCTGGGTCACAGTTTCACAGGGTCTCAGTGTCTCAGTGTCTAAGTGTCACAGGGTCTCCGGGTCTCTGTGTCTTTAGAACATAGAACATAGAACATTACAGCGCGGAACAGGCCCTTCGGCCCACAATGTTGCGCCGACCAGTCTTATTTTTAAAAAAAAACATTGACCCACTAATCTAAACCACTCCTTTTTCGTCCATAAACCTATCCACCAATCTCTTAAACGCCCCCAAACTAGGCGCATTTACAACTGCAGCAGGCAGGGCATTCCAGTCCCTCACCACCCTCTGGGTAAAGAACCTGCCCCTGACATCCGTCCTATAACTAACCCCCCTTAATTTAAAGCCATGCCCCCTCGTGCTAGATTTCTCCATCCGAGGAAACAGGCTATCACCATCCACCCTATCTAAACCTCTAATCATCTTATATGTTTCTATAAGATCCCCTCTTAGCCGCCTTCTTTCCAGTGAAAACAACCCCAAATCCCTCAGTCTCTCCTCATAGGACCTCCCCTGCATACCAGGCAACATCCTGGTAAACCTCCTCTGCACCCTCTCCAAAGCCTCCACATCCTTCCTGTAATGTGGGGACCAGAACTGCACACAGTACTCCAAGTGCGGCCGCACCAGAGTTGTGTACAGTTGCAACATGTTCTATGTTCTATGTTCTAAGTGTCACAGGGTCTCCGGGTCTCTGTGTCTTTGGGTCTCAGTTTCTCAGTTTCTCAGTGTCTCAGGGACTCAGGGTCTCCGTGTCTCAGTGTCTCAGTGCCACAATGTCTCACAGTCTCAGGGTCTCAGTTTCTCAGGGTTTCAGGTTCTCAGTGTCTGAGTGTCTCAGGGTCTCAGTGTCTCAGGGTCTCAGGGTCTCTGGGTCTCAGTGTCTCAGGGTCTCAGGGTCTCAGGCATTCAGCGTCGCAGTGTCTCAGTGTCTCAGGGTCTCTGAGTCTCAGTGTCTCAGGGTCTCAGGCTCAATGAGTCTCTGTGTCTCTGGGTCTCAGTGTCTCTGGGTCGCTGGGCCTCTGGGTCTCTGGGCCTCAGGGTATCTCTGCCTCAGTGTCTCAGGGTCTCAGGGTCTCAGGGTCTCAGCTTCTCAGTGCCTCAGTGTTTCAGGGTCTCAGGGCCTTTGCATCTCTGGGTCTCAGGGTCTCTGTGCCTCAGTGTCTCAGTGTCTCAGGGTCACAGTGTCTCAGTGTCTCTGGGTCTCAGGGTCTCTGGATCTCTCGTTCTCAGGGTTTCTGGGTCTCAGTGTATCAGTGACTCAGTGTCTCAGGGTCTCAGTCTCTCAGGGTCTCAGTGTCTCTGGGTCTCAGAGTCTCATGGTCACAGTCTCTCAGTGTCTCAGTGTCTCAGGTTCTCAGTGTCTCATTTTCTCAGTGTCTCAGTGTCTCAGGGTCTCAGTGTCTCAGTGTCTAAGGGAATCAGGGTCTCAGAGTCTCAGGGTCTCAGTGTTTCACTGTCTCAGTGTCTCAGTGTTTCAGGGTCTCAGTGTCTCAGGGTCTCAGTATCTCAGGGTCTCTGTGTCTCAGGGTCTCAGGGTCTCAGGTTCCTTGGGAATCAGTGTCTCAGGGTCTCAGGTTCTCTGGGTCCCATGGTCACAGAGTCTCTGCGTCTCTGGGTCTCTGGGTCTCAGTGTCTCAGGGTCTCCGGTTCTCAGTGTACCAGTGTCTCAGGGTCTCAGTGTCTCATTGTCTCAGGGTCTCAGTGTCTCAGGGTCTCAGTATCTCAGGGTCTCTGTGTCTCTGGGTCTCAGGGTCCCTGGAAATCAGTGTCTCAGGGTCACAGGGTCTCAGGGTCCCTGGGAATCAGTGTCTCAGGGTCTCAGGTTCTCTGGGTCCCATGGTCACAGAGTCTCTGCATCTCTGGGTCTCCGTGTCTCAGGGTCTCAGGGTCTCAGTGTCGCAGTGTCTCAGTGTCTCAGGGTGTCAGGGTCTCAATGTCTCAGGGTCTCAGTGTTTCATCTCACAGTAGAGCAGGGTCTCAGGTTCTCAGATTCTCATTGTCTCGGGTCTCTGGGTCTCTGGGTTACAGTTTCACAGGGTCTCAGGGTCTAAGGTTCTCAGGGTCGCAGTGTCTCAGTGTCTCACTGTCTCAGTGTCTCAGTTTCTCAGGGTTTCAGGTTTGCAGTTCTCAGTGTCTCAGTGTCGGAGGGTCTCAGTGTCTAAGTGTCTCAGCCTCTCTGGGCCTCAGGGTCTCTGGGTCTCAGTGTCTCAGGGTCTCAGCGTCGCAGTCTCTCATGTCTCAGTATCTCATGGTCTCAGTTTCACAGTGTCTTCGTGTCTCTGGGTCACAGTTTCACAGGGTCTCAGTGTCTCAGTGTCTAAGTGTCACAGGGTCTCCGGGTCTCTGTGTCTTTGGGTCTCAGTTTCTCAGTTTCTCAGTGTCTCAGGGACTCAGGGTCTCCGTGTCTCAGTGTCTCAGTGCCACAATGTCTCACAGTCTCAGGGTCTCAGTTTCTCAGGGTTTCAGGTTCTCAGTGTCTGAGTGTCTCAGGGTCTCAGTGTCTCAGGGTCTCAGGCTCTCTGGGTCTCTGGGTCTCAGTGTCTCAGGGTCTCAGAGTCTCAGGCATTCAGCGTCGCAGTGTCTCAGTGTCTCAGGGTCTCTGAGTCTCCGTGTCTCAGGGTCTCAGGCTCAATGAGTCTCTGTGTATCTGGGTCTCAGTGTCTCTGGGTCGCTGGGCCTCTGGGTCTCTGGGCCTCAGGGTATCTCTGCCTCAGTGTCTCAGGGTCTCAGGGTCTCAGCTTCTCAGTGCCTCAGTGTTTCAGGGTCTCAGGGCCTCTGCATCTCTGGGTCTCAGGGTCTCTGTGCCTCAGTGTCTCAGTGTCTCAGGGTCACAGTGTCTCTGGGTCTCAGGGTCTCTGGGTCTCTCGTTCTCAGGGTTTCTGGGTCTCAGTGTATTAGTGACTCAGTGTCTCAGGGTCTCAGTGTCTCTGGGTCTCAGAGTCTCATGGACACAGTCTCTCAGTGTCTCAGTGTCTCAGGTTCTCAGTGTCTCATTTTCTCAGCGTCTCAGTGTCTCAGAGTCTCAGGGACTCAGAGTCTCAGTGTCTCAGGGTCTCAGTGTCTCAGTGTCCGAGGGTCTTTGGGTCTCTGTGTCTCAGGGTCTCAGTGTCTCAGTGGCTGAGGGCCTCTGGGTCTCTGTGTCTCAGGGTCTCTGGGTCTCAAGGTCTCAGGGTGTCTGGGTCTCAGGGTCTCAGTGTCTCAGTGTCTGAGGGTCTCTGGGTCTCTGTGTCTCTGTGTCTCAGGGTCTCAGGATGTCAGTGTCTCAGGTTCTCAGGGTCTGAGGGTCTCAGTGTCGCATTGTCTGGTGTCTCAGGATCTCAGTGTATCAGTGTCTCAGGGTCTCAGTGTCTCAGTGTCTCAGGGTCTCAGTGTCTCAGTGTCTCAGGGTCTCAGTGTCTCAGTGTCTCAGTGTCTCAGGGTCTGAGGGTCTCAGTGTCTCAGGGTCTCAGTGTCTCAGTGTCTCAGGGTCTCAGGTTCTAAGGGTCTCAGGGTCGCAGTGTCTCACATTCTCAGTGTCTCAGTGTCTAAGTGTCTCAGGGTCTCAGTGTCTCAGGGTCTCTGGGTCTCATTGTCTCAGTGTCTCAGTGTCTCAGGGTCTCAGTCTCTCAGTGTCTCAGGGTGTCTGGTTCTCTGGGTTTCAGGGTCTCTGAGTCTCTGGGTCTCAGTGTCTCAGGAGCTCAGAGTCTCAGTCTCTCAGTGTCTCAGGGTCTCAGTTCGTCAGGGTCTCATGGTCTCTGGTCTCAGTTTTTCATTGTCTCAGGGTTTCAGTGTCTCAGGGTCTCTGGGTCTATGGGTCTCAGTGTCTCAAGGTCTCTAGGTCTCAGTGTCTCAGTTTCTCAGGTTCTCTGTGTCTCAGTTTCTCAGGGTCTCTGTGTCTCAGTGACTCATGGTCTCTGGGTCTCAGTGTCTCAGTGTCTCGGTGTCTCAGTGTCTCAGTTTCTCAGTGTCTCAGGGTCTCAAGGTCACTGGGTGTCTGGGTCTCAGTGTCTCAGTGTCTTTGGGTCTCAGGGACTCTGAGTCTCAATGTCTCAGGGTCTCTGGGTTTCTAGGTCTCTGGGTCTCTCGGTCTCTGGGTCTCAGTGTCTCTGGGTCTCTGGGTCTCCGGGTCTCAGGGTCTCTGTTTCTCTGGGTCTCAGTGTCTTAGTGTCCAGTGTCTCAGTCTCTAAGTGTCTCAGGGTCTCTGGGTCTCTGGGTCTCAGGGTGTCTGGGTCATTGGGTCTCATTGTCTCAGTTTCTCAGGGTCTCTGGGTCTCTGGGAGTCAGTGTCTCTGTTTCTCTGGGTCTCAGTCTCTCAGTGCCTCAGTGTTTCATAGAACATAGAACATTACAGCACAGAACAGGCCCTTTGGCCCACGATGTTGCGCCGACCAGTTAAAAAGCAATGACCCTCTAACCTAAACCAATCCCTTTCCATCCATAAACCTATCCACGGATCTCTTAAACGCCCCCAAACTAGGCGCATTTACAACTGCAGCAGGCAAGGCATTCCAATCCCTCACCACCCTATGTGTAAAGAACCTACCCCTGACATCCATCCTATAACTACCACCCCTTAATTTAAAGCCATGCCCCCTCGTGCTAGCTTTCTCCATCCGAGGAAAAAGGCTATCACTGTCCACCCTATCTAAACCTCTAATCATCTTATATGTTTCAATAAGGTCCCCTCTTAGCCGCCTTCTTTCTAACGAAAACAACCTCAAATTCCTCAGTCTCTCCTCATAGGACCTCCCCTCCATACCAGGCAACATCCTGGTAAACCTCCTCTGCACCCTCTCCAAAGCCTCCACATCCTTCCTATAATGTGGGGACCAGAACTGCACACAGTACTCCAAGTGCGGCCGCACCAGAGTTGTGTACAGTTGTAACATGACGCTGCGACTCCTAAATTCAATCCCCCTACCAATAAACGCCAAGACACCGTATGCCTTCTTAACAACCTTATCAACTTGATTCCCAACTTTCAGGGATCTATGTACACATACACCTAGATCCCTCTGTTCATCCACACTATTCAGAGTCCTCCCGTTAGCCCTATACTCTACACATCTGTTATTCCTACCAAAGTGAATTACCTCACACTTCTCCGCATTAAACTCCATCCGCCACCTCTCGGCCCAGCTCTGCAACCTGTCTAAGTCTCCCTGTAAACTATGACACCCTTCCTCACAATCTACCACACCTCCGACTTTGGTGTCGTCAGCAAATTTACTAATCCACCCAACTATACCCTCATCCAGATCATTAATAAAAATTACAAACAGCAGTGGCCCCAAAACAGATCCCTGAGGCACACCACTCGTAACGGAACTCCATGACGAATACTTTCCATCAACCACCACCCTCTGTCTCCTATCTGCTAGCCAATTCCTGATCCAATTAACTAAATCACCCTCAATCCCAGACATCTGCAATTTCTGCAGAAGCCTTCCATGGTGAACCTTATCAATACACTGAGACACTGAGACAGTGAGAGCCTGAGATAGTGAAAGGCTGAGACTCTGAGACACTGAGACCCTGAGACACTGAGAGCTGAGACACTGAGACAGTGAGAGACTGAGACCCTGAGACACTGAGAGCTGAGACACTGAGACCATGAGTCCCTGAGACACTGAGACACTGAGAGCTGGAGACCCTGAGACACTGAGACCCTGAGACACTGAGACCCAGAGACACTGAGACCCTGAGACACTGAGACACAGAGACCCTGAGAAACTGTGACCTGGAGACCAAGAGACCCAGAGACCCTGAGACACTGAGACACGGAGACACTGAGACCCTGAGACCCTGGGACACTGACACACTAAGACCCTGAGACACTGAAGCACTGAGACCCTGAGACACTGAGACCCTGAGGCCCTGAGAGACTGAGACACTCATACACTGAGACCCTGAGACACTGAGACCCTGAGGCCCTGAGACACAGCGACGCAGGGACCCTGAGAAACTGAGACCCAGAGACACAGAGACAGTGAGACCCACAGAGCAGGAGACCCAGAGAACCAGAGATCCAGAAACCCTGAAACCCTGAGTCACTGAAACCCAGACACGCAGTGACCCAGAGACCCTGACACCCTGAGAAACTGAGACCCAGAGACCCTGAGAAACTGAGAACCAGAGACCAAGAACCCAGACATCCTGAGACCCAGAGACCCTGAGACCGTGAGACAGTGAGATACTGAGACAATGCGACGCTGACACACTGAGACTCTGAGACCCTGAGAAACTGCGACAGTGAGACACTGAGCCCCTGAGACACTGACACAGTGAGACACTGAGAAGCTGAGACCCTGAGATACTGACACAGTGAGACACTGAGAAACTGCGGCCCGTAGACCCTGAGACCCTGAGATACTGAGTCATGAAACACTGAGACCCTGAAACACTGAGACACTGCAAAACTGAGGCCCTGAGACACTGAGACGCAGAGACCTTGAGACACTGAGACTCTGAGACCCAGAGAACTGAGACCCTGAGATCCTGAGACACTGAGACACCCAGAAACTGAGACACTGAGACCCTGAGAAACTAAGACATTGAGACACTGAGACACAGTGACCCTGAGACCCTGAAAAACCGAGGCCCAGAGACCCAGAGACACAGAGGCCCTGAGACACAGAGACAGTGAGACCCACAGACCAAGAGACCCGGCGAACCAGAGATCCAGAGACCCTGAGACACCGAGAGCCTGAGACACTGAAACACTGAGACAAAGAGAGTCTGAGACACAGAGACCCAGTTACTCAGAGACAATGAGGAATTGAGACCCAGAGGCCCTAAAACCCCGAGACCCTGAGACCCAGAAACCCTGAGACCAAGAGACACTTTGACCCTGAGACCCAGAGACACTGAGACCCAGAGAAACAGAGACCCTGAGACCCGGAGACCCAGAGACCCTGAGACACTGAAACCCTGAGACCCAGAGACCCTGGGACCCTGGGACCCAGAGATCCAGAGACTCTGAGACACTGAGTCACTGAGAACCAGAGACCCAGAGGCCCTGAAACCGCGAGACCCTGAGACCCAGAATCTCTGAGACCCAGAGACACTGAGACCCTGAGACACAGAGACACTGAGACCCAGAGAAACAGAGACCCTGAGACCCAGAGACCCAGAGACACAGAAACCCTGAGAACCAGAGTCACTGACTCCCAGAGACCCAGAGACCCTGAGAAGCTGAGACACTGAGACCCTGAGACCCAGAGACCCTGAGGCGCTGAGACACAGAGACCCAGGGACACTGAGACCCTGAGAAACTGAGACCCAGATACCCAGAGACATTGAGACACTGAGACCCAGAGACAAAGAGACCCTGAGAAACTGAGACACTGAGACCCAGAGACACAGAGACCCAGAGACACAGAGACCCAGAGACCCTGAGACCCAGAGATCCAGAGACTCTGAGACACTGAGTCACTGAGAACCAGAGACCCAGAGGCCCTGAAACTGCAAGACCCTGAGACCCAGAATCTCTGAGACCCAGAGACACTGAGACCCTGAGACACAGAGACACTGAGACCCAGAGAAACAGAGACCCTGAGACCCAGAGACCCAGAGACCCTGAGACACAGAAACCCTGAGAACCAGAGTCACTGACTCCCAGAGACCCAGAGACCCTGAGAAACTGAGACACTGAGACCCTGAGACCCAGAGACCCTGAGGCGCTGAGACACAGAGACCCAGGGACACTGAACATAGAACATAGAACATAGAATATTACAGCGCAGAACAGGCCCTTCGGCCCACGATGTTGCGCCGACCCGTTACAAAAACAATGACCCAAGACACTAAGACATTGAGACACTAGAACCCTGAAACCCTCAGACCCTGAGACCCTGAGACCCAGTGACACTGAGACCCTGAGACAGTGAGACATTGAGACCCTGAGACACTGAGAGCTGAGACTCTGAGACCCTGAGGCACTGAGACACAGAGTGACTGAGACCCTGAGACACTGAGACCCTTAGACACTGATACACTGAGCCCCAGAGGCCCTGAGACACTGAGACCCTGAGACACAGAAACCCTGAGACAGTGAGATACTGAGGCCCTGAGATCCTGAGACACTGAAACTCTGAGTCCCTGAGACTCTGAGACACTGAGAAACTGAGACCCTGAGACAATGTGACCATGAGACACTGAGTCACTGAGACCCAGAGACCATGAGAAAATGAGACACTGTGACCCTGAGACACAGAGACCCTGAGACACAGAGACCCAGACATGCAGTGACCCAGAGACTCTGAGAACCTGAGACCCTGAGACACTGAGACACAGAGACCCTGAGACCCTGAGAAACTGAGACCCAGAGACCCAGAGACCCTGAGACCAAGAGAACCTGAGGCCCTGAGACACTGAGACCCTGCGGCACTGAGACACTGAGACCCTGACAAAATGAGACACTGAGACACTGAGACCCTGAGACACTGAGACCCAGAGACCCTGAGAACGAGAGATCCCGAGACCCAGAGACCCTGACACCCTGAGACCCTGAGACACTGAGACCCTGAAACACTGAAACACTGAGAAACTGAGACACTGAGGCACAGAGACCCTGAGACCCAGAGTACCAGAGATGCAGAGACCCTGAGACCCTGAAACACTGACAAGCTGAGACCCTGAGACACTGAGGCCCAGAGACCCTGAGACACAGAAACCCAGAGACGCAGAGAGCCTGAGACCCAGAGACACTGAGACCCTGAGACCCTGAGACACAGAGACCCAGAGACCCAGACACGCAGTGACCCAGAGACCCAGACAACCTGAGACCCTGAGACACTGAGACCCAGAGAGCCAGAGACCCTGAGAAGCAGAGACCCTGAGACCAAGACATCCTGAGATGCTAAGACATTGAGACCCTGCGACATTGAGACACTGCAACCCTGAAAACCTGAGACCCTGAGACCCAGTGACCCTGAGACACTGAGAGCTGAGACTCTGAGACCCTGATTCCCTGAGACCCTGAGACACTGAGACCCGGAGTCCCTGAGACACTGAGACCAGAGACCCAGAGATGCAGAGGCCCTGTGACCATGGGAATGAGAGAACCTGAGACACTGAGACACTGATTCCCTGGGACCCTGAGACCCAGAGACCCAGAGCCCCTGAGACCCTGAGACCCTGACACACTGAGACACAGAGACAAAGAGACACAGAGACCCAGAGACCCTGAGACAGTGAGACCCAGAGACCCAGAGACAATGAGATCCAGAGACCCAGAGACACTGAGACCAAGAGACCCAGAGACACAGAGACCCTGAGACCCTGAGAATCTGAGACCCTGAGACCCAGGGACCCTGAGACACTGAGAACCAGAGACACAGAGACCCTGAGACCCAGAGACCCAGAAACCCTGAGACCCAGAGACCCTGAGACCCAGAGACCCTGCGCCGCAGAAACACTGAGACCCAGAGACACTGAGACCCATTGACCCAGACACCCTGAGACCCAGAGACCAGAGACCCAGAAACCCTGAGACACTGAGACCATGGGACCCTGAGACACTGAGACGCAGAGACCCAGAGGCTCTGAGACCCAGGGACCCAGAGACCCTGTGACACTGAGACACTGAAACCCTGAGACCCTGAGACACTGAGACACTGAGACCCTGAGACCATGAGACACTGAGACCATGAGACCATGAGACACTGAGACACTGAGACCCCGAGACCCAGAGACACTGAGACCCTGAGTGACTGAGACACTGAGATACTGAGACCCTGTGACGCTGAGACAATGAGAACCAGAGACCCTGAGACACTGGGACACTGAGACACAGAGACCCAGAGACCATGAGAGACTGAGACCCTGAGACACTGACTCACAGAGAGCCAGAGACCCTGAGAAGCTGAGACACTGAGACCCAGAACCCAGAAACCCAGAGTTCCAGAGAAACTGAGATCCTGAGATCCAGAGACCCTGAGACCAAATGACTCAGACACCCTAAGTCCCAGAGACCCAGAAACCCTGACATCCTGAGACACTGAGACACTGAGAACCTGAGACATTGAGACCCAGGGACCCAGAGACCCTGAGAAAATGAGACATTGAGACCCTGAGTCACTGAGACCCTGAGAAACTGAGACTCTGAGACACTGAGACCCAGAGACCCTGAGAACTAGAGATCTTGAGACCCAGAGACCCTGACACCCTGAGACACTAAGACCCTGAGACCCTGAGGCCGTGAGACCTTGAGCCACTGAGACCCTGAAGCACTGAAACACTGAGACACTGAGAAGCTGAGATGCTGCGACAGTGAGACACAGAGGCACAGAGACCCTGAGACCCAGACTACCAGAGATGCAGAGACCCTGAGACCCTGAAACACTGAGAAGCTGAGACCCCGAGACACTGAGACACTGAGGCACAGAGACCCTGAGTCCCAGAGACCCAGAGAAAGTGAGACACAGAGACCCTGAGACCCTGAGACACTGAGACGCAGAGACCCAGAGACACTGAGACCTTGAGACCCAGAGACACAGAGACCCTGAGACCCAGAGACACTGAGAACCAGAGACGCAGAGACACAAGAGCCTGAGACCCAGAGACCCAGAGACACTGAGACCCTGAGACACGAAGACACTGAGACAGTGAGACACTGAGACTAAGAGACCCTGAGACCTTGAGAAACTGAGACACTGAGACACTGAGACCCTGAGACAATGAGACATTGAGACTCTGAGACCCTGAGATAATGAGATACTGAGACACTGAGACACTGAGTCCCAGAGACCCAGCGACGCAGATAACCTGTGACCATGGGACCCAGAGAACCTGAGACACAGAGACACTGAGACCCAGGAACCCTGAGACCTAGAGACCCTGAGACCCAGAGACCCTGAGACGCAGAAACCCTGAGACCCAGAGACACTGAGATCCTGAGACCCAAAGACACTGAGACCCATTGACCCAGAGACCCTGAGACCCAGAGACCAGTGACCCAGAATCCCTGAGACACTGAGGCGCAGAAACCCAGAGGCTCTGAGACCCAGGGACCCAGGGACCCTGTGACACTGAGACACTGAAACCCTGAGTCGCTGAGACACTGAGACCTGATACCCTGAGACCACGAGACCCTGAGACACTGAGACCAGAGACCCTGAGACGCAGAGGCCCTGTGACCATGGGAACGAGAGAACCTGAGACACTGAGACACTGATTCCCTGGGACCCTGAGACCCAGAGACCCAGAGCCCCTGAGACCCTGAGACCCTAACACACTGAGACACAAAGACACAGAGACACTGAGACCCAGAGACCCTGAGACAGTGAGACCCAGAGACCCAGAGACAATGAGATCCAGAGAGCCAGAGACACTGAGACCGAGGGACCCAGAGATACAGAGACCCTGAGACCCAGAGAATCTGAGACCCTGAGACACTGAGAACCAGAGACCCAGAAACTCTGAGACCCAGAGACCCTGAGACCCAGAGACCCAGAAACTCTGAGACCCAGAGACCCTGAGACCCAGAGACCCTGAGCCGCAGAAACCCTGAGACCCTGAGACACTGAGACCCATTGATCCAGACACCCTGAGACCCAGAGACCAGAGACCCAGAAACCCTGAGACACTGAGACCATGGGACCCTGAGACACTGAGACGCAGAGACTCAGAGGCTCTGAGACCCAGGGACCCAGAGACCCTGTGACACTGAGACACTGAAACCCTGAGACCCTGAGACACTGAGACACTGAGACCCTGAGACCATGAGGCACTGAGACCATGAGACCATGAGACACTGAGACACTGAGACACTGAGACCCAGCGACACTGAGACCCTGAGTCACTGAGACACTGAGATACTGAGACCCTGTGACGCTGAGACAATGAGAACCAGAGACCCTGAGACACTGGGACACTGAGACACAGAGACCCAGAGACCATGAGAGACTGAGACCCTGAGATACTGACTCACAGAGAGCCAGAGACCCTGAGAAGCTGAGACACTGAGACCCAGAGACCCAGAGCCCAGAAACCCAGAGTTCCAGAGACCCTGAGATCCAGAGACACTGAGACCAAATGACTCAGACACCCTGAGACCCAGAGACCCAGAAACCCTGACATCCTGAGACACAGAGACACTGAGATCCTGAGACATTGAGACACTGCAACCTTGAGACCTAGGGACCCAGAGACCCTGAGAAAACGAGACATTGAGACCCTGAGACACTGAGACCCTGAGAAACTGAGACTCTGAGACACTGAGACCCAGAGACCCTGAGAACTAGAGATCTTGAGACCCAGAGACCATGACACCCTGAGACACTGAGACCCTGAGGCCGTGAGACCTTGAGCCACTGAGACCCTGTAGCACTGAAACACTGAGACACTGAGAAGCTGAGATGCTGCGACAGTGAGACACAGAGGCACAGAGATCCTGAGACCCAGACTACCAGAGATGCAGAACCCTGAGACCCTGAAACACTGAGAAGCTGAGACCCCGAGACACTGAGACACTGAGGCACAGAGACCCTGAGTCCCAGAGACCCAGAGAAAGTGAGACACAGAGACCCCGAGACCCTGAGACACTGAGACACAGAGACCCAGAGACACTGAGACATTGAGACCCAGAGACACAGAGACCCTGAGACCTGGAGACGCTGAGAACCAGAGACGCAGAGACACAGAGAGCCTGAGACCCAGAGATCCAGAGACACTGAGACCCTGAGACACTAAGACACCGAGACAGTGAGACACTGAGACTAAGAGACCCTGAGACCTTGAGAAACTGAGACACTGAGACCCTGAGACAATGAGACATTGAGACTCTGAGACCCTGAGATAGTGAGACACTGAGGCACTGAGACACTGAGTCCCAGAGACCCAGCGACGCAGTTAACCTGTGAACATGGGACCCAGAGAACCTGAGACACTGAGACACTGAGACCCAGAGACCCTGAGATCCTGAGACACTGAGACCCAGAGACCCTGAGACATTGCGACCCTGAGACCCAGAGACCCACAGGCCCACAGTCCCAGAGACCCAAAGACACAGTGACACTGAGACCCAGAGACCCTGAGACACTGAGACACAGAGACACAGAGACACTGAGACCCAGAGACCCTGTGACACTGAGACTCTGAGACCATGAGACACTGAGACACTGAGAACCAGAGACACAGAGACACTGAGACCCAGGAACCCTGAGACCTAGAGACCCTGAGACCCTGAGACGCAGAAACCCTGAGACCCAGAGACACTGAGACCCTGAGACCCAAAGACACTGAGACCCATTGACCCAGAGACCCTGAGACCCAGAGACCAGAGACCCAGAATCCCTGAGACACTGAGACCATGAGACCCTGAGACACTGAGGCGCAGAAACCCAGAGGCTCAGAGACCCAGGGACCCAGGGACCCTGTGACACTGATACACTGAAACCCTGAGTCCCTGAGACACTGAGACCCTGATACCCTGAGACCACGAGACCCTGAGACACTGAGACCCTGAGACCCAGAGACACTGAGACCCTGAGACACTGAGACACTGAGATACTGAAACCCTGAGATACTGAGAACCAGAGACCCTGAGACACTGGGACACTGAGACACAGAGACCCTGAGACACAGAGACCATGAGAAACTGTGACACTGAGACACTGACTCACAGAGACCCAGCGACCCTGAGAAACTGAGGCACTGAGGCCCAGAGAACGAAGACCCAGAGACTGAGAGACCCAGAGCCCAGAAACCCAGAGATCCAGAGACCCTGAGATCCTGAGACCCAGAGACACTGAGACCAAATGACACAGACACCCTGAGACCCAGAGACCCAGAGACGCAGAAACCCTGACACCCTGAGACACTGAGAGATTGAGAGACTGAGACCCAGTGTCCCAGAGACTCTGAGACCCAGGGACCCAGAGACCCTGAGACATTGAGATATTGAGATCCTGAGACACTGAGGCACTGAGATCCTGAGCCCCTGAGACACTGAGACATTGAGACTCTGAGACCCTGAGACAATGAGACGCTGAGACACTGAGACAATGAGACCCAGAGACCCAAAGAGGCATAGGCCCTGTGACCATGGGACCCAGAGAGGCAGAGACCCTGTGACCATGGGACCCAGAGAACCTGAGATACTGAGACACTGATTCTCTGGGACCCTGAGACCAAGAGTACCAGAGCCCCTGATACCCTGAGTTCCTGAGACACTGAGACCCAGAGACCCTGAGACCCTGAGACACTGAGACAGTGAGACACTGAGACCATGAGACTCAGAGGCCCAGAGGCCCACAGACCCAGAGACCCAAAGACCCAGAGACACTGAGACCCAGAGACACTGAGACCCAGAGACCCCGAGGCACTTAGATCCAGAGAGCCAGAGACACAGAGACACAGAGACCCAGAGACACTGTGACCCAGAGACACTGAGACCCAGAGACACAGAGACCCTAAGACCCTGAGACCCTGAAACTCTGAGACCCTGAGGCCCTGAGACACAGAGACCCAGAGACCCTGAGACACTGAGACCCAGAGACCCTGAGACACTGAGACCATGAGACACTGAGGCACTGAGACCCAGAGACCCTGAGACACTGAGACATAGAGACCCAGAGACTCTGAGACACTGAGGCACTGACTCACAGAGACCCAGAGACCCTGAGAAACTGAGACACCGAGACCCAGAGACCCAGAGACTGAGCGAACCAGAGCCCAGAAACCCAGAGATCCAGAGACCCTGAGATCCTGAGACCCAGAGACACTGAGACCCAATGACCCAGACACCCTGAGACCCAGAGACCCAGAGACCCAGAAACACTGAGACCCTGAGACCCTGAGACACTTAGAGACTGAGGCACTGAGACCTAGTGTCCCAGAGACCCAGAGACTCTGAGACCAAGGGACCCAGAGACCCTGAGACATTGAGACACTGAGACCATGAGTCACTGAGACACTGAGATACTGAGACCCTGAGGCACTTAGACACTGAACACAGAGACCCTGAGACACTGAGACCCAGAGACACTGAGACACTGAGACCCTGAGACCCTGAGAAACTGATTCCCAGAGACCCAGAGACCCTGAGACACTGAGACACTGAAATCCAGTGACCCAGAGTCACTGAGAAAAAGAGACCCAGAGACCCAAATGCCCAGAGACCCAGAGACCCAAAGACACAGAGACACTGAGACCCAGAGACACTGAGACACTGAGACACTGAGGCCCGGAGACACTGAGACACTGAGACCCTGAGACCCAGAGACACTGAGACCCTGAGTCACTGAGGCACTGAGATACTGAAACCCTGAGACACTGAGAACCAGACACCCTGAGACACTGGGACACTGAGAACCAGACACCCTGGGACACAGAGACCATGAGAGACTGTGACACTGAGACACTGACTCACAGAGACCCAGAGACCCTGAGAAACTGAGCCACTGAGGCCCAGAGAACAAGAGACCCAGAGACCCAGAGCCCAGAATCCCAGAGATCCAGAGACCCTGAGATCCTGAGACCCAGAGACACTGACACCAAATGACACAGACACCATGAGACCCAGAGACCCAGACACCCAGAAACCCTGACACCCTGAGACACTGAGAGATTGAGAGACTGAGACCCAGTGTCCCAGAGACTCTGAGACCCAGGGACCCAGAGACCCTGAGACATTGAGACACTGAGATCCTGAGACACTGAGACCCTGAGACACTGAGACCCTGAGACACTGAGACCCAGAGACCCAGAGACCCAGAGACATTGCGACACTGAGGCCATGAGTCACTGAGACACTGAGATACTGAGGCCCTGAGACACGGAGATACTGAACCTAGAGATCCTGAGAAACTGATTCCCAGAGACCCAGAGACCCAAAGACACAGAGAGAGTAAGACCCAGAGTCCCTGAGACACTGAGACCCAGAGACACCGAGATCCAGAGAGCCAGAGACAGTCAGACACTGAGACACAGAGACCCAGAGAACCTGAGACGCAGAGAACCAGAGACCCTGAGACCCAGAGATCCAGAGACACAGAGACCATGAGAGACTGAGACATTGACTCCAGAGACCCTGAGAAACTGAGACACTGAGACCCAGAAACCCAGAGACCCAGAGCCCAGAAACCCAGAGATCCAGAGACCCTGAAATCCTGAGACCCAGAGACACTGAGACCAAATGACACAGACACCCTGAGACCCAGAGACCCAGAGACCCAGAAACTCTGACACCCTGAGACACTGAGCGACTGAGACACTGAGACCCAGTGTCCCAGAGACCCAGAGACTCTGAGACCCAGGGACCCAGGGACCCTGAGACATTGAGACACTGAGATCCTGAGACCCTGAGACACTGAGACCCTGAGACATTGAGACCATGAGACCCTGAGACACTGAGACCCAGAGCCCCTAAGACCCTGAAACCCTGAGACCCTGAGACCCTGACACCCCGAGACCCTGAGACCCTGAGACACAGAGACACTGAGACCCAGAGACACTGAGACACAGAGACACTGAGACCCTGACACCCTGAGACACTGAGACCCAGAGACTCAGAGACACTGACATCCAGAGAGCCAGGGACACAGAGACACTGAGTCCCAGAGACCCAGAGACGCAGAGAACCTATGACCATGGGACCCAGAGAACCTGAGACACTGAGACATTGATTCCCTGGGACCCTGAGACCCTGAGACCCTGAGACACTGGGATCCTGAGACATGGAGACCCAGAGACCCAGAGACCCTGAGAACCAGAGACCTTGAGACCCTGAGACACTGAGACCCTGAGACCCTGAGACCCAGAGCCCCAGAGGCCCACAATCCCAGAGACCCAAAGTCACAGTGACACTGAGACCCAGGGACCCTGAGACACTGAGACACAGAGACACTGAGACCCAGACACCCTGAGACACTGAGACCCTGAGACACTGAGACACTGAGAACCAGAGATACAGAGACCCTGAGACCCAGAGACCCTGAGACGCAGAAACCCTGAGACCCAGAGACAATGAGACCCTGAGACCCAAAGGCACTGAGACCCATTGACCCAGACACCCTGAGACCCAGAGACCAGAGACCCAGAAACCCTGAGACACTGAGACCATGAAACCCTGAGACACTGAGACACAGAGACCCAGAGACTCTGAGACCCAGGGACCCAGGGACCCTGAGACATTGAGACACTGAGATCCTGAGACCCTGAGAAACTGAGACCCTGAGACATTGAGACCATGAGACCCTGAGACACTGAGACCCAGAGACCCAGAGCCCCTGAGACCTGAAACCCTGAGACTCTGAGACACTGAGACTCAGAGACCCTGATACATTGAGACACTGAGATCCTGAGACCCTGAGACCCTGAGACAGTGAGAGACTGAGACCCTGAGACATTGAGACCATGAGACCCTGAGACACTGAGACCCAGAGCCCCTGAGACCCTGAAACCCTGAGACCCTGAGACCCTGAGACCCTGAGACCCTGAGACACAGAGACACTGAGACCCAGAGACACTGAGACACTGAGACACAGAGACACTGAGAACCAGACACCCTGAGACACTGAGACCCAGAGACCCAGAGACACTGACATCCAGAGAGCCAGGGACACAGAGACACTGAGTCCCAGAGACCCAGAGACGCAGAGAACCTATGACCATGGGACCCAGAGAACCTGAGACACTGAGACATTGATTCCCTGGGACCCTGAGAACCAGAGACCCAGAGCCCCTGAGACCCTAAGACCCTGAGACACTGGGATCCTGAGACATGGAGACCCAAAGACCCAGAGACCCTGAGAACCAGAGACCCTGAGACACTGAGACCCTGAGACCCAGAGCCCCAGAGGCCCACAATCCCAGAGACCCAAAGTCACAGTGACACTGAGACCCAGGGACCCTGAGACACTGAGACACAGAGACACTGAGACCCAGACACCCTGAGACACTGAGACCCTGAGACACTGAGACACTGAGAACCAGAGATACAGAGACCCTGAGACCCAGAGACCCTGAGACGCAGAAACCCTGAGACCCAGAGACCCAAAGGCACTGAGACCCATTGACCCAGACACCCTGAGACCCAGAGACCAGAGACCCAGAAACCCTGAGACACTGAGACCATGAAACCCTGAGACACTGAGACACAGAGACCCAGAGGCTCTGAGACCCAGGGACCCAGAGACCCTGTGACACTGAGACACTGAAACCCTGAGACCCTGAGAAACTGAGAGACTGAGACACAGTGTCCCAGAGACCCAGAGACTCTGAGACCCAGGCACCCAAAGACCCTGAGACATTGAGACACTGAGATCCTAAGACCCTGAGACCCTGAGACACTGAGACCCTGAGACACTGAGGCCAAGAGACCCAGAGACGCAGAGACCCTGTGACCATGGGACCCAGAGAACCTGAGACACTGAGACACTGATTCCCTGGGACCCTGGGACCCTGAGACACTGAGACCCTGAGGCACAGAGACACTGAGACCCAGACACCCTGAGACCCTGACACCCTGAGACCCAGAGACACTGAGAGCCAGAGACCCTGAGACACTGAAACACTGAGACCCAGAGACCCAGAGGCCCACAGTCCCTGAGACCCAGAGACCCTGTGACACTGAGACCCAGAGACACTGAGATCCAGAGAGCCAGAGACACTGAGACCTAGAGACCCAGAGACACAGAGACCCTGAGACACTGAGACCCTGAGACACTGAGAACCAGAGAAACAGAGACCCTGAGACCCAGAAACCCTGAGACCCAGAGACCCTGAGATGCAGAAACCCTGAGACCCAGAGACACTGAGACCCTGAGACCCAAAGACACTGAGACCCATTGACCCAGAGACCCTGAGACCCAGAGACCAGAGACCCCGAAACACTGAGACACTGAGACCATGAGACCCTAAGAGGCTGAGACCCAGGGACCCAGAGACCCTGTGACACTGAGACCCTGAAACCCTGAGACCACGAGACCCTGAGACAATGAGACCCTGAGACCCAGAGACACTGAGACCCTGAGACACTGGGACACTGAGACACCAAGACCCAGAGACCATGAGCGACTGTGACACTGAGACACTGACTCACAGAGACCCAGAGACCCTGAGAAACTGAGCCACTGAGGCCCAGAGAACAAGAGACCCAGAGACCCAGAGACCCAGAGCCCAGAAACCCAGAGATCCAGAGACCCTGAGATCCTGAGACCCAGAGACACTGAGACCAAATGACACAGACACCCTGAGACCCAGAGACCCAGACACACAGAAACCCTGACACCCTGAGGCACTGAGAGATTGAGAGACTGAGACCCAGTGTCCCAGAGACTCTGAGACCCAGGGACCCAGAGACCCTGAGACATTGAGACACTGAGATCCTGAGACACAGATCCGGAGCCCCTGAGACAGTGAGACATTGAGACTCTGAGACCCTGTGACAATGAGACGCTGAGACACTGAGACAATGAGACCCAGATACCCAAAGAAGCATAGGCCCTGTGACCATGGGACCCAGAGAGGCAGAGACCCTGTGACCATGGGACCCAGAGACCCTGAGACACTGAGAGACTGAGACCCAGAGACCCAGAGACCCTGAGACACTGAGACACTGAGACAGTGAGACACTGAGACCATGAGACCCAGAGGCCCAGAAGCCCACAGACCCAGAGACCCAAAGACCCAAAGACCCAGAGACACTGAGACCCAGAGACAATGAGACCCAGAGACACCAAGACACTTAGATCCAGAGAGCCAGAGACACAGAGACACAGAGGCCCAGAGACCCTGAGACACTGTGACACAGACACTGAGACCCAGAGACACAGAGACCCTAAGACCCTGAGACCCTGACACTCTGAGACCCTGAGGCCCTGAGACCCAGAGACGCAGAGACCCTGAGACACTGAGACCATGAGACCATGAGACTCTGAGACACTGAGACACTGAGAAACTGAGACCCTAAGATACTGAGACCCAGAGACCCTGAGACACTGAGACCCAGAGACCCTGAGACACTGAGGCACTGACTCACAGAGACCCAGAGACCCTGAGAAACTGAGACACTGAGATACTGAGACCCAGAGACCCTGAGACCCTGAGACACAGAGACCCAGAGACCCTGAGACACTGAGGCACTGACTCACAGAGACCCAGAGACCCTGAGAAACTGAGACACTGAGACCCTGAGACCCAGAGACTGAGCAAACCAGAGCCCAGAAACCCAGAGGTCCAGAGACCCTGAGATCCTGAGACCCAGAGACACTGAGACCCAATGACCCAGACACCCTGAGACCCAGAGACCCAGAGACCCAGAAACACTGAGACACTGAGACCCTGAGACACTTAGAGACTGAGGCACTGAGACCTAGTGTCCCAGAGACCCAGAGACTCTGAGACCCAGGGACCTAGAGATCCTGAGACATTGAGACACTGAGATCCTGAGACCCTGAGACACTGAGATACTGAGATACTGAGACTATGAGACCCTGAGACATTGAGACACTGAGATACTGAGACTATGAGACCCTGAGACACTGAGACCATGAGACCCTGAGACACTGAGATATTGAGAACCTGAGACAATGAGACACAGAGACACTGAGACACTGAGACACTGGGACACTGAGACCCTGAGACCTTGAGACACTGAGACACTGAGACCCTGAGACCTTGAGACACCGGGACAGTGAGACTCTGAGACACTGAGACCCAGAGGCACTGAGACACTGAGACGCAGAGACCCGGAGACCCTGTGATCCTGAGACATTGAGACACTGAAACACTGACACTCTGAGACCCTGAGAAACTGAGACCCAGGCACCTAGTGGCCCAGAGACACAGAGACCCTGAGACACTGAGTCCCAGAGAACCAGACACCCAGAGACCCTGAGACCCTGAGACACTGAAACACAGAGACCCAGAGACCCTGAAACACTGAGACACTGACACCCAGAGACCCTGAGACCCTGAGAAACTGAAACCCAGAGTCCCAGAGACCTAGGACCCTAAGACACTGAGACACTGAGTCCCTGAGACACTGGGACACTGAGACAATGAGACCCAGAGACCCTGTGCCCAGAGATCCAGAGACCCAGAGAATCTGAGACCTGGAGACCCTGCGACACTGAGACACTGAGACATTGAGACACTGAGACCCTGAGTCCTTGAGACACTGAGACCATGAGACACTGAGGCCCGGAGCCCCTGTGACACAGAAACACTGAGACCCTGAGACACTGGGACACTGACACAATGAGACCCAGAGACCCTGTGACCCAGAGATCCAGAGACCCAGAGACGCTGAGACCGTGAGACACTGAGACACTGAGAAGCTGAGAACCTGAGACCCTGAGACATTGAGACCCAGAGACCCAGGAAACCCAGAGACCCTGAGACCCAAAAGCCCTTAAAACCAGAGACCCAGAGACCATGAAACCCAGAGACCCAGAGACCCTGAGGCACTGAGACCCTCAGACCCTGAGAGACTGTGACCCTGAAACACAGAGAAAGTGAGACCCAGAAACCCTGAGAACTTGAGACACTGAGACGCTGAGTCACTGAGAGACTGACACACTGAGACACTGAAACCCTGAGGCGCTGAGACCCTGAGACACTGAGACCCTGAGAACCAGAAACCTAGAGACCCTGAGACCCTGAGAAACTGAAACGCAGAGACCCAGAGACCCTGAGACAATGTGTCCCTGAGCCCCTGAGACACTGAGGCCCTGAGACACTGAGACACTGAGACTCTGAGACCCTGAGACACTGAGACACTGAGGCCCTGAGACACTGAGACCCTGGGACACTGAGACACTGAGACCCAGAAACCCAGAGACCCTGAGACACTGCGATCCAGAGAACCTGAGACACTGAGACCCAAACACGCAGAGACCCAGAGACCTGTGACCCTGAGACGCTGAGACACTGAGACCCAGAGACCCTGAGCTACTGAGACACAGAGGCACAGAGACACAGACCACAGAGACCCTGAGAAACTGAGACCCAGAGACCCTGAGAAATTGGGACACTGATACACTGCGACCCAGAGACCCTGAGACCCTGAGACACTGAGACTCAGAGACCCAGAAACCCAGAAACCCTGAGACCCAGAGATCCAGGGACCCTGAGGCACTGAGACGCTGAGACCCAGAGATCCTGAGACCCTGAGACCATGAGACCCTGAGACCCTGAGACACTGAGACTCTGAGACACTGAGACACAGAGAGACTGAGTCACAGAGAGACTGACACACTGAGAAACTGAAACCCTGAGACGCTGACACCCTGAACCCAGAGATCCAGAGACCCAGAGACGCTGAGATCGTGAGACACTGAGACACTGAGAAGCTGAGAGACTGAGACCCTGAAACACTGAGACACTGGGGCACTGAGACACTGAGACCCTGAGACACTGGGACCCTGAGACCATGGGGCACTGAGACACTGAGACCCTGAGACCCTGAGACACAGAGACACTGAGACACAGAGACACTGAGACCCAGAGACCCTGATACACTGAGACACTAAGAAGCTGAGAAATTGAGACACGGAGACACTGAGTCACTGAGAGACTAACACACTGAGACACTGAAACCCTGAGACTCTGAAACTCTGAGTCACTGAGACACTGAGACACAGAGACTCTGAGACACTGAGACTCTGAGACTCTGAGCCACTGAGTCTCTGAGACACTGAGACACAGAGACACCGAGACACTGAGACACTTAGACTCTGAGAGTCTGAAACACTGAGGCACTGAGACACAGAGACACTGAGACTCTGAGACACTGAGACACTGACATTCTGAGACCCTGAGACACAGAGACGCAGAGAAACTGAGA
This sequence comes from Carcharhinus amblyrhynchos, assembly GCF_965287045.1. Lineage (NCBI taxonomy): Eukaryota > Metazoa > Chordata > Chondrichthyes > Carcharhiniformes > Carcharhinidae > Carcharhinus > Carcharhinus amblyrhynchos. Next base: position 937,511 of record NC_137350.1, read on the forward strand.
CACAGAAACACCGAGACTCTGAGACACTGAGACACTGAGCCTCTGAGACTCTGAGACACTTAGACTCTGAGACTCTGAAACACTGAGACACTGAGACACAGAGACACTGAGACTCTGAGACACTGAGACACTGACATTCTGAGACCCTGAGACACAGAGACGCAGAGAAACTGAGACACGGAAACGCCGAGACTCTGAGACACTGAGACAATGAGCCTCTGAGACTCTGAGACACTGAGACTCTGAGACACTGAGACTCGGAGATACTGAGACTCTGAGACTCTGAGATACTGAGACACTGAGACTCTGAGACTCTGGAAACTGCAACTCTGAGACACTGAGACACTGAGGCACTGAGACTCTGAGACACTGAGACACTGAGACTCTGAGACACTGAGACTTTATGACACTGAGACACTGAGAATCTGAGACTTTGAGACTCTGAGACACTGAAAAACAGAGACTCTGCAATTCTGGGACGCTGAGACACAGAAACACTGAGGCACTGAGACTCTGAGACACTGAGTCACAGAGACACTGAGACTCTGAGATACTGAGACTCTGAGACACTGAGACTCTTTGACACAGAGACACAGATGCACAGAGACCCTGAGACTCTGAGATACTGAGACTCTGAGACACTGAGGCACAGAGAAACTGAGACGCTGAAACTCTGAGGCACAGTGACGCAGAGACGCAGAGACACTGAGACACTGTGATGCTGCTGCTCTGAGACACAGAGACACAGAGACACTGAGGCACAGGGACACTGAGACTCTGAGACACTGAGACACTGAGCCTCTGAGACACTAAGACACAGAGACAGTGAGACACTGAGACTCTGAGACACTGAGAATATGAGCCTCTGAGATACTAAGGAGCAGAGGTACAGAGACAAAGAGACACAGAGACACTGAGACTCTGAGACACAGAGACGCAGAGACACTGAGACACTGAGACACTGAGACACAGAAACACCGAGACTCTGGGACACTGAGACACTGAGCCTCTGAGACTCTGAGACTCAGAGACACTGAGACATTGAGACTCTGAGACACTGAAACACTGAGATTGTGAGACACTGAGACTCTGAGACACTGAGACAAAGAGACACAGAGACTAAGAGTCTCTGAGACTCTGAGACACAGAGACACTGAGACTCAGAGACACTGAGAAACTGACATTCTGAGACCCTGAGACACAGAGACGCAGAGACACTGAGACACAGAAACACCGAGACACTGAAACACTGAGCCTCTGAGACTCTGAGACTCAGAGACACTGAGACACTGAGACCCTGAGACTCTGAGACACTGAGACACAGAATCACAGAGACGCAGAGACACAGAGACACTGAGACACTGCACTCTGAGCCTCTGAGACACAGAGACTCTGAGACACTGAGACACAGAGACACTGAGGCACGGAGATACCGAGACTCTGAGACTCTGAGATACTGAGACACTGAGACTCTGAGACTCTGGAAACAGCGACTCTGAGACGCTGAGACACTGAGAGACTCAGACTCTGAGACACTGAGACTATGAGACACTGAGACACAGAGACACTGGGCACAGAGACACAGAGACACTGAGACCCTGAGACACTGAGGCACAGAGACACAGAGACACAGAGACACTGAGACTCAGGCACTGAGGCACTCAGGCTCTGAGACACAGAGACACTGAAACTCTGAGACACTGAGACACTCAGGCTCTGAGACACAGAGACACTGAGACTCTGATAGACTGATGCACAGAGACACAGAGACACTGAGACACTTAGACACTGAGGCACAGAGACACTGAGACACTCAGGCTCTGAGACACAGAGACACTGAGACAGTGAGACTCTGAGACACTGAGACAGTGAGGCACAGAGACACTGAGGCACAGAGACACTGAGACACAGAGACACTGAGACACTGAGACACAGAGATTCTGAGACTCTGAGACGCTGAGACACAGAGACACGAAGACACTGAGACACAGAGACACTGAGACACAGACACACTGAGGCGCAGAGGCACAGAGACAGTGAGACACTGAAACACAGAGAAACTGAGATTCTGAGACACTGAGACACAGAGACACTGAGACACTGAGACACTGAGGCACAGAGACACTGAGACACAGAGACACAGAGACACTGAGACTCTGAGACACTGAGACACAGAGACACCGAGACACAGAGACACAGAGATTCTGAGACTCTGATACGCTGAGACACAGAGACACTAAGACACTGAGACACAGAGACACTGAGGCACAGAGACACTGAGACACAGAGACACAGAAATATTGACACAGAGACACTGAGACTCTGAGACACTGACACACTGAGACACAGAGACACTGAGACACAGAGACTCTGAGATACTGAGATCTGAGACACTGCGACACTGCGACACTGAGACACTGAGGCACAGAGACACTGAGAAACAGGGACTCAGAGACACTGACACTCTGAGATACTGAGACACAGAGACACTGAGACTCTGAGACACAGGGAGACTGAGACACAGAGACTCTGAGATACTGAGACACTGAGACACTGAGGCACAGAGACACTGAGACACTGAGACACAGAGACACTGAGAATCTGAGACACTGAGACACTGGGACACTGAGGCACTGATGCACAGAGACACAGAGACAATGAGACTCTGAGACTCTGACATACTGAAACACAGAGACACTGAGACTCAGATACACTGAGACACTGAGACGCTGAGTCACAGAGACACTGAGGCACAGAGACTTTGAGACACTGAGACTCTGAGGCACTGAGACACTGAGACACAGAGGCACAGAGACACTGAGACTCCGAGACACTGAGACACTGAGACAAAGAGAATCTGAGACAATGAGACACAGATACACTGAGACACAGAGGCACAGAGACCCTGAGACACAGAGACACAGAGATATTGACACAGAGACACTGAGACTCTGAGACACTGAGACACTGAGGCACAGAGACACTGAGACACAGAGATTCTGAGATACTGAGACTCTGAGACACTGAGACACTGCGACACAGAGACACTGAGGCACTGAGACACTGAGAAACAGAGACACAGAGACACTGACACTCTGAGATACTGAGACACAGAGACACTGAGACTCTGAGACACAGGGAAACTGAGACACAGAGACACTGAGATACTGAGACACAGAGACACTGAGACACTGAGGCACAGAGACACATACACAGAGACACTGAAACTCTGAGACTCTGAGACACTGAGACACTGAGTCACAGAAAAACTGAGACACTGAGACACAGAGACACTGAGACACTGAGACGCAGAGACACAGAGAGTCTGAGATACTGAGACTCTGAGACAATGCGACACTGCGACACAGAGACACTGAGGCACAGAGACACTGAGAAACAGGGACACTGAGACTCTGAGGTACTGAGACACAGTGACACTGAGATACTGAGACACAGGGAAACTGAGACACAGGGACACTGTGAGGCATAGACACAGAGACACTGAGACTCTGAGACACTGAGACAAAGAGACACTGAGACAATGAGACACTGATACACTGAGACTCTGAGGCACAGAGACACTGAGCCACTGAGAAACTGAGACACAGAGACAGAGACACAGAGACACAGAGATATTGACACAGAGACACTGAGACTCTGAGACACTGAGGCACAGAGACACTGAGACACAGAGACACTGAGATTCTGACACACAGAGACACTGAGACACAGAGACGCAGGGACACTGAGACACTGAGGCACAGAGGCACTGAGACACAGAGACACAGAGACACTGAGCCACTGAGAAACTGAGACAAAGAGACACAGAGACACAGAGACACAGAGATATTGACACAGAGACACTGAGACTCTGAGACACTGAGGCACAGAGACACTGAGACACAGAGACACTGAGATTCTGACACACAGAGACACTGAGACACAGAGACGCAGGGACACTGAGACACTGAGACACTGAGGCACAGAGGCACTGAGACACAGAGACACAGAGACACTGAGACTCTGAGACACTGAGACACAGAGGCACAGAGACTCTGAGACACTGAGACACTGGGACACTGTGACACTGAAGCAAGAGACACTGAGACCCTGAGACACTGAGACACAGAGACACCGAGACACAGAGACACAGAGATTCTGAGACTCTGAGACACTGAGACACAGAGACACTAAGACACTGAGACTCAGAGACACTGAGACACAGAGACACTGAGGCACAGAGGCACAGAGACTCTTAGACACTGAGACACTGGGTCACTGTGACACTGCGGCAAGGGACACTGAGACACAGAGACACATAGACACTGAGACTCTGAGACACTGAGACACTGAGACAAAGAGAAACTGAGACAATGAGACACAGATACACTGAGACACTGAGGCACAGAGTCACTGAGACACAGAGACACAGAGATATTGACACTGAGACACTGAGACTCTGAGACACTGAGACACTGAGGCACAGAGACACTGAGACACAGAGACGCAGGGACACTGAGACACTGAGACACTGAGGCACAGAGACACTGAGACACAGAGACACAGAGACACAGAGACACTGAGACTCTGAGACACTGAGACACAGAGACACCGAGAAACAGAGATTCTGAAACTCTGAGACACTGAGACACAGAGGCACAGAGACTCTTAGACACTGAGACACTGGGACACTGTGACACTGAGGCAAAGAGACACTGAGACACAGAGACACTGAGATACAGAGACACTGAGCCACAGAGGAACAGAGACTCTTAGACACTGAGACCCTGGACACTGTGACACTGAGACAAAGAGACACTGAGACAATGAGACACAGATACACTGAGACACTGAGGCAAAGAGACACTGAGACTCAGAGACACAGAGATATTGACACAGAGACACTGAGTCTCTGAGACACTGACACACTGAGACACTGAGGCACAGAGACACTGAGACACAGAGACACAGAGACACTGAGACAGTGAGACACCGAGACACTGAGCCACAGAGGCACAGAGATATTGACACAGACTCACTGAGACTCTGAGACACTGAGGCACAGAGACACTGAGACCCAGAGACTCTGAGATACTGATTCTCTGAGACACTGCGACACTGAGACACTGAGGCACAGAGACACTGAGAAACAGAGACACAGAGACACTGAGACTCTGAGATATTGAGACACAGAGACACTGAGACTCTGAGACACAGGGACACTGAGACACTGAGACACTGAGACACAGAGACACTGAGACACTGAGGCACAGAGACAAAGATACACAGAGACACTGAGACTCTGAGACACTGAGACACTGATGCACAGAGACACAGGGTCAATGAGACTCTGAGACACTGAGACACTGACATACTGAAACACAGAGACACTGAGACTCTGATACACTGTGACACAGAGACACTGTGGCACAGAGACACTGAGGCACAGAGACACTGAGACACTGAGACTCTGAGACACTGAGACACTGAGACACTGAGAGTCGGAGACACAGAGACGCTGAGACACTGAGACACTGAGACACAGAGACACAGATACACTGAGACACTGAGGCACCGAGACGCTGAGACACAGCGACACAGAGATATTGACACATAGACACTGAGACTCTGAGACACTGACACACTGAGACACTGAGACAATGAGACACTGATACACTGAGACTCTGAGGCACAGAGACACTGAGCCACTGAGAAACTGAGACACAGAGACACAGACACAGAGATATTGACACAGAGACACTGAGACTCTGAGACACTGAGGCACAGAGACACTGAGACACAGAGACGCTGAGATTCTGACACACAGAGACACTGAGACACAGAGACGCAGGGACACTGAGACACTGAGGCACAGAGACACTGAGACACAGAGACACAGAGACACTGAGACTCTGAGACACTGAGACACTGAGGCACAGAGACACTGAGACACAGAGACACTGAGATTCTGACACACAGAGACACTGAGACACAGAGACGCAGGGACACTGAGACACTGAGGCACAGAGACACTGAGACACAGAGACACAGAGACACTGAGACTCTGAGACACTGAGACACAGAGGCACAGAGACTCTGAGACACTGAGACACTGGGGCACTGTGGCACTGAGGGAAAGAGACACTGAGACTCTGAGACACTGAGACACAGAGACACCGAGACACAGAGACACAGAGATTCTGAGACTCTGAGACTCTGAGGCACTGAGACACAGAGACACTAAGACACTGAGACTCAGTGACACTCAGACACAGAGACACTGAGGCACAGAGGCACAGAGACTCTTAGACACTGAGACACTGGGTCACTGTGACACTGCGGCAAGAGACACTGAGACACAGAGACACAGAAACACTGAGACTCTGAGACACTGAGACAAAGAGAAACTGAGACAATGAGACACAGATACACTGAGACACTGAGGCACAGAGACACTGAGACACAGAGACACAGAGATATTGACACTGAGACACTGAGACTTTGAGACACTGAGACACTGAGGCACAAAGACACTGAGACACAGATACTCTGAGATACTGAGACTCTGAGACAATGCGACACTGCGACACAGAGACACTGAGGCACAGAGACACGAGAAACAGAGACACAGAGACACTGACACTCTGAGATACTGAGACACAGAGACACTGAGACTCTGAGACACAGGGAAACTGAGACACAGAGACACTGAGATACTGAGACACAGAGACACTGAGACACTGAGGCACAGAGACACAGATACACAGATACACAGAGACACTGAGACTCTGAGACTCTGAGACACTGAGACACTGAGGCACAGAGAAACTGAGACACTGGGACACAGAGACACTGAGAATCTGAGGCACTGAGACACTGGGACACTGAGACACTGATGCACAGAGACATAGAGACACTGAGACTTGAGACACTGAGACACTGACACACTGAAAGACAGAGACACTGAGACTCTGATACACAGAGACACTGAGACTCTGAGACACTGAGACTCTGAGGCACAACGACACTGAGAGACTGAGACACAGAGACACAGAGAAACTGAGACACTGAGACACAGAGACACTGAGACACTGAGGCACTGAGGCACAGAGATACAGAGACATGGAGATCCTGAGACAATGAGACTCTGAGGCACTGAGACACTGACATACTGAAACACAGAGACACTGAGACTCTGATACACTGAGACACTGAGGCACAGAAACACTGAGATTCTGAGACACAGAGACACTGAGACACTGAGGCAAAGAGACACTGAGACACAGAGACACTGCGACACAGAGACACTGGGACACAGAGACACAGAGACACTGAGACACTGAGAATCTGAGGCACTGAGGCACTGGGACACTGAGACAGTGATGCACAGAGACACAGAGACACTGAGACTCTGAGACACTGAGACTCTGAGGCACAACGACACTGAGAGACTGAGACACAGAGATACAGAGACATTGAGTCTCTGAGACGCTGAGACACAGAGACACTGAGACAGAGAGACACAGAGACACTGAGGCACAGAAGCACAGAGACTCTTAGACTCTGAGACACTGGGTCACTCTGACACTGCGGCAAGAGACACTGAGACTCTGAGACACTTAGACAAAGAGAAACTGAGACACTGAGGCACAGAGACACTGAGGCACAGAGACACTGAGAAACAGAGACACAGAGACACTGACACTCTGAGATACTGAGACACAGAGACACTGAGACTCTGAGACACAGGGAAACTGAGACACAGAGACACTGAGATACTGAGACACAGAGACACTGAGACACTGAGGCACAGTGACACACATACACAGAGACACTGAGACTCTGAGAAAATGAGACACTGAGGCACAGAGAAACTGAGACACTGAGACACAGAAACACTGAGAATCTGAGGCACAGAGACACTGGGATACTGAGACACTGATGCACAGAGACACAGAGACACTGAGACTCTGAGACACTGAGACACTGACATACTGAAACACAGAGACACTGAGACTCTGATACACTGAGACACTGAGACTCTGAGACAGTGAGGCACAGAGACACTGAGACTCTGAGACATTGAGACACAGACACACTGAGACACTGAGGCACAGAGACACTGACACAGAGAGACACAGAGACACTGAGACACTGAGACACAGAGACACAGAGACACTGAGGCAGTGAGACACAGACACTGAGATGCTGCGACACATAGACACTGAGGCACAGAGACACAGAGACACTGAGACACTGAGACACTGAGGCACAGAGACACTGAGACACAGAGGCACTGAGATACTGAGACACTGAGACACAGAGACGCTGAGATGCTGAGACACAGAGACACAGAGGCACTGAGATACTGAGACTCTGAGTCACTGATACAATGAGACACTGAGGCACAGAGATACTGAGACACAGAGGCACTGAGACACTGAAACACAGAGACACTGAGGCTCTGAGACACTGAGACACAGGGACACTGAGACACAGAGACACTGAGACACAGAGACACTGAGATTTTAAGGCACAGAGACACTGAGACTCTGAGACACTGCGACACAGAGACACTGAGACTCTGAGACACTGAGACACTGGGACACTGAGACACTGAGGCACAGAGACACTCAGACACTGAGACACTGAGACACAGAGACCCTGAGAAACTGAGACCCAGAGACCCACAGAGATTGAGAAGCAGAGACCCTGAGACCAAGAGAACCTGAGACCCTGAGACACTGAGACCCTGCGACACTGGGACAGTGAGACAATGAGACCCTGAGAAATTGAGACACTGCAACACTGAAACCCTGAGACCCTGTGACCCTGAGACCCAGGGAACCAGGGACCCTGAGAAAATGAGACACTGAGACACTGTGACACTCTGACCCTGAGACACTGAGACCCTGAGAAACTGAGACGCTGAGACACAGAGGCCCTGAGAAACTGACACCCAGAGACCCAGGGACCCTGAGAAGCAGGGGCCTTAGACCAAGAGAACCTGAGACCCTGAGACCCAGAGTCCCAGAGACCATGAGAAACTGAGACTTTGAAACACTGAGACCCAGAGAACCTGAGAACTAGAGAGCCTGAGACCCAGACACCCAGAGACCCTGAGACACTGAGACACTGAAACACTGAGACCCTGAGACCTTGAAACATTGAGGCACTGAGAAGCTGAGACCCTGAGACACTGAGGCACTGAGGCAGAGATACCATGAGACCCAGAGACGCAGAAACCCTGAGACACTCAGACACTGAGACACTGATAAAGTGAGACCTGGAGACACTGAGACACTGATAAACTGAGACCCAGAAACCCTGCGAACGAGAGATCCAGAGACCCTGAGACTCTGAGACACTGAGACCCTGTGACCCTGAGACACTGAGACACTGAGACCCTGTGACCCTGAGACACTGAGACCCTGAGACACAGAGACACAGAGGCCCAGACAAGCAGTGACCCAGAGACTCTGAGAACCTGAGACCCTGAGACACTCAGAGGGGAACAAATATCCTGGGGGGTAAATTTGTGAAGGCTATGCGGAGTGGTTTGAACTGATTCAGAGGGGGGGTGGGATCCTGGGTAGAGGGGGTGAAAGTGAGGGGGGCATAGAAGGGGACGGCATTGCACGGCATTGTGGGGGTGGGGCGGAGCGAGGTTTGAAATGTATATACTTTAACGCGAGGAGTATTCGCAATAAAGTGGATGAACTTGCAGCGTGGACCAGTACCTGGGACTTTGATGTTGTGGCCATTTCAGAGACGTGGATAGAGCAGGGTCAGGAATGGATGTTGCAGGTGCCGGGGTACAAGTGCTTTAGTCGGAGTAGAGAATGAGGTAGAAGGGGGGGTGGAGTAGCATTATTGGTCAAGGACTATATCACAGTGTCAGAGAGGAAGTTTAATGAGGACTTGTCTGTTGAGGTAGTATGGGCAGAAATTAGAAACAGGAGAGGAGAGGTCACCCTGTTGGGAGTCTTTTATAGACCTCCAAAAAGTTCTAGAGAGGTTGAGGAAAGGATTGCAGAGACGATCCTGGTTAGGAGTGAAAGTAATAGGGTAATTGTTATGGGGGATTTTAACTTTACTAACATTGATTGGAATTGCTATAGCTCTAGCTCGTTAGAGGGGTCAGTTTTTGTTCAAAGTGTGCAGGAAGGTTTTTTGACTCAATATGTAGATAGGCCAACTAGAGGTGAGGCTATATTGGACTTGGTGCTGGGAAATGAGCCAGACCAGGTGCTAGACTTGGAAGTTGGTGTGCTTTTTGGTGATAGTGACCACAATTCAGTTACGTTCACCTTAGTGATGGAAAGGGATAGGTATGAACCTCGGGTCAGTAGTTTTAGCTGGGGGAAGGGTAATTATGAGGCCATTAGGAGAGAATTAGGAAGCATTGATTGGACTAGGAGATTACAGGGACTAGGAATGTCTGAAATGTGGAGTTTTTTCAAGGAGCAGCTACTGTGGGTCTGTGATAGGTATGTCCCTGTCAGGCAAGGAGGAATTGGTAGGGCTAGGGAACCGTGGTGCACAAAAAAAGTTGATCTGTTGGTTAGGAAGAAGAAGGAGGCTTATGTTCGGATGAGGCTTGAGGGCTCGGGTAGTGCAGTAGAAAGCTTTAGATTGGCTAGGAGGGAGTTGAAGAGGGAGTTAAGAAGGGCTAGAAGAGGGCATGAGAAGACTTTGGCTGATAGGATTAAGGAGAATCCTAAGGCGTTCTATAGGTATGTCAAGAACAGAAGGTTGGTTAGGGCAAGATTAGGGCCAGTTACAGACAGTAGGGGGAAGTTGTGTGTGGAACCGGAAGAGATTGGAGAGGCATTGAACCATTATTTCTCTTCGGTGTTCACGCAGGACGATATGAATGTAGCTGAGGAGGTCACTGGGGTGAAGGGGTGTAAAATAGAAAGTATTGTAGTTGATACAGAGGATGTGTTGGATATTCTAGATGGGTTGAAAATAGATAAGTCCCCTGGTCCGGACGGGATTTACCCTAGGATTCTATGGGAGGCAAGAGAGGTGATTGCAGAGCCACTGGCTCTGATCTTCAGGTCGTCGTTGGTCTCTGGTATAGTACCGGAAGATTGGAGGACAGCGAATGTTGTCCCATTGTTTAAGAAGGGGAGCAGAGACTTCCCTGGGAATTACAGACCAGTGAGTCTTACTTCTGTAGTGGGTAAGGTTTTAGAAAGAATTATTAGGGATAGGATTTATAGTTATTTGGAGAGTAATGAATTGATTAGAGATAGTCAGCATGGTTTTGTAGCGGGAAGGTCGTGCCTTACTAACCTTATTGAGTTCTTTGAGAAGGTGACCAAAGAGGTGGATAGGGGTAAGGCAGTAGATGTGGTATACATGGATTTTAGTAAGGCGTTTGATAAGGTTCACCATGGTATGCTTCTGCAGAAAATGCAGATGTATGGGATTGGTGGTAATTTAGGTACTTGGATCAGGAATTGGTTAGCAGATAGGAGACAGAGGGTGGTGGTTGATGGTAATTATTCATCATGGAGTTCAGTTACGAGTGGTGAGCCTCAGGGATCTGTTTTGGGGCCACTGCTGTTTGTAATCTTTATTAATGATCTGGATGAGGGTATAGTTGGGTGGATTAGTAAGTTTGCTGATGACACCAAAGTCGGAGGTGTGGTAGATTGTGAGGAAGGGTGTCGAAGTTTGCAGGGTGACTTGGATAGGTTGCAGAGCTGGGCCGCGAGGTGGCGGATGGAGTTTAATGCGGAGAAGTGTGAGGTAATCCATTTCGGTAGGAATAACAGATGTGTTGAGTATAGGGCTAACGGGAGGACTTTGAATAGAGTGGAGGAGCAGAGGGATCTAGGTGTATGTGTACATAGATCCCTGAAAGTTGGGAATCAAGTGGATAAGGTTGTTAAGAAGGCGTACGGTGTCTTGGCGTTTATTGGTAGGGGGATTGAATTTAGGAGTTGCAGCGTCATGTTGCAACTGTACACAACTCTGGTGTGGCCGCACTTGGAGTACTGTGTGCAGTTCTGGTCCCCACATTACAGGAAGGATGTGGAGGCTTTGGAGAGGGTGCAGAGGAGGTTTACCAGGATGTTGCCTGGTATGCAGGGGAGGTCTTATGAGGAGAGACTGAGGGATTTGGTGTTGTTTTCACTGGAAAGAAGGCGGCTAAGAGGGGATCTTATAGAAACATATAAGATGATTAGAGGTTTAGATAGGGTGGATGGTGATAGCCTGTTTCCTCGGATGGAGAAATCTAGCACGAGGGGGCATGGCTTTAAATTAAGGGGGGGTAGTTATAGGATGGATGTCAGGGGCAGGTTCTTTACCCAGAGGGTGGTGAGGGACTGGAATGCCCTGCCTGCTGCAGTTGTAAATGCGCCTAGTTTGGGGGCGTTTAAGAGATTGGTGGATAGGTTTATGGACGAAAAGGGATTGGTTTAGATTAGAGGGTCAATGTTTTTTTTTAAAAAATAAGACTGGTCGGCGCAACATTGTGGGCCGAAGGGCCTGTTCCGCGCTGTAATGTTCTATGTTCTATGTTCTACTGAGACACTGAGACACAGAGACCCTGAGAAACTGAGACCCAGAGACCCTGAGAAGCAGAGACACTGAGACCAAGAGAACCTGAGACCCTGTGACACTGAGACCCTGTGACACTGAGACACTGAAGCCCTGAGACCCTGAGTCCCTGAGACCCAGAGACCCAGAGACCCAGAGAAAATGAGACACTAAGACACTGAGACCCTGAGACCCAGAGAAACTGAGACTCTGAGATACTGAGACCCTGAGACACAGAGAAGCAGAGACCCAGACACGCAGTGACCCAGAGTCGCTTGGAACCTGAGACACTGAGACACTGAGACCCTGAGAAACTGAGACCCAGAGACCCTGAGAAGCCAAGGCCCTGAGACCAAGAAAACCTGAGTCCTTGAGACACTGAGACGCTGCGACACTGAGACACTGAGACCCTGAGACATTGAGACACTGCAACCCTGAAACCCTGAGACCCTGAATCCCTGAGACCCAGAGACACTGAGACCCTGAGAAAATGAAACACTGAGACACTGAGACACTGAGACCCTGAGAAACTGAGAAACTGAGACTCTGAGACACTGAGACCCTGAGACACTGAGACACAGAGACCCTAAGAAACTGAGATCAAGAGACCCAGAGACCCTGAGAAGCAGAGACCCTGAGACCAAGAGAACCTGAGACACTGAGACACTGAGACCCTGAGACATTGAAAATCTGCAACCCTGAAACCCTGAGACCCTGAGACCCAGGGACCCTGAGAAACTGAGACTCTGAAACACTGAGACCCAGAGACCCTGAGAACTAGAGATCCTGAGACACAGATACCCTGATACCCTGAGACACTGAGACACTGAGAAACTGAGGCAATGCGACCCTGAGACCCAGACTACCAGAGATGCAGAGACCCTGAGACCCTGTGACCCTGAAACACTGAGAAACTGAGAAGCTGAGACCCTGAGAGACTGAGGCACAAAGACCATGAGAGACAGAGACCCAGAGACGCAGAGACCCTGAGACACTGAGACCCTGAGACACTAGGACCCTGAGACCCTGAGACACTAAGACACTGAGACACAGAGACCCAAAAACACAGTGACCGAGAGACTCTGAGAACCTGAGACACTGAGACCCTGTGACCCTGGGGCACTGCGACACTGAGACCCTGAGACCCTGAGGCAGAGACACAGAGGCCCAGACACACAGTGACCCAAAGTCCCTGAGAACCTGAGACCCTGAGACACTGAGACCCTGAGGAACTGAGACACAGAGAGACTGAGAAGCAGAGACCCTGAGACCAAGAGAACTTGAGACCCTGAGACCCTGCGACACTGAGACACTGAGACATTGAGACATGGCAACCCTGAAACCCTGAGACCCTGAGAACCTGAGACCCGGAGACCCTGAGACCCTGAGAAAATGAGACACTGAGACACTGAGACATTGAGACATGGCGACCCTGAAACCCTGAGACCCTGAGAACCTGAGACCCAGAGACCCTGGACCCTGAGAAAATGAGACACTGAGACACTGAGACCCTGAGACACTGAGACGCTGAGAATCTGAGACTCTGAAACATTGAGACCCAGAGACCCTAAGAACTAGAGATGCTGATACCCAGACACCCTGACACCCTGAGACACTGAGACACTGAGCCACTGAGACATTGAGACCTTGAAACACTGAGACACTGAGAAGCTGAGACCCTGAGACACTGAGGCACAGAGACCCTGAGACCCAGAGACCGAGAGATGCAGAGAACCAGAGACACAGAGACCCTGAGACTCAGAGACCGAGAGAGCCTGAGATCCTGAGACACTGAGACCCTGAGACACTGAGACACTGAGACCATGAGACACTGAGAGACTGTGACCACGAGACCCTGAGACCCAGAGACACTGAGACCCTGAGAGACTGAGACCCGGTGACACAGAGGCACTGATACACTGAGACCCAGAAACCCTGCGAACGAGAGATCCAGAGACCCTGAGACTCTGAGACACTGAGACACTGAGACCCTGAGACACTGAGACCCAGACACGCAGTGACCCAGAGTCCCTGAGAACCTGAGACCCTGAGACACTGAGACACTGAGACTCTGAGACCCAGAGACCCAGAGAGGTTGAGAAGTAGAGACCCTGAGACCAAGAGAACCTGAGACACTGAGACGCTGCGACACTGAGACACTGAGACACTGAGACCCTGTGACATTGAGACACTGCAACCATGAAACCCGGAGACCCTGTGACCCAGACACCCTGAGAAAATGAGACACTGAGATCCTGAGACACTGAGACCCTGAGAAACTGAGACGCTGAGACACTGAGACCCTGAGAAACTGACACCCAGAGACCCAGAGACCCTGAGAAGCAGGGACCTTAGACCAAGTGAACCTGAGACCCTGAGACACTGATACCCTGCGACACTGAGTCACTGAAACCCTGAGACATTGAGACACTGCAACCCTGAAACCCTGAGACCCAGATTCCCAGAGACCCTGAGAAACTGAGACTCTGAAACACTGAGACCCAGAGACCCTGAGAACTAGAGATCCTGAGACCCAGACACCCTGATACCCTGAGACCCTGAGACACTGAAACACTGAGACAATGAGAAGCTGAGACGCTGAGGCACATACACCCTGAGACCCAGACTACCAGAGATGCAGAGACCCTGAGACCCTGTGACCCTGAAACACTGAGACACTGAGAAGCTGAGACCCTGAGACACTGAGACACTGAGGCACTGAGACCATGAAACCCAGAGACCCTGAGAAACTGAGAGCCTGAGACACAGAGACACAGAGAACCAGACACGCAGTGACCCAGATACCCTGAGAACCTCAGACCCAGAGACACTGAGACACAGAGAAGCAGAGACCCTGAGACCAAGAGAACCTGAGACCCTGCGACACTGATACCCTGCGACAGTGAGACACTCAGACACTGAGACCCTGAGGCAATGAGACACTGCAACCCTGAGACCCAGAGACCCTGAGAAAATGAGACACTAAGACACTGAGATCCTGAGACCCTGAGAAACTGACACTCTGAGTTACTGAAAACCTGAGACCCTGAGACACAGAGACACAGAGACCCAGACATGCAGTGACCCAGAGTCGCTGAGAACCTGAGACCCTGAGACACTGAGAGAGAGAGAGACCCTGAGAACCTGAGAAACTGAGATCCAGAGACCCAGAGACCCTGAGAAGCAGAGGCCCTGAGACCAAGTGAACCTGAGACCCTGCGACACTGAGACACTGAGACATTGAGACACTGCAACCCTGAAACCCTGAGACCCTGAGACCCAGGGACCCAGAGACCCTGAGAAAATGAGACACTGAGACACTGAGACGCTGAGACACTGAGACCCTGAGAAACTGAGACTCTGAAACACTGAGACCCAGAGACCCTGAGAACTAGAGATCCAGTGACCCAGAGACCCTGACACCATGAGGCACTGAGACCCTGAGAAACTGAGCCACTGAGACACTGAGACCCTGAAACACTGACACATTGAGACACTGAGAAGCTGAGACCCTGAGACACTGAGACACTGAGACACAGAAACCCTGAGACCCTGAGACCCAGACTACCAGAGATGCAGAGGCACAGAGACCCAGACACACAGTGACCCAGAGTCCCTGAGAACCTGAGACCGTGAGGCACTGAGACAGAGACCCTGAGAAACTGAGACCCAGACACCCAGAGAGATTGAGAAGCAGAGACGCTGAGACGAAGAGAACCTGAGACCCTGAGACACTGAGACGCTGCGACACTGAGACACTGACACCCTGAGACATTGAGACACTGCAACCCTGAAACCCTGAGACCCTGAGACCCAGGGACACAGAGACCCTGAACCACTGAGACCCTGAGAAACTGAGACTCTGAAACACTGAGACCCAGAGACCCTGAGAACTAGAGATCCTGAGACCCAGAGACTCTGACAGCCTGAGACACTGAGACCCTGAGACCCTGAGACACTGAGCCACTGCGACACTGAGACCCTGAAACACTGAGAAACTGAGAAGCTGAGACCCTGAGACACTGAGGCACATAGACCCTGAGACCCAGAGTACCAGAGATGCAGAGACTCTGAGACCCTGTGACCCAGAAACACTGAGACACTGAGAAGCTGAGACTCAGACATTGAGACACTGAGACCCAGAGACGCAGAGACCCTGAGAAACTGAGACACTGAGACCCTGAGACACTGAGACCCTGAGACACAGAGACACAGAGACCCAGACACGCAGTGACCCAGAGACTCTGAGAACCTGAGACCCTGAGACACTGAGACACTGAAACCCTGAGACACTGAGACACCGAGACACTGAAACACTGAAACACTGAGACACTGAGACCCTGAAACACTGAGACACTGAGAAGCTGAGACCCTGAGACACTGAGACACTGAGGCAGAGAGACCATGAGACCCAGAGACGCTGAGACCCTGAGAACCTGAGACCCTGAGACAGTCAGACACTGAGACACTGAGACCATGAGACACTGGGACGCTGAGAGACTGTGACCATGAGACCCTGAGACCCAGAGACACTGAGACAGTGAGACACTGATAAACTGAGACCCGGAGACACTGAGACACTGATAAACTGAGACCCAGAAACCCTGCGAACGAGAGATCCAGAGACCCTGAGAGTCTGAGACACTGAGACCCTGTGACACTGAGAGACTGAGACACTCAGACCCTGAGACACAGAGACACAGAGGCCCAGACACGCAGTGACCCAGAGACTCTGAGAACCTGAGACCCTGAGACACTCAGACACTGAGACACTGAGACACAGAGACTCTGAGAAACTGAGACCCAGAGACCCAGAGAGATTGAGAAGCAGAGACCCTGAGACCAAGAGAATCAGAGACCCTGAGACACTGAGACCCTGCGACACTGGGACAGTGAGACAATGAGACCCTGAGAAATTGAGACACTGCAACACTGAAACCCTGAGACCCTGTGACCCTGAGACCCAGGGAACCAGGAACCCTGAGAAAATGAGACACTGAGACACTGAGACACTCTGACCTGGGACACTGAGACCCTGAGAAACTGAGACGCTGAGACACAGAGGCCCTGAGAAACTGAGACCCAGAGACCCAGAGACCCTGAGAAGCAGGGACCTTAGACCAAGAGAACCTGAGACCCTGAGACACTGATACCCTGCAACACTGAGTCACTGAGACACTGAGACCCTGAGACATTGAGACTCAGCAACGCTGAAACCCTGAGACCCTGAGACCCTGAGACTCAGAGTCCCAGAGACCATGAGAAACTGAGACCTTGAAACACTGTGACCCAGAGAACCTGAGAACTAGAGAGCCTGAGACCCAGACACCCTGATACCCTGAGACACTGAGACCCTGAGACCCTGAGACACTGAGACCCTGAGACCCTGTGACCCTGAGACACTGAGGCACTGAGACACAGAGGCCCTGACACGCAGTGACCCAGAAACTCTGAGAACCTGAGACCCTGAGACACTCACACACTGAGACACTGAGTCACTGAGACACTGAGACATTGAGACACAGCAACCCTGAATCCCTGAGACCCAGAGACCCTGAGAAAATGAGACACTAAGACACTGAGACCCTGAGACCCAGCGAAACTGAGACTCTGAGTCACTGAGACCCAGAGACCCTGAGACACAGAGAAACAGAGACCCAGACACGCAGTGACCCAGAGTCGCTGAGCACCTGAGAACCTGAGACCCTGAGACAATGAGACACTGAGACTCTGAGACCCTGAGAAACTGAGACCCAGAGACCCTGAGAAGCAGAGGCCCTGACACCAAGAGAACCTGAGACCCTTGTACACTGAGATGCTGTGACACTGAGACACTGAGACCCTGACACATTGAGACACTGCAACGCTGAAAACCTGAGACCCTGAGACCCAGGGACCCAGAGACCCTGAGAAAATGAAACACTGAGACCCTGAGACACTGAGACCCTAAGAAACTGAGACATAGAACATAGAACATAGAACACTACAGCACAAACAGGCCCTTCGGCCCACGAGTTGCGCCGATCACGTCAACACCTACCAATATTATGACCTATCTATAACCCCCAATCCCATAAAACCCCATATACTCATCCAGAAGTCTTTTAAAAGACCCCAGCGAGTTCGGCTCCACCACCACTGACGGCAGCCGATTCCATTCACGGCTCTGAGACACTGAGACCCAGAGACCCTGAGAAGCAGAGACCCTGAGACACGGAGACATGGAGACACTGAGGCCCTGAGACACTGAGACAATGGGAGCATGAGACAATGTGACCATGAGACCCTGAGACACTGAGACACTGAGAACCTGAGGCAATGACACACTGAGACACTGTGACCCTGGGACCCAGGGAACCAGAGACCCTGAGACCCTGAGACCCTGATACCCTGGGACCCAGGGAACCAGAGACCCTGAGACACTGAGACACTGGGCGACTATGACCACGAGACCCAGAGACCCAGAGACTCTGAGACACTGATACACTGAGACCCAGAAACCCTGAGAACGAGAGATTAAGAGACCCTGAGACACTGAGACCCTGTGACCCTGAGACACTGAAAAACTGAGACACTGAGACTCTGAGACCCTGAGACACAGAGACACAGAGGCCCAGACACACAGTGACCCAGAGTCCCTGAGAACCTGAGACCATGAGACACCGAGACACTGAGACCCTAAGAAACTGAGATCCAGAGACCCAGAGACGAAGAGACACAGAGACGCTGAGACACTGAGAAACTGAGACCCTGAGAACTAGAGATCCAGAGACCCTGAGACACTGAGCCACTGAGACAATGAGACCCTGAAACACTGAAACACTGAGGCACTGAGAAGCTGAGAGCCTGAGACACGAGACACTGAGACACAGACTATCAAAGATGCAAAGACCCTGAGACCCTGAGACACTGAGACCCTGAGACACTGAGACCCTGAGACAGTGAGAGACTGAGACCCTGAGAACTAGAGATCCAGAGACACAGAGACCTGAGACACTGAGACAATGATACCCTGAAACACTGAGGCACCGAGAAGCTTAGACCCTGAGACACTGAAACAGTGAGACATGGAGACATGGAGACACTGAGGCCCTGAGACACTGAGACCCTGAGACACTGAGACCCTGAGACACTGAAACAATGTGACCATGAGACCCTGAGACACTGAGACACTGAGACCAAGAGACCCTGAGAAAATCAGACACTGAGAACCTGAGACAATGACACACTGAGACACTGAGACCCTGGGACCCAGGGAACCAGAGACCCTGAGACACTGAGACGCTGAGACACTGATACCCTGGGACCCAGGGAACCAGAGACCCTGAGACACCGAGACACTGAGAGACTGACCCCGCAGACACTGAGACCCTGAGGCACTGAGACCCTATGACCCTGAGACACTGAGACTCTGAGACACTGAGACCCTGAGACCCAGAGTACCAGAGAGGCAGAGACCCTGAGACCCGGAGACCCTGAAACACTGAGACACTGAGACACAGAGACACTGAGAACCTGAGACCCAGAGACCTAGAGACACTGAGAAAATGAGACACTGAGACACTGAGACCCTGAGACACTGAGACCCTGAGAATCTGAGACTCTGAAACACTGAGACCCAGAGACCCTCAGAAATAGAGATCCTGATCCTGAAAATGAGACCCTGAGACACTGAGCAACTGAGACACTGAGACCCTGAAACACAGAGACACTGAGATGCTGAGACCCTGAGACACTGAGGCACATAGACCCTGAGACCCAGACTACCAGAGATGCCGAGACCCTGAGACCCTGTGACCCTGAAACACTGAGACACTGAGAAGCTGAGAACCTGAGACCCTGAGACACTGAGACACTGAGGCACAGAGACCATGAGACCCAGAGACCCAGAGACGCAGAGACCCTGAGACACCGAGACACTGAGACACTGAGTCACTGAGAGACTGTGACCAAGAGACCCTGAGACCCAGAGACACTGAGACACTGAGAGACTGAGACCCGGACACAGAGACACTGATAAACTGAGACCCAGAAACCCTGCGAACGAGAGATCCAGAGACCCTGAGACTCTGAGACACTGAGACCCTGTGACCCTGAGACACTGAGACACTCAGACCCTGAGACACAGAGGCCCAGACACGCAGTGACCCAGATAATCTGAGAACCTGAGACCCTGAGACACTCAGACACTGAGACACTGAGACACAGAGACCCTGAGAAACTGAGACCCAGAGACCCAGAGAGATTGAGAAGCAGAGACCCTGAGACCAAGTGAACCTGAGACCCTGAGACACTGAGACCCTGCGACACTGGGACACTGAGACCATGAGACCCTGAGAAATTGAGACACTGCAACACTGAAACCCTGGGACCCTGTGACCCTGAGACCCAGGGAACCAGGGACCCTGAGAAAATGAAACACTGAGACACTCTGACACTGAGACCCTGAGAAACTGAGACGCTGAGACACAGAGGCCCTGAGAAACTGACACCCAGAGACCCAGAGACCCTGAGAAGCAGGGACCTTAGACCAAGAGAACCTGAGACCCTGAGACACTGATACCCTGCGACACTGAGTCACTGAGACACTCAGACCCTGAGACATTGAGACACAGCAACCCTGAAACCCTGAGACCCTGAGACCCTGAGACCCAGAGTCCCAGAGACCATGAGAAACTGAGACTTTGAAACGCTGAGACCCAGAGAACCTGAGAACTAGAGAGCCTGAGACCCAGACACCCTGATACCCTGAGACACTGAAACACTGAAACCCTGAGACACTGAGCCCCTGAGACGCTGAGGCACATAGACCCATAGACCCAGACTACCAGAGATGCAGAGACCCTGAGGCCCTGTGACCCTGAAACACTGAGACACTGAGAAGCTGAGACCCTGAGACACTGAGACACTGAGACACAGACTACCAGAGATGCAGAGACCCTGAGACACTGAGACCCTGAGACACTGAGACCCTGAGAAGACCCTGAGACATGGAGAAATGGAGACACTGAGGCCCTGAGACACTGAGACAATGTGACCATGAGACAATGTGACCATGAGACCCTGAGACACTGAGACATTGATACCCTGGGACCCAGGGAACCAGAGACCCTGAGACACTGACACACTGAGACACTGAGACACTGTGACCACGAGACACTGAGACCCAGAGACTCTGAGACCCTGAGACACTGAGACACTGATACACTGAGACTCAGAAACCCTGAGAACGAGAGATCCAGAGACCCTGAGACCCCGAGACACTGAGACCCTGTGACCCTGAGACACTGAGACCCTGAGACGCAGAGACACAGAGACCCAGACACACAGTGACCCAGAGTCCCTGAGAACCTGAGACCCTGAGACACTAAGACACAGAGACCCTAAGAAACTGAGATCCAGAGACCCAGAGACCCTGAGAAGCAGAGACCCTGAGGCCAAGAGAACCTGAGACCCAGAGACACTGAGACCCTGAGAAACTGAGACACTGTGACACAGAGACGCTGAGAAACTGACACCCAAAGAGCCAGAGACCCTGAGAAGCAGGGACCTTAGACCAAGAGAAACAGAGACCCTGAGACACTGAGAACCTGCGACACTGAGACACTGAGACACTGGGACCCTGAGACCAAGAGAACCTGAGACCCTGAGACACTGAGACCCTGCGACACTGAGACACTGCGACACTGCAACCCTGAAACCCTGAAACCCTGAGACCCTGAGACCCAGGGACCCAGAGACCCTGAGAAAATGGGACACTGAGACCCTGAGACCCTGAGACACTGAGAACCTGAGAAACTGAGACTCTGAGACACTGAGACCCAGAGACCCAGAGAACTAGAGATCCAGTGACCCAGAGACCCTGAGACACTGAGACCTGGAGACACTGAGCCACTGAGACACTGAAACCCTGAAACACTGAAACACTGAGATACTGAGAAGCTGAGACCCTGAGACACTGAGAGACAGACTACCAGAGATGCAGAGACCCTAAGACCCTGAGACACTGAGACCCTGTGACACTGAGACACTGAGACACTGAGACACTGAGGCACTGAGAACCTGAGACCCAGAGACCCAGAGAGACTGAGAAGCAGAGACCCTGAGACCTAGAGAACCTGAGACCCTGAGACACTGAGACCCTGAGACACTGAGACACTGAGACACGGAGACATTGAGACTCTGTAACCCTGAGACCCTGAGACCCAGGGACCCAGAGACCCTGAGAAAATGAGACCCTGAGACACTGAGACCCAGAGACACTGAGACCCTGAGACACTGAGACGATGAGACACAGAGACCCTGAGAAACTGACACCTAGAGAGCCAGAGACCCTGCGAAGCAGGGACCTTAGACCAAGAGAAACTGAGACCCTCAGACACTGATACCCTGCGACACTGAGACACTGAGACCCTGAGATATTGAGACACTGTAACCCTGAAACCCTGAGACCCTGAGAACCTGGACCCAGAGACCTAGAGACCCTGAAAAAATGAGACACTGAGACACTGAGACCCTGAGACACTGAGACCCTGAGAATCTGAGACTCTGAAACACTGAGACCCAGAGACCCTAAGAACGAGAGATCCTGATACCCAGACACCCTGACACCCTCAGACTCTGAGACCCTGAAACACTGGGACACTGAGACACTGAGGCACATAGACCCTGAGACCCAGAGTTCCAGAGATGCCGAGACCCTGAGATCCTGTGACCCTGAAACACTGAGACACCGAGAAGCTGAGACCCTGTGACCCTGAGACACTGAGACCCTGAGAGACTGAGACTCGGACACACTGAGACACTGATAAACTGAGACCCAGAAACCCTGCGAACGAGAGATCTAGAGATTCTGAGACTCTGAGACACTGAGACCCTGAGACCCTGAAACACTGAGGCACTTAGACCCTGAGACACAGAGACACAGAGGCCCAGACACGCAGTGACCCAGAGACTCTGAGAACCTGAGACCCTGAGACACTCAGACACTGAGACACTGAGACACAGAGACCCTGAGAAACTGAGACCCAGAGGCCCAGAGAGATTGAGAAGCAGAGGCCCTGAGACCAAGAGAACCTGACACCCTGAGACACTGAGACCCTACGACACTGAGACACTGAGACGCTGAGAAATTGAGACACTGCAACACTGAAACCCTGAGACACTGTGACCCTGAGACCCACGGACCCGGAGACCCTGAGAAAATGAGCCACTGACACACTGAGACACTCTGACCCTGAGACACTGAGACCCTGAGAAACTGAGACGCTGAGACACGGAGGCCCTGAGAAACTGACACCCAGAGACCCAGAGACCCTGAGAAGCAGGGTCCTTAGACCAAGAGAACTTGAGACCCTGAGACACTGATACCCTGCGACACTGAGTCACTGAGACAATGTGGCCCTGAGACATTGAGACGCAGCAACTCTGAAACCCTGAGACCCTGAGACCCAGAGTCCCAGAGACCCTGATAAACTGAGACTTTGAAACACTGAGACCCAGAGACCCTGATACCCTGAGACACTGAGACCCTGAGACATTGAGCCACTGAGACCGTGAAACACTGAAACACTGAGGCACTGAGGAGCTGAGACCCTGAGACACTGAGGCACATAGACCCTGAGACCCAGACTACCAGAGATGCAGAGACCCTGAGACACTGTGACCCTGAAACACTGAGACACTGAGAAGCTGAGACCCTGAGACCCTGAGACACTGAGACACTGAGGCAGAGAGACCATGAGACCCAGAGACGCAGAGACCCGGAGAACCTGAGACCCTGAGACACTCAGACCCTGAGACACTGAGACGCTGAGAGACAGTGACCATGAGACCCTGATACCCAGAGACACTGAGACACTGATAAACTGAGACCCGGAGACACTGAAACACTGATAAACTGAGACCCAGAAACCCTGCGAACGAGAGATCCAGAGACCCTGAGACTCTGAGACACTGAGACCCTGTGACCCTGAGACACTGAGACACTCAGACCCTGAGACACAGAGACACAGAGGCCCAGACATGCAGTGACCCAGAGACTCTGAGAACCTGAGACCCTGAGACACTCAGACACTGAGACCCTGAGTCACAGAGACCCTGAGAAACTGACACCCAACGACCCAGAGAGACTGAGAAACAGAGACCCTGAGACCAAGAGAACCTGAGAAACTGAGACCCAGAGACCCAGAGAGATTGGGAAGCAGAGACCCAGAGACCAAGAGAACCTGAGACCCTGAGGCACTGAGACCCTGCGACACTGAGACACTGAGACCCTGAGAAACTGAGACGCTGAGACACAGAGACCCTGAGAAACTGACACCCAGAGACCCAGAGAAGCAGGGACCTTAGACCAAGAGAACCTGAGACCCTGAGACACTGATACCCTGCGACACTGAGTCACTGAGACACTGAGACATTGAGACACAGCAACCCTGAAACCCTGAGACCCTGAGTCCCTGAGACCCAGAGACCCTGAGAAAATGAGACACTAAGCCACTGAGACCCTGAGACCCAGAGAAACTGAGACTCTGAGACACTGAGACCCTGACACCCTGAGACACAGTGAAACAGAGACCCAGACACGCAGTGACCCAGAGTCGCTGAGAGTCTGAGACCCTGAGAAACTGAGACCCAGAGACCCTGAGAAGCAGAGACCCTGAGACCAAGAGAACCTGAGGCCCTGAGACACTGAGACTCTGCGACACTGAGATACTGAGACACTGGGACCCTGAGACCAAGAGAACCTGAGACCCTGAGACACTGAGACCCTGCGACACTGAGACCCTGAGACACTGGGACCCTGCGACACT
The DNA here is from genome assembly GCF_965287045.1 of Carcharhinus amblyrhynchos. NCBI lineage: Eukaryota > Metazoa > Chordata > Chondrichthyes > Carcharhiniformes > Carcharhinidae > Carcharhinus > Carcharhinus amblyrhynchos. Next base: position 962,878 of record NC_137350.1, read on the forward strand.
GAGACACTGAGACACTGCAACCCTGAAACCCAGAGACCCTGAGACCCAGGGACCTAGAGACCCTGAGGAAATGAGACACTGAGACACTGAGAAACTGAGACTCTGAGACACTGAGACCCAGAGACCCTGAGAACCAGAGATCCAGTGACCCAGAGACCCTGAGACACTGAGACCCTGAGACACTGAGCCACTGAGACACTGAGACCCTGAAACACTGAAACACTGAGATACTGAGAAGCTGAGACCCTGAGACACTGAGACACAGACTACCAGAGATGCAGAGACCCTGAGACCCTGAGACACTGAGACACTGAGACCCTGAGACCCTGAGACACTGAGACCCTGAGACAGCGAGACACAGAGACCCTGAGACCTTGAGACACGGAGACATGGAGACACTGAGACAATGTGAGCATGAGACAATGTGACCATGAGACCCTGAGACACTGAGACACTGAGACCCAGAGACCCAGAGAAAATGAGACACTGAGAACCTGAGGCAATGACACACTGAGACACTGAGACTCTGGGACCCAGGGAACCAGAGACCCTGAGACACTGATACCCTGGGACCCAGGGCACCAGAGACCCTGAGACACTAAGACACTGAGCGACTATGACCACGAGACCCAGGGACCCAGAGACTCTGAGACCCTGAGACACTGAGACACTGATACACTGAGACCCAGAAACCCTGAGAACGAGAGATCCAGAGACCCTGAGACACTGAGGCCCTGTGACCCTGAGACACTGAAAAACTGAGACACTGAGACTCTGAGACCCTGAGACACAGAGACACAGAGTCCCAGACACACAGTGACCCACAGTCCCTGAGAGGCTGAGACCCTGAGACACTGAGACACTGAAACACTGAGACACAGAGACCCTAAGAAACTGAGATCCAGAGACCCAGAGACCCAGAGACGCAGAGACCCTGAGACACTGAGAAACTGAGACCCTGAGAACTAGAGATCCAGAGACCCAGAGACCCTGAGACACTGAGCCACTGAGACAATGAGACCCTGAAACACTGAAACACTGAGGCACTGAGGCACTGAGAAGCTGAGAGCCTGAGACCCTGAGACACTGAGACCCAGAGACCCTGAGACACGGAGACATGGAGACACTGAGGCCCTGAGACACTGAGACCCTGAGACACGGAGACATGGAGACACTGAGGCCCTGAGACCCTGAGACACTGAGGCAATGTGACCATGAGACCCTGAGACACTGAGGCAATGTGACCATGAGACCCTGAGACACTGAGACCCAGAGACCCAGATATCCTGAGAAAATCAGACACTGAGACACTGAGACCCTGGGACCCAGGGAAACAGAAACCCTGAGACACTGAGACCCTGCGACACTGGGACACTGAGACAATGAGACCCTGAGAAATTGAGACACTGCAACACTGAAACCCTGAGACCCTTTGACCCTGAGACCCAGGGAACCAGGGACCCTGAGAAAATGAGACACTGAGACACTCTGACACTGAAACACTGAGACCCTGAGAAACTGAGACGTTGAGACACAGAGGCCCTGAGAAACTGACACCCAGAGACCCTGAGAAGCAGGGACCTTAGACCAAGAGAACCTGAGACCCTGAGACACTGATACTCTGCGACACTGAGTCACTGAGACACTGAGACCCTGAGACATTGAGACACAGCAACCCTAAGACCCTGAGACCCTGAGACCCAGAGTCCCAGAGACCATGAGAAACTGAGACTTTGAAACACTGAGACACAGAGAACCTGAGAACTAGAGAGCCTGAGACCCAGACACCCTGACAGCCTGAGACACTGAGACCCTGAGACACTGAGACCCTGAGACACTGGGACCCTGAGACCCTGAGACACTGAACCACTGAGACCCTGAAACACTGAAACACTGAGGCACTGAGAAGCAGAGACCCTGAGACACTGAGGCACATAGACCCCGAGACCCAGACTACCAGAGATGCAGAGACCCTGAGACCCTGTGACCCTGAAACACTGAGACACTGAGAAGCTGAGAACCTGAGACACTGAGGCAGAGAGACCATGAGACGCAGAGATGCAGAGACCCTGAGAACCTGAGACCCTGAGACACTCAGACACTGAGACACTGAGACACTAAGACCCTGAGAGACTGAGACGCTAAGAGACTGTGACCATGAGACCCTGAGACCCAGAGACACTGAGACCCTGAGAGACTGAGACCCGGAGACACTGAGACACTGATAAACTGAGACCCAGAAACCCTGCGAATGAGAGATCCAGAGACCCTGAGACTCTGAGACACTGAGACCCTGTGACCCTGAGACACTGAGACACTGAGACCCTGAGACCCTGAGACACAGAGACACAGAGGCCCAGACACGCAGTGACCCAGAGACCCAGAGAACCTGAGACCCTGAGAAACTGATACCCTGTGACACTGAGTCACTGAGACACTGAGACATTGTGACACAGCAACTCTGAAACCCTGAGACCCTGAGACCCAGGGACCCAGAGACCCTGTGAAAATGAAACACTGAGACACTGAGACACTGTGACCCTAAGAAACTGAGACTCTGAGACACTGAGACCCAGAGACCCTGAGAAGCAGAGACCCTGAGACCATGAGAACCTGCGACCCTGAGACACTGAGATACTGAGACATTGAGACAATGTGACCATGAGACCCTGAGACACTGAGACCCAGAGACACTGAGACCCAGAGACCCAGATATCGTGAGAAAATCAGACACTGAGAACCTGAGAGAATGACACAATGAGACACTGAGACCCTGGGACCCAGGGGACCAGAGACCCTGAGACACTGAGACACTGAGAGACTGTGACCATGAGACCCTGAGACCCAGAGACACTGAGACACTGATAAACTGAGACCCAGAAACCCTGCGAACATGAGATCTAGAGACCCTGAGGCTCTGAGACACTGAGACCCTGTGACCCTGAGACACTAAGACACTCAGACCCTGAGACACAGAGACACAGAGGCCCAGACACACAGTGACCCAGGGACTCTGAGAACCTGAGACCCTGAGACACTCAGACACTGAGACACTGAGACACAGAGACCCTGAGAAACTGAGACCCAGAGACCCACAGAGATTGAGAAGCAGAGACCCTGAGACCAAGAGAACCTGAGACCCTGAGACACTGAGACCCTGCGACACTGGGACAGTGAGACAATGAGACCCTGAGAAATTGAGACACTGCAACACTGAAACCCTGAGACCCTGTGACCCTGAGACCCAGGGAACCAGGGACCCTGAGAAAATGAGACACTGAGACACTCTGACACTCTGACCCTGAGACACTGAGACCCTGAGAAACTGAGACGCTGAGACACAGAGGCCCTGAGAAACTGACACCCAGAGACCCAGAGACCCTGAGAAGCAGGGGCCTTAGACCAAGAGAACCTGAGACCCTGAGACACTGATACTCTGCGACACTGAGTCGCTGAGACACTGAGACCCTGAGACACTGAGACACAGCAACCCTGAAACCCTGAGACCCTGAGACCCTGAGACCCAGAGTCCCAGAGACCATGAGAAACTGAGACTTTGAAACACCGATACCCAGAGAACCTGAGAACTAGAGAGCCTGGGACCCAGACACCCAGAGACCCTGAGACACTGAGACACTGAAATACTGAGACCCTGAGACCTTGAAACACTGAGGCACTGAGAAGCTGAGACCCTGAGACACTGAGGCACTGAGGCAGAGATACCATGAGACCCAGAGACGCAGAAACCCTGAGACACTCAGACACTGAGACACTGATAAAGTGAGACCCGGAGACACTGAGACACTGATAAACTGAGACCCAGAAACCCTGCGAACGAGAGATCCAGAGACCCTGAGACTCTGAGACACTGAGACCCTGTGACCCTGAGACACTGAGACACTGAGACCCTGTGACCCTGAGACACTGAGACACTGAGACCCTGAGACACAGAGACACAGAGACACAGAGACACAGAGGCCCAGACAAGCAGTGACCCAGAGACTCTGAGAACCTGAGACCCTGAGACACTCAGACACTGAGACACTGAGACACAGAGACCCTGAGAAACTGAGACCCAGAGACCCTGAGAAGCAGAGACACTGAGACCAAGAGAACCTGAGACCCTTGGACACTGAGACCCTGTGACACTGAGACACTGAAGCCCTGAGACCCTGAGTCCCTGAGACCCAGAGACCCTGAGAAAATGAGACACTAAGACACTGAGACCCTGAGACCCAGAGAAACTGAGACTCTGAGATACTGAGACCCTGAGACACAGAGAAACAGAGACCCAGACACGCAGTGACCCAGAGTCGCTAGGAACCTGAGACACTGAGACACTGAGACCCTGAGAAACTGAGACCCAGAGACCCTGAGAAGCCAAGGCCCTGAGACCAAGAGAACCTGAGTCCTTGAGACACTGAGACGCTGCGACACTGAGACACTGAGACCCTGAGACATTGAGACACTGCAACCCTGAAACCCTGAGACCCTGAGTCCCTGAGACCCAGAGACACTGAGACCCTGAGAAAATGAAACACTGAGACACTGAGACCCTGAGACACTGAGACACAGAGACCCTAAGAAACTGAGATCCAGAGACCCAGAGACCCTGAGAAGCAGAGACCCTGAGACCAAGAGAACCTGAGACACTGAGACACTGAGACCCTGAGACATTGAAAATCTGCAACCCTGAAACCCTGAGACCCTGAGACCCAGGGACCCTGAGAAACTGAGACTCTGAAACACTGTGACCCAGAGACCCTGAGAACTAGAGATCCTGAGACACAGATACCCTGATACCCTGAGACACTGAGACACTGAGAAACTGAGGCAATGAGACCCTGAGACCCAGACTACCAGAGATGCAGAGACCCTGAGACCCTGTGACCCTGAAACACTGAGAAACTGAGAAGCTGAGACCCTGAGACCCTGAGAGACTGAGGCACAAAGACCATGAGAGACAGAGACCCAGAGATGCAGAGACCCTGAGACACTGAGACCCTGAGACACTAGGACCCTGAGACCCTGAGACACTAAGACACTGAGACACAGAGACCCAAAAACACAGTGACCGAGAGACTCTGAGAACCTGAGACACTGAGACCCTGTGACCCTGGGGCACTGCGACACTGAGACCCTGAGGCAGAGACACAGAGAGACTGAGAAGCAGAGACCCTGAGACCAAGAGAACTTGAGTCCCTGAGACCCTGCGACACTGAGACACTGAGACAGTGAGACCCACAGACCAAGAGACCCAGAGATCCAGAGCACCTGAGACACAGAGACCCCAGAGACACTGAGGCACTGAGACCATGAGACACTGAGACACTGAGACCCTGAGAGACTAAGACCCTGAGACAGTGAGACACTGAGACCCTGAGACACGGAGACACTGAGACCCTGAGACACTGAGATCCTGAGACAATGCAACACAGAGACACTGAGACCCTCAGACACTGAGACCCTCAGACCCAAAGACCCAAAGACACAGAGACCCTGAGACACTGAGTCACTGAGACACTGAGACAGTGAGACAGTGAGACACAGAGACCCTGAGACATTGAGAGCTGAGACTCTGGGACCCTCATTCCCTGAGACACTGAGAGACGGAGAACCTGAGACACTGACACCCTGAGACACTGATACACAGAGAACCTGAGACCCTGAGAAAATGTGACCCAGAGACCCAGAGACCCTGAGACCCTGAGACAACTGAGACACTGAGACCCTGAGACAATGAGGCACTGAGACCCTGAGACACTGAAACCCTGAGACACTGAGACACTGTGACACTGAGACCCAGTTCCCAGAGACACAAAGGCTGTGAGATACAGAGACAGTGAAATCAACAGGCCATGAGACCCAGAGAACCAGACATCCAGAGACCCTGAGACTCTGAGACACTGAGACCCAGACACGCAGTGACCCAGAGACCCTGAGAGACTGCGACACTGAGATCCTGAGACACTGAGACAATGAGTCCCTGATACACTGAGACACTGAGACCCTGAGACACTGAGACAGTGAGAGACTGAGATCCTGAGACACTGAGAGCTGAGACGCTGAGACCCTGAGACACTGAGACACAGAGACACTGAGACCCTGAGACACTGAGACACAGAGATACTGAGACCTGAGAAACTTTGACCCAGAGTCCAAGAGACCCAGAGACACTGAGACCCGGAGACACTGTAACCCTGAGACCCTTGGACACTGAGACACTAAGACCCTGAGACACTGAGGCACTGAGAGCCTGAAACACTGAGGCACTGAGACCCTGAGGCCCTGAGAGACTGAGACACTGAGACACTCATACATTGAGTCCCTGAGACACTGAGACTCTGAGACACTGAGACCCTGTGACACTGAGACACTGAGACCCTGAGTCACTGAGAAACTGAGACACAGAGACCCAGAGACTGGGAGACCCTGAGACACTGAGACGCAGAGACCCAGGGACCCTGAGACACTGAGACCCTGAGACACTGAGACCACGAGACACTGAGTCACTGTGACCCTGAGACCCGGAGACACTGAGAAACTGAGACCCTGAGACCCTGAGATACTGAGACATGAGACACTGAGACCCTGAGACATTGAGTCCCTGAGACCCTGACACCCTGAGACCCTGAGACACTGCAACAATGAGGCCCTGAGACCCTGAGACCCAGAGACCCAGAGACACTGAGACCCTGAGACAGTGAGACACTGAGACCCAGAGACCCTGAGACACAGAGACCCAGAGACCCTGAGACACTGAGACACTGAGACAGTGAGACACTGAGACTCTGAGATGGTGAGGCCTTGAGAAACTGAGATACTGAGATCCTGAGCCCCTGAGACACTGAGTCACTGAGTCTCTGAGACCCTGAGACAATGAAACACTGAGACCCTCATACACAGAGACCCGAAGACCCTGAGACACTGAGACCCAGAGACCCAGAGACGCAGAGACCCTGTGACCATGGGACCCATAGAACCTGAGACGCTGAGACACTGCTCCCCAGGGACCCTGAGACACAGAGACACAGAGACCCAGAGACCCTGAGACCCTGAGACCCTGAGAAAATGTGACCCAGAGACCCAGAGACCCTGAGACACTGAGGCCCTGAGATCCTGAGCCCCTGAGACACTGAGTCACTGAGACTCTGAGACCCTGAGACAATGAAACACTGAGACACAGAGACCGAGGCACTGAGACCCAGAGACCCAGAGACGCAGAGACCCTGTGACCATGGGACCCAGAGAACCTGAGACACTGAGACACTGCTTCCCAGGGACCCTGAGACACAGAGACCCAGAGACTCTGAGACCCTGAGACACTGAAACCCAGACACGCAGGGACCCAGAGATCCTGAGACCCTGAGACTCTGAGACACTGAGCCCCAGAGACACTGAGACCCAGAGACCCTGAGAAACTGAGACCCAGAGACCCAGAGAAGCAGCGACCCTGAGACACAGAGACAGTGAGACCCACAGACCAAGAGACCCAGAGAACCAGAGATCCAGAGACCCTGAGGCCCTGAGACCCTGAGACCCTGAGACAGTGAGACACTGAGACCCTGAGACACTGAGATACTGCGATCCTGAGACACTGAGACAATGCAACACTGAGACACTGAGACCCTGAGACACAGAGACCCTGAGACACAGAGACACAGAGACCCAGAGACCCTGAGTCACTGAGACACTGAGACACAGAGACACTGAGACACAGAGACACAGAGACAGTGAGACAGTGAGAGACTGAGACCCTGAGACACTGAGAGCTGAGACACTGAGACCCTGAGTTCCTGAGATGCTGAGACCCTGAGAATCTGAGAGCCTGAGACCATGAGACACTGAGACAGTGAGAAACTGTGACCCAGAGGCCAAGAGTCCCAGAGACCATGAGACCCTGAGACACTGAGACACAGTGACCCTGAGACCCTGAGAAACTGAGACGCAGAGACCATGAGACACTGAGAGCCTGAGACACAGAGAAAGTGAGACCCACAGACCAAGAGATCCAGAGACCCTGAGACACAGTGACCCAGAGACCCGGTGATCCTGAGACACTGAGACACTGAGGCACACAGACCCTGAGACCCAGAGACGCAGAGACCCAGAGACTCAGAGACCCAGAGACCCAGAGAGCCTGAGACCCAGAGACACTGAGACACTGAGACACTGCAACCCTGAAACCCTGAGACCCTGAGACCCAGAGACCCAGAGAGCCTGAGACCCTGAGACACTGAGACACTGAAACCAAGAGACCCAGAGACCAGAGACCCTGAGACCCTTAGACCCAGAGACCATGAGACACTGAGACCCTGAGACACTGAGACAGTGAGACACTGTGACACTGAGAGCCTGAGACCTGAGACACTGAGACACTGAGGTCCTGAGCCCCTGAGACACTGAGGGTCTGAGGCCCTGAGACATTGAGTCACTGAGACCCTGAGCCACGGAGACACTGAGACCTGGAGACCCTGAGTCACTGAGGCACACAGACCCAGAGATACAGAGACCCTGTGACCATGAGATCCTGAGAACCTGAGACACAGAGACACTGATTCCCAAAGAACCTGAGACACAGAAACCCTGAGACCTTGAGACCCTGAAACACAGAGACACTGAGACCCAGACACCCTGAGACCCTGAGACACTGAGACCCTGAGACACTGAGCCACTGAGACACTGAGACCCTGAAACACTGAAACAATGAGACACTCAGAAGCTGAGACCCTGAGACACTGAGGCACAGAGACCTGAGACCCAGAGTACCAGAGATGCAGAGACCCTGAAACCCTGAGACAGTGAGACACTGAGAAGCTGAGACGCTGAGACACTGAGACACTGAGGCACAGAGACCCTGTGACCCAGAGATCCAGAGCAGCAGAAACCCAGAGACACAGAGTCCCTGAGACCCAGAGAGCCTGAGACACTGAGACCCTGAGACATTGAGACCCTGAGACACAGAGACACTGCAACCCTGAAACCCTGAGACCCTGAGGCCCTGAGACACTGATTCCCAGAGGCCGTGAGACCCAGAGGCCCAGAGACCCTGAGACCCTGAAACACTGAGACACTGAAATCAGAGACCCTGAGACAATGAGACCCTGAGACACTGAGACACTGAGACAATGAGACACTGAGACCCTGAGACACTGGGACACTGAGACCTTGAGACCCAGAGACCAAGAGACACTGAGACCCTGATACACTTTGACACTGAATGCCTGAGACTCAGAAACCCAGAGACCCTGAGACACTGAGACATTGAGACACTGACACCCAGAGACCCTGAGACACTGAGACCCTGAGATACTGAGACCCAGAGGCACAGAGACCCTGAGGCACTGAGACAATGCGACCCTGATACACTGAGACACAGAGACCCAGAGACATAGAGACCCTGAAACATTGAGACCCAGAGACCCAGAGGCCCTGAGACACTGAGACCCAGTTACCCAGAGACACAGAGACCTAGAGACCCTGAGACACTGATACACTGAGACACAGACACACACAGAGCCAGAGACCCAGAGACCTCGTAACCCAGAGACCCTGAGACACTGACACCCAGAGACCCGGAGACCCTGAGACACTGAGACACTGAGACCAAGAGTCCCTGAGACACTGAGACACTGAGACCCTGAGACCATGAGACACTGAGACCCTGAGACCCTGAGACCCAGAGACCCAGAGGCACTGAGACGCTGAGACACAGAGACGCAGAGTCCCAGAGATCAAGAGACCCAGAGACAAAGAGACCCAGAAACCCTGAGACCCTGAGAGACAGTGACATTGAGACACAGAAACCCAGAGACCCAGAGGCCCAGAGGCACAGAGACCCTGAGACCTTGAGACACTTCGACCCTGAGACACTGGAAAACTGAGACCCAGAGACCCTGAGACATTTAAAAACTGAGACACTGAGACACAGAGACCCAGAGACCCTGAGAACCTGAGGCACTGTGACACAGAGACCCAGAAAACCTTAGACCATGAACCCTGAGAAACTGAGACCCAGAGACCCTGAGACACAGAGACAGTGAGACCCAGAAACCCTGAGACCGTGAGACCCTGAGAAACTGAGTCCCAGAGACCCAGAGACACAGAGACCCTGAGACCCTGAGACACAGAGACAGGGAGACCTAGAGACCCAGAGAACCAGAGATCCAGAGATCCAGAGACCCTGAGACGCTGAGACCCAGAGACACTGAGACACTAAGACAGTGAGCTACAGAGAGCCTGAGACCCTGAGAAACTGAGACCCAGAGACACAGAGATCCGAAGACCCAGTGACCCAGAGACCCAGACACCCTGAGACACTGCGACCCTGAGACAGTGAGATACAGAGACACTGAGAGACTGAGACCCTGAGAGGCTGAGACACTCAGACACTGAGACAATGAGACCCTGACAGCCTGAGACCCAGAGGCTCAGAGACCCAGAGACCCAGAGACACGGAGATCCTGAGACCCTGAGACACGGAGACCCTTTGAGACACTGAGACACTGCGACCCTGAGACCCTGAGACATTGAGACACTAAGACCCTGAGTCCCCGAGACCCTGAGACCCAGAGAACCAGAGATCCAGAGACGCTGAAACACTGAGACCCTGAGAGCCAGAGACATGAAGACAGTGAGCTACAGAGACACTGAGACCCTGAGAAACTGAGACCCAAAAACACAGAGACCTGAAGACCCAGAGACCCAGAGACCCCGAGACACTGCGACCCTGAGACAGTGAGATACTGAGACACTGAGACCCTGAGACGCTGAGATACTCAGACACTCAGACACTGAGACCCTGAGACATTGAGACACTGAGACCCAGAGAACCTGAGGCACTGAGACCCTGAGACCCAGAGACCCTGAGACCCAGAGACCCTGAGAATCTGCGACACTGAGACATTGAGACACTGAGACCCTGAGACCTTGAGGCACTGAGACAATGAGACATTGAGGCCCTGAGTCCCTGAGACACTGAGACTCTGAGACCTTGAGACAATGAGACCCTGAGACACCGAGACAATGAGACCCTGCGACACTGGGACACTGAGACCGTGAGACCCAGAGACTCTGAGAATCTGAGACACTGAGACCCTGTGACACTGAGAGCCTCAGACACTGAGCCACTGAGACCCAGAGGCACTGAGAAACTGAGACACTGAGAGCATGAGACCCTGAGGCACTGAGACCCTGAGACACTGACACACAGAGACCCTGAGACCCTGACACACTGAGATACTGAGACCCTGAGACCCAGAGACCCAGATATCCTGAGACACTGAGACCCTGAGAACCTGGGACACTGAGACACTAACACCGTGAGACACTGTAGCGCTAAGACCCTGTGACACTGAGACCCTGAGACACTGAGACACTGAGACCCTGAGACACTGAGGCACTGAGGCACTGAGACCCTGAGGCCCTGTTACACTGAGACAACGAGACTCTCATACACTTTGACCCTGAGACAATGAGACACTGAGACACTCATACACTGAGACCCTGAGACACAGAGACCCTGAGACACAGCGACAGTGAGACCCACAGACCAAGAGACCCAGAGAACCAGAGATGCAGAGACCCTGAGACACAGAGACACAGAGACCCAGACATACAGTGACTCAGAGACCCTGAGACTCTGAGACCCTGAGAAACTGAGACCCAGAGACCCTGAGAAGCAGTGACTCTGAGTCCCAGAGACCCTGAGACACTGAGAGACTGAGATCCTGAGACACTGAGAACCTGAGACACTGATACACAGAGACCCTGAGACCCTGAGAAAATGTGACCCAGAGACCCTGAGACACTGAGACCCAGAGACCCTGAGAAAATGAGACACTGAGAGCCTGAGACAATGACACACTGAGACACTGAGACCTTGGGACCCAGGGAACCAGAGACCCAGAGACACTGAGACCCTGAGACACTGAGACACTGAGACTCAGAGACCCAGAGACCTGAGACACTGAGACACTGAGACCCAGAGACACAGAGACCCTGAGACACTGAGCCAATGGGACCCTGATGCACTGAGACACAGAGACCCTGAGACCCTGAGACATTGAGACCCAGAGAACGAAAAACCAGAGACCCAGAGACCCAGAGACCCTGAGACACTGAGATCCAGAGACCCAGAGACCTAGAGATCCTGAGACACTGAGACCCGGAGACTCCGAGACCCTCAGTCCCTGAGAAACTGAGACCCAGACACAAACACAGCCAGAGACCCTGAGACACTGACATCCAGAGACCCAGAGACCTAGTAACCCAGAGACCCTGAGACCCTGAGACAAAGAGACCCTGAGACACTGAGATCCAGAGACCAGGAGACCCTGAGACACTGAGACACAGAAACCCTGAGACACTGAGACCCTGAGACCGTGAGACACTGAGACCCTGACACACTGAGACACTGAGACCCTGAGACCAGGAGACCCAGAGACACTGAGACCCTGAGACACTGAGATACTGAGACAGTGAGAGACTGAGACACTGAGACCCTGAGACACTGAGAACCTGAGACAGTGAGATACTGAGACAGTCAGAGACTGAGACACCGAGACCCTGAGACTCTGAGACACTCAGGCACTGAGACACTGAGACCCTGAGACCCTGACTCCATGAGACTCAGAGACCCTGAGACCCTTAGACACTGTGATCCTGAGACCCTGAGACCATGAGGCACTGAGGCCCTGAGACCCAGAGACCCTTAGGCCCAGAGACCCTGAGGCCCTGCGACCCTGAGACCCTGAGGCACTGAGGCCCTGAGACCCTGAGGCCCTGCGACATTGAGACCCTGAGACAATGAGGCACTGAGACATTGAGACACTGAGACACTGAGACACTGAGACAATGAGACACTGAGACCCTGAGCTCCTGAGACACTGAGACACTGAGACTCTGAGACCCTGACACAATGAGACCCTGAGACACTGAGACACTGAGGCAATGAGAGACTGAGACCCTGCGACACTGGGACAGAGAGACCGTGAGACCCAGAGACCCTGACAATCTGAGACACAGAGACCCTGAGACCCAGAGACCAAGAAACACTGAGAACCTGAGACACTGAGACCCTGAGGCCCTGCGACACTGAGACACAGAGACCCAGAGACCCTGGGACCCTGAGACACTGAGACATTGAGACACTGAGACCCTGAAACCCAGAGGCCCTGAGACCCTGTGACCCAGAGACCCTGAGACCCTGCAACCCAGAGACCCTGAGGCACTGAGACCCTGAGACCCAGAGACCCTGAGACCCAGAGACCCTGGGACCCTGAGACATTGAGACCCTGAGACAATGAGACACTGAGACATTGAGACACTGAGACCCGGAGACCTTGTGGCACTGAGACAACGAGACACTGAGGCCCTGAACCCCTGAGACACTGCGAGACTGAGACTCTGAGACCCTGAGACAATGAGACCCTGAGACACTGAGACAATGAGACACTGAGACCCTGAGGCACTGGGACACTGAGTCCGTGAGACCCAGAGACCTAAAGACACTGAAACACTGAGACCCTGAGACACTGAGACATTGAGGCACAGAGACCCAGAGACCCTGAGACTCTGAGAGACAGTGACACTGAGGCGCAGAAACCCAGAGACCCAGAGGCCCAGAGACACAGAGACCCTGAGACCTTGAGACACTAAGACCCTGAGACACTGGAAAACTGAGACACAGAGACCCTGAGAAACTGAGACCCAGAGACCCTGAGAAGCAGAGACCCTGAGACCAAGAAAACCTGAGACCCCGGGACACTGACACCCTGCGACACTGAGACACTGAGACCCTGAGACATTGAGACACTGCAAATCTGAAACCCTGAGACCCTGAGTCCCAGGGACCAGAGACCCTGAGAAAATGAGGCACAGAGACACTGAGACCCAGACTACCAGAGATGCAGAGACCCTGAGACCCTGAGACACTGAGACACTGAGAAGCTGAGACACTGAGACTCTGAGACCCTGAGACACAGAGACACAGAGACATAGAGACCCAGACACGCAGTGACCCAGAGACCCTGAGAAACTGACACCCTGAGACCCTGAGAAGCAGAGACCCTGAGACAAAGAGAACCTGAGACCCTGACACACTGAGACCCTGCAATACTGAGACACTGAGACACTGAGACATTGAGACATTGAGACACTGCAACCCTGAAACCCTGAGAGCCTGAGACCCTGAGACCCAGAGACCCAGTGACCCTGAGACACTGAGACCCTGAAACACTGAGACACTGAGACCCAGAGACCCAGAGACCCTGAGACACTGAGACCCTGAGACACTGAGACACAGAGACACTGAGCCCTGAGACACAGAGACACTGAGACACAGAGGCACTGAGCCCTGAGACACTGAGCCACTGAAACTCTGAGTCCCTGAGACTCTGAGACCCTGAGAAACTGGGACACTGAGACACTGAGACCCTGAGACATTGAGACAATGTGACCACGAGATCCGGAGACACTGAGACCCAGAGACCCTGAGAAAATGAGACACTGAGAACCTGAGACAATGACACACTGAGACACTGAGACCCTGAGACCCAGGAAACCAGAGACCCTGAGACACTGAGACCCTGAGAGACTGTGACCATGAGACCCTGAGACACTGAGACCCTGAGACACTGAGACACTGAGACCCAGAAACCCTGAGAACGAGCGATCCAGAGACCCTGAGACCCTAAGACACTGAGACCCTATGACCCTGAGACACTGAGACTCTGAGACACTGAGACCCTGGGACCCAGAGTACCAGAGAGGCAGAGACCCTGAGACCCGGAGACCCTGAAACACTGAGACACTCAGAAGCTGAGACCCTGAGACACTGAGGCACGGATACCCTGAGTCCCAGAGACCCAGAGACGCAGAGACACAGAGAACATGAGACCCAGAGACAGAGAGAGTCAGAGCCTGAGACCCTGAGACACTGAGACCCTGAGACAATGAGGCAATGAGACACTGAGACCCTGAGACACTGACGCACAGAGACCCTGAGACACAGAGACACCGCGACCCTGAAACCCTGAGACCCTGAGACACTGAGACCCTGAGACCATGAGACACTGAGACACTGAGACCCTGAGACACAGAGACATTGCCACCCTGAAACCCTGAGACCCTGAGACACTGAGACTCAGAGACCCAGAGACCCTCAGAGCCTTAGACCCCAAGACCCTGAGGCACTGAGACCCTGAGACACAGCAACACTGAGACACTGAGACCCTGAGACACAGAGACATAGAGACCCAGACACGCAGTGACCCAGAGACTCTGAGAACCTGAGACCCTGAGACACTGAGACACAGAGACCCTGAGACCCTGAGACACTGAGACACAGAGACCCTGAGACCCTGAGACACTGAGACCCTGAGACATTGAGACACTGCATTCCTGAAACCCTCAGACCCTGAGACCCAGTGACCCTGAAACACTGAGACACTGAGACCCTCAGACACAGAGACAATGTGACCATGAGACCCTAACACACTGAGACACTGACAGCCTGAGACCCAGAGACCCTGAGAAAATGAGACACTGAGAACCTAGACAAAGACACACTGAGACACTGAGACACTGGGACTCAGGGAACCAGAGACCCTGAGACACTGAAACCCTGAGACACTGACATACTGAGACCCTGAGACACTTAGAGACTGTGACCATGAGACCCAGAGACACTGAGACCCTGAGACACTGATACACTGAGACCCAGAAACCCTGAGAACGAGAGATCCAGAGATCCTGAGACCCAGAGACGCTGAGACCCTGTGACCCTGAGACACTGAGACACTGAGACCATGAGACCCTGAGACACAGAGACCCAGACACGCAGTGACCCAGAGACCCTGAGAACCTGAGACCCTGAGACACTGAGACACAGAGACCCTGAGAAACTGAGACCCAGAGACACTGACAAGCAGAGACCCTGAGACCAAGAGAACCTGAGACCGTGAGACACTGAGACCCTGCGACACTGAGACACTGAGACCCTGAGACACTGAGACCCTGAAACACTGAGACACCAAGACCCTGAGAACCAGAGACCCTGAGACACAGAGACCCAGAGACCCTCAGACACTGAGACACTGAGGCCCTCAGACACTGAGACACTGAGACACAGAGACTCAGAGGCCCTCAGACACTGAGACACTGAGACACTGAGACACAGAGACCCAGAGACCCTCAGACACTGAGACACTGAGACCCTCAGACACTGAGACACTGAGACACTGAGACCCTCAGACACTGAGACACAGAGACACTGAGCCCTGAGACACAGAGACACTGAGGCACAGAGGCACTGAGGCCCTGAGACCTTGAGACACTAGGACACTGAGACACTGAAACTCTGAGTCCTTGAGACTCTGAGACACTGAGAAACTGAGACCCTGAGACACTGAGACCCTGAGACACTGAGACAATGTGACCATGAGACACTAAGACACTGAGACCCTGAGAAAATGAGACACTGAGAACCTGAGACAATGACACACTGAGACACTGAGACCCTGGGACCCAGGAAACAAGAGACCCTGAGACACTGAGACCCTGAGGCACTGAGATACAGTGACACTGAGAGACTGTGACCATGAGACCATGAGACTCAGAGACACTGAGACCCTGAGAGACTGAGACCCGGAACCACTGAGACACTGATACACTGAGACCCTGAGATACTGAGACCCTGAGACATTGAGACCCTGAGACCCAGAGAGGCTGAGACACTGAGACAGTGAGGCACTCCAACACTGCAAACCTGAAACCCTGAGACCCTGAGACACTGAGACCCTGAGACACTGAGACCCAGAGACCCTGAGACACTGAGACCCAGAGACACTGAGACCCTGAGACAGTGAGACAATGAGACAGTGAGACCCGGAGACCCTGAGACACTGAGACACTGAGACCCAGAGACGCAGAAACCCAGTGACCATGGGACCCAGAGAACCTGAGACACTGAGATACAGATTCCCAGGGACCCTGAGACCCAGAGACCCAGAGACCCAGTGACCCTGAGACACTGAGACACTGAGACTCAGAGACACTGAGACACTGAGAACCTGAGACACTGAGACACTGAGACCCTGAGACACTGAGAACCTGAGACACAGAGACCCTGAGACACTGAGAGACTGAGACCCTGAGACACTGACAACCTGAGAGACAGAGACCCTGAGACCCTGAGAAAATGTGACCCAGAGACCCAGAGACCCTGAGACCCTGAGACACTGAGACCTTGAGACCGTGGGGCACTGAGACACCAATACCCCGGGATACTGAGACACTGTGAAACTGAGACCCAGTTACCCAGAGGCACAGAGAGTCTGAGACACAAAGACAGTGAGATCAACAGGCCAAGCGACCCAGAGAACCAGACATCCAGACACCCTGAGACACTGAGACCCAGACACGGAGTGATCCAGAGATCATGAAACCCTGAGACTCTGAGACACTGAGACCCAGAGACACAGAGACCCAGAGAACCTGAAAAATTGAGACCCAGTGACCAGAGAAACGGTGATCCTGAGACACAGAGACAGTGAGACCCACAGACCAAGAGACCCAGAGATCCAGAGCACCTGAGACACAGAGACCCCAGAGACACTGAGGCACTGAGACCATGAGACACTGAGACACTGAGACCCTGAGAGACTAAGACCCTGAGACAGTGAGACACTGAGACCCTGAGACACGGAGACACTGAGACCCTGAGACACTGAGATCCTGAGACAATGCAACACAGAGACACTGAGACCCTCAGACACTGAGACCCTCAGACCCAAAGACCCAAAGACACAGAGACCCTGAGACACTGAGTCACTGAGACACTGAGACAGTGAGACAGTGAGACACAGAGACCCTGAGACATTGAGAGCTGAGACTCTGGGACCCTCATTCCCTGAGACACTGAGAGACGGAGAACCTGAGACACTGACACCCTGAGACACTGATACACAGAGAACCTGAGACCCTGAGAAAATGTGACCCAGAGACCCAGAGACCCTGAGACCCTGAGACAACTGAGACACTGAGACCCTGAGACAATGAGGCACTGAGACCCTGAGACACTGAAACCCTGAGACACTGAGACACTGTGACACTGAGACCCAGTTCCCAGAGACACAAAGGCTGTGAGATACAGAGACAGTGAAATCAACAGGCCATGAGACCCAGAGAACCAGACATCCAGAGACCCTGAGACTCTGAGACACTGAGACCCAGACATGCAGTGACCCAGAGACCCTGAGAGACTGCGACACTGAGATCCTGAGACACTGAGACAATGAGTCCCTGATACACTGAGACACTGAGACCCTGAGACACTGAGACAGTGAGAGACTGAGATCCTGAGACACTGAGAGCTGAGACGCTGAGACCCTGAGACACTGAGACACAGAGACACTGAGACCCTGAGACACTGAGACACAGAGATACTGAGACCTGAGAAACTTTGACCCAGAGTCCAAGAGACCCAGAGACACTGAGACCCGGAGACACTGTAACCCTGAGACCCTTGGACACTGAGACACTAAGACCCTGAGACACTGAGGCACTGAGAGCCTGAAACACTGAGGCACTGAGACCCTGAGGCCCTGAGAGACTGAGACACTGAGACACTCATACATTGAGTCCCTGAGACACTGAGACTCTGAGACACTGAGACCCTGTGACACTGAGACACTGAGACCCTGAGTCACTGAGAAACTGAGACACAGAGACCCAGAGACTGGGAGACCCTGAGACACTGAGACGCAGAGACCCAGGGACCCTGAGACACTGAGACCCTGAGACACTGAGACCACGAGACACTGAGTCACTGTGACCCTGAGACCCGGAGACACTGAGAAACTGAGACCCTGAGACCCTGAGATACTGAGACATGAGACACTGAGACCCTGAGACATTGAGTCCCTGAGACCCTGACACCCTGAGACCCTGAGACACTGCAACAATGAGGCCCTGAGACCCTGAGACCCAGAGACCCAGAGACACTGAGACCCTGAGACAGTGAGACACTGAGACCCAGAGACCCTGAGACACAGAGACCCAGAGACCCTGAGACACTGAGACACTGAGACAGTGAGACACTGAGACTCTGAGATGGTGAGGCCTTGAGAAACTGAGATACTGAGATCCTGAGCCCCTGAGACACTGAGTCACTGAGTCTCTGAGACCCTGAGACAATGAAACACTGAGACCCTCATACACAGAGACCCGAAGACCCTGAGACACTGAGACCCAGAGACCCAGAGACGCAGAGACCCTGTGACCATGGGACCCATAGAACCTGAGACGCTGAGACACTGCTCCCCAGGGACCCTGAGACACAGAGACACAGAGACCCAGAGACCCTGAGACCCTGAGACCCTGAGACCCTGAGAAAATGTGACCCAGAGACCCAGAGACCCTGAGACACTGAGGCCCTGAGATCCTGAGCCCCTGAGACACTGAGTCACTGAGACTCTGAGACCCTGAGACAATGAAACACTGAGACACAGAGACCGAGGCACTGAGACCCAGAGACCCAGAGACGCAGAGACCCTGTGACCATGGGACCCAGAGAACCTGAGACACTGAGACACTGCTTCCCAGGGACCCTGAGACACAGAGACCCAGAGACTCTGAGACCCTGAGACACTGAAACCCAGACACGCAGGGACCCAGAGATCCTGAGACCCTGAGACTCTGAGACACTGAGCCCCAGAGACACTGAGACCCAGAGACCCTGAGAAACTGAGACCCAGAGACCCAGAGAAGCAGCGACCCTGAGACACAGAGACAGTGAGACCCACAGACCAAGAGACCCAGAGAACCAGAGATCCAGAGACCCTGAGGCCCTGAGACCCTGAGACCCTGAGACAGTGAGACACTGAGACCCTGAGACACTGAGATACTGCGATCCTGAGACACTGAGACAATGCAACACTGAGACACTGAGACCCTGAGACACAGAGACCCTGAGACACAGAGACACAGAGACCCAGAGACCCTGAGTCACTGAGACACTGAGACACAGAGACACTGAGACACAGAGACACAGAGACAGTGAGACAGTGAGAGACTGAGACCCTGAGACACTGAGAGCTGAGACACTGAGACCCTGAGTTCCTGAGATGCTGAGACCCTGAGAATCTGAGAGCCTGAGACCATGAGACACTGAGACAGTGAGAAACTGTGACCCAGAGGCCAAGAGTCCCAGAGACCATGAGACCCTGAGACACTGAGACACAGTGACCCTGAGACCCTGAGAAACTGAGACGCAGAGACCATGAGACACTGAGAGCCTGAGACACAGAGAAAGTGAGACCCACAGACCAAGAGATCCAGAGACCCTGAGACACAGTGACCCAGAGACCCGGTGATCCTGAGACACTGAGACACTGAGGCACACAGACCCTGAGACCCAGAGATGCAGAGACCCAGAGACTCAGAGACCCAGAGACCCAGAGAGCCTGAGACCCAGAGACACTGAGACACTGAGACACTGCAACCCTGAAACCCTGAGACCCTGAGACCCAGAGACCCAGAGAGCCTGAGACCCTGAGACACTGAGACACTGAAACCAAGAGACCCAGAGACCAGAGACCCTGAGACCCTTAGACCCAGAGACCATGAGACACTGAGACCCTGAGACACTGAGACAGTGAGACACTGTGACACTGAGAGCCTGAGACCTGAGACACTGAGACACTGAGGTCCTGAGCCCCTGAGACACTGAGGGTCTGAGGCCCTGAGACATTGAGTCACTGAGACCCTGAGCCACGGAGACACTGAGACCTGGAGACCCTGAGTCACTGAGGCACACAGACCCAGAGATACAGAGACCCTGTGACCATGAGATCCTGAGAACCTGAGACACAGAGACACTGATTCCCAAAGAACCTGAGACACAGAAACCCTGAGACCTTGAGACCCTGAAACACAGAGACACTGAGACCCAGACACCCTGAGACCCTGAGACACTGAGACCCTGAGACACTGAGCCACTGAGACACTGAGACCCTGAAACACTGAAACAATGAGACACTCAGAAGCTGAGACCCTGAGACACTGAGGCACAGAGACCTGAGACCCAGAGTACCAGAGATGCAGAGACCCTGAAACCCTGAGACAGTGAGACACTGAGAAGCTGAGACGCTGAGACACTGAGACACTGAGGCACAGAGACCCTGTGACCCAGAGATCCAGAGCAGCAGAAACCCAGAGACACAGAGTCCCTGAGACCCAGAGAGCCTGAGACACTGAGACCCTGAGACATTGAGACCCTGAGACACAGAGACACTGCAACCCTGAAACCCTGAGACCCTGAGGCCCTGAGACACTGATTCCCAGAGGCCGTGAGACCCAGAGGCCCAGAGACCCTGAGACCCTGAAACACTGAGACACTGAAATCAGAGACCCTGAGACAATGAGACCCTGAGACACTGAGACACTGAGACAATGAGACACTGAGACCCTGAGACACTGGGACACTGAGACCTTGAGACCCAGAGACCAAGAGACACTGAGACCCTGATACACTTTGACACTGAATGCCTGAGACTCAGAAACCCAGAGACCCTGAGACACTGAGACATTGAGACACTGACACCCAGAGACCCTGAGACACTGAGACCCTGAGATACTGAGACCCAGAGGCACAGAGACCCTGAGGCACTGAGACAATGCGACCCTGATACACTGAGACACAGAGACCCAGAGACATAGAGACCCTGAAACATTGAGACCCAGAGACCCAGAGGCCCTGAGACACTGAGACCCAGTTACCCAGAGACACAGAGACCTAGAGACCCTGAGACACTGATACACTGAGACACAGACACACACAGAGCCAGAGACCCAGAGACCTCGTAACCCAGAGACCCTGAGACACTGACACCCAGAGACCCGGAGACCCTGAGACACTGAGACACTGAGACCAAGAGTCCCTGAGACACTGAGACACTGAGACCCTGAGACCATGAGACACTGAGACCCTGAGACCCTGAGACCCAGAGACCCAGAGGCACTGAGACGCTGAGACACAGAGACGCAGAGTCCCAGAGATCAAGAGACCCAGAGACAAAGAGACCCAGAAACCCTGAGACCCTGAGAGACAGTGACATTGAGACACAGAAACCCAGAGACCCAGAGGCCCAGAGGCACAGAGACCCTGAGACCTTGAGACACTTCGACCCTGAGACACTGGAAAACTGAGACCCAGAGACCCTGAGACATTTAAAAACTGAGACACTGAGACACAGAGACCCAGAGACCCTGAGAACCTGAGGCACTGTGACACAGAGACCCAGAAAACCTTAGACCATGAACCCTGAGAAACTGAGACCCAGAGACCCTGAGACACAGAGACAGTGAGACCCAGAAACCCTGAGACCGTGAGACCCTGAGAAACTGAGTCCCAGAGACCCAGAGACACAGAGACCCTGAGACCCTGAGACACAGAGACAGGGAGACCTAGAGACCCAGAGAACCAGAGATCCAGAGATCCAGAGACCCTGAGACGCTGAGACCCAGAGACACTGAGACACTAAGACAGTGAGCTACAGAGAGCCTGAGACCCTGAGAAACTGAGACCCAGAGACACAGAGATCCGAAGACCCAGTGACCCAGAGACCCAGACACCCTGAGACACTGCGACCCTGAGACAGTGAGATACAGAGACACTGAGAGACTGAGACCCTGAGAGGCTGAGACACTCAGACACTGAGACAATGAGACCCTGACAGCCTGAGACCCAGAGGCTCAGAGACCCAGAGACCCAGAGACACGGAGATCCTGAGACCCTGAGACACGGAGACCCTTTGAGACACTGAGACACTGCGACCCTGAGACCCTGAGACATTGAGACACTAAGACCCTGAGTCCCCGAGACCCTGAGACCCAGAGAACCAGAGATCCAGAGACGCTGAAACACTGAGACCCTGAGAGCCAGAGACATGAAGACAGTGAGCTACAGAGACACTGAGACCCTGAGAAACTGAGACCCAAAAACACAGAGACCTGAAGACCCAGAGACCCAGAGACCCCGAGACACTGCGACCCTGAGACAGTGAGATACTGAGACACTGAGACCCTGAGACGCTGAGATACTCAGACACTCAGACACTGAGACCCTGAGACATTGAGACACTGAGACCCAGAGAACCTGAGGCACTGAGACCCTGAGACCCAGAGACCCTGAGACCCAGAGACCCTGAGAATCTGCGACACTGAGACATTGAGACACTGAGACCCTGAGACCTTGAGGCACTGAGACAATGAGACATTGAGGCCCTGAGTCCCTGAGACACTGAGACTCTGAGACCTTGAGACAATGAGACCCTGAGACACCGAGACAATGAGACCCTGCGACACTGGGACACTGAGACCGTGAGACCCAGAGACTCTGAGAATCTGAGACACTGAGACCCTGTGACACTGAGAGCCTCAGACACTGAGCCACTGAGACCCAGAGGCACTGAGAAACTGAGACACTGAGAGCATGAGACCCTGAGGCACTGAGACCCTGAGACACTGACACACAGAGACCCTGAGACCCTGACACACTGAGATACTGAGACCCTGAGACCCAGAGACCCAGATATCCTGAGACACTGAGACCCTGAGAACCTGGGACACTGAGACACTAACACCGTGAGACACTGTAGCGCTAAGACCCTGTGACACTGAGACCCTGAGACACTGAGACACTGAGACCCTGAGACACTGAGGCACTGAGGCACTGAGACCCTGAGGCCCTGTTACACTGAGACAACGAGACTCTCATACACTTTGACCCTGAGACAATGAGACACTGAGACACTCATACACTGAGACCCTGAGACACAGAGACCCTGAGACACAGCGACAGTGAGACCCACAGACCAAGAGACCCAGAGAACCAGAGATGCAGAGACCCTGAGACACAGAGACACAGAGACCCAGACATACAGTGACTCAGAGACCCTGAGACTCTGAGACCCTGAGAAACTGAGACCCAGAGACCCTGAGAAGCAGTGACTCTGAGTCCCAGAGACCCTGAGACACTGAGAGACTGAGATCCTGAGACACTGAGAACCTGAGACACTGATACACAGAGACCCTGAGACCCTGAGAAAATGTGACCCAGAGACCCTGAGACACTGAGACCCAGAGACCCTGAGAAAATGAGACACTGAGAGCCTGAGACAATGACACACTGAGACACTGAGACCTTGGGACCCAGGGAACCAGAGACCCAGAGACACTGAGACCCTGAGACACTGAGACTCAGAGACCCAGAGACCTGAGACACTGAGACACTGAGACCCAGAGACACAGAGACCCTGAGACACTGAGCCAATGGGACCCTGATGCACTGAGACACAGAGACCCTGAGACCCTGAGACATTGAGACCCAGAGAACGAAAAACCAGAGACCCAGAGACCCAGAGACCCTGAGACACTGAGATCCAGAGACCCAGAGACCTAGAGATCCTGAGACACTGAGACCCGGAGACTCCGAGACCCTCAGTCCCTGAGAAACTGAGACCCAGACACAAACACAGCCAGAGACCCTGAGACACTGACATCCAGAGACCCAGAGACCTAGTAACCCAGAGACCCTGAGACCCTGAGACAAAGAGACCCTGAGACACTGAGATCCAGAGACCAGGAGACCCTGAGACACTGAGACACAGAAACCCTGAGACACTGAGACCCTGAGACCGTGAGACACTGAGACCCTGACACACTGAGACACTGAGACCCTGAGACCAGGAGACCCAGAGACACTGAGACCCTGAGACACTGAGATACTGAGACAGTGAGAGACTGAGACACTGAGACCCTGAGACACTGAGAACCTGAGACAGTGAGATACTGAGACAGTCAGAGACTGAGACACCGAGACCCTGAGACTCTGAGACACTCAGGCACTGAGACACTGAGACCCTGAGACCCTGACTCCATGAGACTCAGAGACCCTGAGACCCTTAGACACTGTGATCCTGAGACCCTGAGACCATGAGGCACTGAGGCCCTGAGACCCAGAGACCCTTAGGCCCAGAGACCCTGAGGCCCTGCGACCCTGAGACCCTGAGGCACTGAGGCCCTGAGACCCTGAGGCCCTGCGACATTGAGACCCTGAGACAATGAGGCACTGAGACATTGAGACACTGAGACACTGAGACACTGAGACAATGAGACACTGAGACCCTGAGCTCCTGAGACACTGAGACACTGAGACTCTGAGACCCTGACACAATGAGACCCTGAGACACTGAGACACTGAGGCAATGAGAGACTGAGACCCTGCGACACTGGGACAGAGAGACCGTGAGACCCAGAGACCCTGACAATCTGAGACACAGAGACCCTGAGACCCAGAGACCAAGAAACACTGAGAACCTGAGACACTGAGACCCTGAGGCCCTGCGACACTGAGACACAGAGACCCAGAGACCCTGGGACCCTGAGACACTGAGACATTGAGACACTGAGACCCTGAAACCCAGAGGCCCTGAGACCCTGTGACCCAGAGACCCTGAGACCCTGCAACCCAGAGACCCTGAGGCACTGAGACCCTGAGACCCAGAGACCCTGAGACCCAGAGACCCTGGGACCCTGAGACATTGAGACCCTGAGACAATGAGACACTGAGACATTGAGACACTGAGACCCGGAGACCTTGTGGCACTGAGACAACGAGACACTGAGGCCCTGAACCCCTGAGACACTGCGAGACTGAGACTCTGAGACCCTGAGACAATGAGACCCTGAGACACTGAGACAATGAGACACTGAGACCCTGAGGCACTGGGACACTGAGTCCGTGAGACCCAGAGACCTAAAGACACTGAAACACTGAGACCCTGAGACACTGAGACATTGAGGCACAGAGACCCAGAGACCCTGAGACTCTGAGAGACAGTGACACTGAGGCGCAGAAACCCAGAGACCCAGAGGCCCAGAGACACAGAGACCCTGAGACCTTGAGACACTAAGACCCTGAGACACTGGAAAACTGAGACACAGAGACCCTGAGAAACTGAGACCCAGAGACCCTGAGAAGCAGAGACCCTGAGACCAAGAAAACCTGAGACCCCGGGACACTGACACCCTGCGACACTGAGACACTGAGACCCTGAGACATTGAGACACTGCAAATCTGAAACCCTGAGACCCTGAGTCCCAGGGACCAGAGACCCTGAGAAAATGAGGCACAGAGACACTGAGACCCAGACTACCAGAGATGCAGAGACCCTGAGACCCTGTGACCCTGAAACACTGAGACACTGAGAAGCTGAGACCCTGTGACCCTGAGACACTGAGACACTGAGACCCTCACACACTGAGACCCTGAGATGCTGAGACAATGAGACACAGAGACCCTGAGAAACTGAGACCCAGAGACCCTGAGACCAAGAGAACCTGAGACCCTGAGACACTGAGACCCTGCGACACTGAGACACTGAGAACCTGAGACATTGAGACACTGCTAATCTGAAACCCTGAGACCGTGTGACCCTGAGACCCAGGGACCCAGAGACCCAGAGAAAATGAGACTCTGAAACACTGAGACCCAGAGACACTGAGAACTAGAGATCCTGAGACTCAGACCCCAGACACCCTGAGACATTGAGACCCTGAGACGCTGAGACACTGAGACACTGAGACCCTGAAACACTGACACACTGAGAAGCTGAGACACTGAGACACTGAGGCACAGAGACACTGAGACCCAGACTACCAGAGATGCAGAGACTCTGAGAGCCTGTGACCCTGAAACACTGAGATGCTGAGAAGCTGAGACCCTGTGACCCTGAGACACTGAGACAGTGAGGCACAGAGACATGAGACCCAGAGACACAGAGACCCTCACACACTGAGACCCTGAGATGCTGAGACAATGACACAGAGACCATGAGAAACTGAGACCCAGAGACCCTGAGAAGCAGAGACCATGAGACCAAGAGAACCTGAGACCCTGAGACACTGATACCCTGCGACACTGAGACACTGAGACCCTGAGACATTGAGACACTGCAACCCTGAAACCGTGAGACCCTGAGACCCAGAGACCCAGAGACCCTGAGAAAATGAGACACTGAGACACTGAGACCGAGAGAACCTGAGAACTAGAGATCCAGAGACCCAGACACCTTGACACCCGGAGACACTGTGACCCTGAGACCCTGAGAAACTGAGCCTCTGAGACACTGAGACCCTGAAACACTGAAACACTGAGACACAGAGAAGCTGAGACACTGAGGCACAGAGACCCTGAGACCCAGAGTACCAGAGATGCAGAGACCCTGAGACCCTGAGACACTGAGACACTGAGAAGCTGAGACACTGAGACTCTGAGACCCTGAGACACAGAGACACAGAGACATAGAGACCCAGACACGCAGTGACCCAGAGACCCTGAGAAACTGACACCCTGAGACCCTGAGAAGCAGAGACCCTGAGACAAAGAGAACCTGAGACCCTGACACACTGAGACCCTGCAATACTGAGACACTGAGACACTGAGACATTGAGACATTGAGACACTGCAACCCTGAAACCCTGAGAGCCTGAGACCCTGAGACCCAGAGACCCAGTGACCCTGAGACACTGAGACCCTGAAACACTGAGACACTGAGACCCAGAGACCCAGAGACCCTGAGACACTGAGACCCTGAGACACTGAGACACAGAGACACTGAGCCCTGAGACACAGAGACACTGAGACACAGAGGCACTGAGCCCTGAGACACTGAGCCACTGAAACTCTGAGTCCCTGAGACTCTGAGACCCTGAGAAACTGGGACACTGAGACACTGAGACCCTGAGACATTGAGACAATGTGACCACGAGATCCGGAGACACTGAGACCCAGAGACCCTGAGAAAATGAGACACTGAGAACCTGAGACAATGACACACTGAGACACTGAGACCCTGAGACCCAGGAAACCAGAGACCCTGAGACACTGAGACCCTGAGAGACTGTGACCATGAGACCCTGAGACACTGAGACCCTGAGACACTGAGACACTGAGACCCAGAAACCCTGAGAACGAGCGATCCAGAGACCCTGAGACCCTAAGACACTGAGACCCTATGACCCTGAGACACTGAGACTCTGAGACACTGAGACCCTGGGACCCAGAGTACCAGAGAGGCAGAGACCCTGAGACCCGGAGACCCTGAAACACTGAGACACTCAGAAGCTGAGACCCTGAGACACTGAGGCACGGATACCCTGAGTCCCAGAGACCCAGAGACGCAGAGACACAGAGAACATGAGACCCAGAGACAGAGAGAGTCAGAGCCTGAGACCCTGAGACACTGAGACCCTGAGACAATGAGGCAATGAGACACTGAGACCCTGAGACACTGACGCACAGAGACCCTGAGACACAGAGACACCGCGACCCTGAAACCCTGAGACCCTGAGACACTGAGACCCTGAGACCATGAGACACTGAGACACTGAGACCCTGAGACACAGAGACATTGCCACCCTGAAACCCTGAGACCCTGAGACACTGAGACTCAGAGACCCAGAGACCCTCAGAGCCTTAGACCCCAAGACCCTGAGGCACTGAGACCCTGAGACACAGCAACACTGAGACACTGAGACCCTGAGACACAGAGACATAGAGACCCAGACACGCAGTGACCCAGAGACTCTGAGAACCTGAGACCCTGAGACACTGAGACACAGAGACCCTGAGACCCTGAGACACTGAGACACAGAGACCCTGAGACCCTGAGACACTGAGACCCTGAGACATTGAGACACTGCATTCCTGAAACCCTCAGACCCTGAGACCCAGTGACCCTGAAACACTGAGACACTGAGACCCTCAGACACAGAGACAATGTGACCATGAGACCCTAACACACTGAGACACTGACAGCCTGAGACCCAGAGACCCTGAGAAAATGAGACACTGAGAACCTAGACAAAGACACACTGAGACACTGAGACACTGGGACTCAGGGAACCAGAGACCCTGAGACACTGAAACCCTGAGACACTGACATACTGAGACCCTGAGACACTTAGAGACTGTGACCATGAGACCCAGAGACACTGAGACCCTGAGACACTGATACACTGAGACCCAGAAACCCTGAGAACGAGAGATCCAGAGATCCTGAGACCCAGAGACGCTGAGACCCTGTGACCCTGAGACACTGAGACACTGAGACCATGAGACCCTGAGACACAGAGACCCAGACACGCAGTGACCCAGAGACCCTGAGAACCTGAGACCCTGAGACACTGAGACACAGAGACCCTGAGAAACTGAGACCCAGAGACACTGACAAGCAGAGACCCTGAGACCAAGAGAACCTGAGACCGTGAGACACTGAGACCCTGCGACACTGAGACACTGAGACCCTGAGACACTGAGACCCTGAAACACTGAGACACCAAGACCCTGAGAACCAGAGACCCTGAGACACAGAGACCCAGAGACCCTCAGACACTGAGACACTGAGGCCCTCAGACACTGAGACACTGAGACACAGAGACTCAGAGGCCCTCAGACACTGAGACACTGAGACACTGAGACACAGAGACCCAGAGACCCTCAGACACTGAGACACTGAGACCCTCAGACACTGAGACACTGAGACACTGAGACCCTCAGACACTGAGACACAGAGACACTGAGCCCTGAGACACAGAGACACTGAGGCACAGAGGCACTGAGGCCCTGAGACCTTGAGACACTAGGACACTGAGACACTGAAACTCTGAGTCCTTGAGACTCTGAGACACTGAGAAACTGAGACCCTGAGACACTGAGACCCTGAGACACTGAGACAATGTGACCATGAGACACTAAGACACTGAGACCCTGAGAAAATGAGACACTGAGAACCTGAGACAATGACACACTGAGACACTGAGACCCTGGGACCCAGGAAACAAGAGACCCTGAGACACTGAGACCCTGAGGCACTGAGATACAGTGACACTGAGAGACTGTGACCATGAGACCATGAGACTCAGAGACACTGAGACCCTGAGAGACTGAGACCCGGAACCACTGAGACACTGATACACTGAGACCCTGAGATACTGAGACCCTGAGACATTGAGACCCTGAGACCCAGAGAGGCTGAGACACTGAGACAGTGAGGCACTCCAACACTGCAAACCTGAAACCCTGAGACCCTGAGACACTGAGACCCTGAGACACTGAGACCCAGAGACCCTGAGACACTGAGACCCAGAGACACTGAGACCCTGAGACAGTGAGACAATGAGACAGTGAGACCCGGAGACCCTGAGACACTGAGACACTGAGACCCAGAGATGCAGAAACCCAGTGACCATGGGACCCAGAGAACCTGAGACACTGAGATACAGATTCCCAGGGACCCTGAGACCCAGAGACCCAGAGACCCAGTGACCCTGAGACACTGAGACACTGAGACTCAGAGACACTGAGACACTGAGAACCTGAGACACTGAGACACTGAGACCCTGAGACACTGAGAACCTGAGACACAGAGACCCTGAGACACTGAGAGACTGAGACCCTGAGACACTGACAACCTGAGAGACAGAGACCCTGAGACCCTGAGAAAATGTGACCCAGAGACCCAGAGACCCTGAGACCCTGAGACACAGACCTTGAGACCGTGGGGCACTGAGACACCAATACCCCGGGACACTGAGACACTGTGAAACTGAGACCCAGTTACCCAGAGGCACAGAGAGTCTGAGACACAAAGACAGTGAGATCAACAGGCCAAGCGACCCAGAGAACCAGACATCCAGACACCCTGAGACACTGAGACCCAGACACGGAGTGATCCAGAGATCATGAAACCCTGAGACTCTGAGACACTGAGACCCAGAGACACAGAGACCCAGAGAACCTGAAAAATTGAGACCCAGTGACCAGAGAAACGGTGATCCTGAGACACAGAGACAGTGAGACCCACAGACCAAGAGACCCAGAGATCCAGAGCACCTGAGACACAGAGACCCCAGAGACACTGAGGCACTGAGACCATGAGACACTGAGACACTGAGACCCTGAGAGACTAAGACCCTGAGACAGTGAGACACTGAGACCCTGAGACACGGAGACACTGAGACCCTGAGACACTGAGATCCTGAGACAATGCAACACAGAGACACTGAGACCCTCAGACACTGAGACCCTCAGACCCAAAGACCCAAAGACACAGAGACCCTGAGACACTGAGTCACTGAGACACTGAGACAGTGAGACAGTGAGACACAGAGACCCTGAGACATTGAGAGCTGAGACTCTGGGACCCTCATTCCCTGAGACACTGAGAGACGGAGAACCTGAGACACTGACACCCTGAGACACTGATACACAGAGAACCTGAGACCCTGAGAAAATGTGACCCAGAGACCCAGAGACCCTGAGACCCTGAGACAACTGAGACACTGAGACCCTGAGACAATGAGGCACTGAGACCCTGAGACACTGAAACCCTGAGACACTGAGACACTGTGACACTGAGACCCAGTTCCCAGAGACACAAAGGCTGTGAGATACAGAGACAGTGAAATCAACAGGCCATGAGACCCAGAGAACCAGACATCCAGAGACCCTGAGACTCTGAGACACTGAGACCCAGACATGCAGTGACCCAGAGACCCTGAGAGACTGCGACACTGAGATCCTGAGACACTGAGACAATGAGTCCCTGATACACTGAGACACTGAGACCCTGAGACACTGAGACAGTGAGAGACTGAGATCCTGAGACACTGAGAGCTGAGACGCTGAGACCCTGAGACACTGAGACACAGAGACACTGAGACCCTGAGACACTGAGACACAGAGATACTGAGACCTGAGAAACTTTGACCCAGAGTCCAAGAGACCCAGAGACACTGAGACCCGGAGACACTGTAACCCTGAGACCCTTGGACACTGAGACACTAAGACCCTGAGACACTGAGACACTGAGACACTGAGACAATGAGACACTGAGACCCTGAGCTCCTGAGACACTGAGACACTGAGACTCTGAGGCCCTGAGAGACTGAGACACTGAGACACTCATACATTGAGTCCCTGAGACACTGAGACTCTGAGACACTGAGACCCTGTGACACTGAGACACTGAGACCCTGAGTCACTGAGAAACTGAGACACAGAGACCCAGAGACTGGGAGACCCTGAGACACTGAGACGCAGAGACCCAGGGACCCTGAGACACTGAGACCCTGAGACACTGAGACCACGAGACACTGAGTCACTGTGACCCTGAGACCCGGAGACACTGAGAAACTGAGACCCTGAGACCCTGAGATACTGAGACATGAGACACTGAGACCCTGAGACATTGAGTCCCTGAGACCCTGACACCCTGAGACCCTGAGACACTGCAACAATGAGGCCCTGAGACCCTGAGACCCAGAGACCCAGAGACACTGAGACCCTGAGACAGTGAGACACTGAGACCCAGAGACCCTGAGACACAGAGACCCAGAGACCCTGAGACACTGAGACACTGAGACAGTGAGACACTGAGACTCTGAGATGGTGAGGCCTTGAGAAACTGAGATACTGAGATCCTGAGCCCCTGAGACACTGAGTCACTGAGTCTCTGAGACCCTGAGACAATGAAACACTGAGACCCTCATACACAGAGACCCGAAGACCCTGAGACACTGAGACCCAGAGACCCAGAGACGCAGAGACCCTGTGACCATGGGACCCATAGAACCTGAGACGCTGAGACACTGCTCCCCAGGGACCCTGAGACACAGAGACACAGAGACCCAGAGACCCTGAGACCCTGAGACCCTGAGAAAATGTGACCCAGAGACCCAGAGACCCTGAGACACTGAGGCCCTGAGATCCTGAGCCCCTGAGACACTGAGTCACTGAGACTCTGAGACCCTGAGACAATGAAACACTGAGACACAGAGACCGAGGCACTGAGACCCAGAGACCCAGAGACGCAGAGACCCTGTGACCATGGGACCCAGAGAACCTGAGACACTGAGACACTGCTTCCCAGGGACCCTGAGACACAGAGACCCAGAGACTCTGAGACCCTGAGACACTGAAACCCAGACACGCAGGGACCCAGAGATCCTGAGACCCTGAGACTCTGAGACACTGAGCCCCAGAGACACTGAGACCCAGAGACCCTGAGAAACTGAGACCCAGAGACCCAGAGAAGCAGCGACCCTGAGACACAGAGACAGTGAGACCCACAGACCAAGAGACCCAGAGAACCAGAGATCCAGAGACCCTGAGGCCCTGAGACCCTGAGACCCTGAGACAGTGAGACACTGAGACCCTGAGACACTGAGATACTGCGATCCTGAGACACTGAGACAATGCAACACTGAGACACTGAGACCCTGAGACACAGAGACCCTGAGACACAGAGACACAGAGACCCAGAGACCCTGAGTCACTGAGACACTGAGACACAGAGACACTGAGACACAGAGACACAGAGACAGTGAGACAGTGAGAGACTGAGACCCTGAGACACTGAGAGCTGAGACACTGAGACCCTGAGTTCCTGAGATGCTGAGACCCTGAGAATCTGAGAGCCTGAGACCATGAGACACTGAGACAGTGAGAAACTGTGACCCAGAGGCCAAGAGTCCCAGAGACCATGAGACCCTGAGACACTGAGACACAGTGACCCTGAGACCCTGAGAAACTGAGACGCAGAGACCATGAGACACTGAGAGCCTGAGACACAGAGAAAGTGAGACCCACAGACCAAGAGATCCAGAGACCCTGAGACACAGTGACCCAGAGACCCGGTGATCCTGAGACACTGAGACACTGAGGCACACAGACCCTGAGACCCAGAGACGCAGAGACCCAGAGACTCAGAGACCCAGAGACCCAGAGAGCCTGAGACCCAGAGACACTGAGACACTGAGACACTGCAACCCTGAAACCCTGAGACCCTGAGACCCAGAGACCCAGAGAGCCTGAGACCCTGAGACACTGAGACACTGAAACCAAGAGACCCAGAGACCAGAGACCCTGAGACCCTTAGACCCAGAGACCATGAGACACTGAGACCCTGAGACACTGAGACAGTGAGACACTGTGACACTGAGAGCCTGAGACCTGAGACACTGAGACACTGAGGTCCTGAGCCCCTGAGACACTGAGGGTCTGAGGCCCTGAGACATTGAGTCACTGAGACCCTGAGCCACGGAGACACTGAGACCCGGAGACCCTGAGTCACTGAGGCACACAGACCCAGAGATACAGAGACCCTGTGACCATGAGATCCTGAGAACCTGAGACACAGAGACACTGATTCCCAAAGAACCTGAGACACAGAAACTCTGAGACCTTGAGACCCTGAAACACAGAGACACTGAGACCCAGACACCCTGAGACCCTGAGACACTGAGACCCTGAGACACTGAGGCACTGAGACCCTGGTACACTGAGACACTGAGACACTGAGCCCCTGAGACACTGAGAGCTGAGACACTGAGACCCTGAGACACTGAGACAATGTGACCATGAGACCCTGGGACACTGAGACACTGAGACCCTGAGACCCAGAGACCCTGAGAAAATGAGACCCTGAGACACTGAGACCCTGAGAAACTAAGACTCAGAGACACTGAGTCCCAGAGACCCTGAGAAATAGAGATCCAGTGACCCAGAGACCCTGAGACCCTGAGACACTGAGCCACTGAGACCCTGAAACACTGAGACACTCAGAAGCTGAGACCCTGAGACACTGAGGCACAGAGACCTGAGACCCAGAGTACCAGAGATGCAGAGACCCTGAAACCCTGAGACAGTGAGACACTGAGAAGCTGAGACGCTGAGACACTGAGGGACAGAGACCCAGTGACCCAGCGATCCAGAGCAGCAGAGACCCAGAGACACAGAGCCCCTGAGACCCAGAGACTCGGAGAGCCTGAGACACTGAGACACAGAGACCCTGAGACATTGAGACCCTGAGACACAGAGACACTGCAATCCTGAAACCCTGAGACCCTGAGGCCCTGAGACACTGATTCCCAGAGGTCGTGAGACCCAGAGGCCCAAAGACCCTGAGACCCCGAAACACTGAGACACTGAAATCAGAGACCCTGAGACAATGAGACCCTGAGACACTGAGACAATGAGACACTGAGACCCTGAGACCCTGAGACACTGGGACACTGAGACCTTGAGACCCAGAGACCAAGAGACACTGAGACCCTGATACACTTTGACACTGAGATCCTGATACACTTTGACACTGAATGCCTGAGTCTCAGAAACCCAGAGACCCTGAGACACTGAGACACTGAGACATTGAGACTCAGACACCCAGAGACCCTGAGACACTGAGGCACTGAGACACTGAGACCCAGAGGCACAGAGACCCTGAGGCACTGAGACAATGCGACTCTGATACACTGAGACCCAGAGACACAGAGACCCAGAGACCCAGAGACACAGAGAGCCTGAGACCCAGAGACACTGAGACACTGAGACACTGCAACCCTGAAACCCTGAGACCCTGAGACACTGAGACCCAGAGAGCCTGAGACCCAGAGACACTGAGACACTGAAACCAAGAGACCCAGAGACCAGAGACCCTGAGACCCTTAGACCCAGAGACCATGAGACACTGAGACCCTGAGACACTGAGACAGTGAGACACTGTGACACTGAGAGCCTGAGGCCTGAGACACTGAGGTCCTGAGCCCCTGAGACACTGAGGGTCTGAGGCCCTGAGACATTGAATCACTGAGACCCTGAGCCACGGAGACACTGAGATCTGGAGACCCTGAGTCACTGAGACACACAGACCCAGAGATACAGAGACCCTGTGACCATGAGATCCTGAGAACCTGAGACACAGAGACACTGATTCCCAAAGAACCTGAGACACAGAAACCCTGAGACCTTGAGACCCTGAAACACAGAGACACTGAGACCCAGACACCCTGAGACCCTGAGACACTGAGACCCTGAGACACTGAGCCACTGAGACACTGAGACCCTGAAACACTGAAACAATGAGACACTCAGAAGCTGAGACCCTGAGACACTGAGGCACAGAGACCTGAGACCCAGAGTACCAGAGATGCAGAGACCCTGAAACCCTGAGACAGTGAGACACTGAGAAGCTGAGACGCTGAGACACTGAGACACTGAGGCACAGAGACCCTGTGACCCAGAGATCCAGAGCAGCAGAAACCCAGAGACACAGAGTCCCTGAGACCCAGAGAGCCTGAGACACTGAGACCCTGAGACATTGAGACCCTGAGACACAGAGACACTGCAACCCTGAAACCCTGAGACCCTGAGGCCCTGAGACACTGATTCCCAGAGGCCGTGAGACCCAGAGGCCCAGAGACCCTGAGACCCTGAAACACTGAGACACTGAAATCAGAGACCCTGAGACAATGAGACCCTGAGACACTGAGACACTGAGACAATGAGACACTGAGACCCTGAGACACTGGGACACTGAGACCTTGAGACCCAGAGACCAAGAGACACTGAGACCCTGATACACTTTGACACTGAATGCCTGAGACTCAGAAACCCAGAGACCCTGAGACACTGAGACATTGAGACACTGACACCCAGAGACCCTGAGACACTGAGACCCTGAGATACTGAGACCCAGAGGCACAGAGACCCTGAGGCACTGAGACAATGCGACCCTGATACACTGAGACACAGAGACCCAGAGACATAGAGACCCTGAAACATTGAGACCCAGAGACCCAGAGGCCCTGAGACACTGAGACCCAGTTACCCAGAGACACAGAGACCTAGAGACCCTGAGACACTGATACACTGAGACACTGAGACACAGACACACACAGAGCCAGAGACCCAGAGACCTCGTAACCCAGAGACCCTGAGACACTGACACCCAGAGACCCGGAGACCCTGAGACACTGAGACACTGAGACCAAGAGTCCCTGAGACACTGAGACACTGAGACCCTGAGACCATGAGACACTGAGACCCTGAGACCCTGAGACCCAGAGACCCAGAGGCACTGAGACGCTGAGACACAGAGACGCAGAGTCCCAGAGATCAAGAGACCCAGAGACAAAGAGACCCAGAAACCCTGAGACCCTGAGAGACAGTGACATTGAGACACAGAAACCCAGAGACCCAGAGGCCCAGAGGCACAGAGACCCTGAGACCTTGAGACACTTCGACCCTGAGACACTGGAAAACTGAGACCCAGAGACCCTGAGACATTTAAAAACTGAGACACTGAGACACAGAGACCCAGAGACCCTGAGAACCTGAGGCACTGTGACACAGAGACCCAGAAAACCTTAGACCATGAACCCTGAGAAACTGAGACCCAGAGACCCTGAGACACAGAGACAGTGAGACCCAGAAACCCTGAGACCGTGAGACCCTGAGAAACTGAGTCCCAGAGACCCAGAGACACAGAGACCCTGAGACCCTGAGACACAGAGACAGGGAGACCTAGAGACCCAGAGAACCAGAGATCCAGAGATCCAGAGACCCTGAGACGCTGAGACCCAGAGACACTGAGACACTAAGACAGTGAGCTACAGAGAGCCTGAGACCCTGAGAAACTGAGACCCAGAGACACAGAGATCCGAAGACCCAGTGACCCAGAGACCCAGACACCCTGAGACACTGCGACCCTGAGACAGTGAGATACAGAGACACTGAGAGACTGAGACCCTGAGAGGCTGAGACACTCAGACACTGAGACAATGAGACCCTGACAGCCTGAGACCCAGAGGCTCAGAGACCCAGAGACCCAGAGACACGGAGATCCTGAGACCCTGAGACACGGAGACCCTTTGAGACACTGAGACACTGCGACCCTGAGACCCTGAGACATTGAGACACTAAGACCCTGAGTCCCCGAGACCCTGAGACCCAGAGAACCAGAGATCCAGAGACGCTGAAACACTGAGACCCTGAGAGCCAGAGACATGAAGACAGTGAGCTACAGAGACACTGAGACCCTGAGAAACTGAGACCCAAAAACACAGAGACCTGAAGACCCAGAGACCCAGAGACCCCGAGACACTGCGACCCTGAGACAGTGAGATACTGAGACACTGAGACCCTGAGACGCTGAGACACTCAGACACTCAGACGCTGAGACCCTGAGACATTGAGACACTGAGACCCAGAGAACCTGAGGCACTGAGACCCTGAGACCCAGAGACCCTGAGACCCAGAGACCCTGAGAATCTGCGACACTGAGACATTGAGACACTGAGACCCTGAGACCTTGAGGCACTGAGACAATGAGACATTGAGGCCCTGAGTCCCTGAGACACTGAGACTCTGAGACCTTGAGACAATGAGACCCTGAGACACCGAGACAATGAGACCCTGCGACACTGGGACACTGAGACCGTGAGACCCAGAGACTCTGAGAATCTGAGACACTGAGACCCTGTGACACTGAGAGCCTCAGACACTGAGCCACTGAGACCCAGAGGCACTGAGAAACTGAGACACTGAGAGCATGAGACCCTGAGGCACTGAGACCCTGAGACACTGACACACAGAGACCCTGAGACCCTGACACACTGAGATACTGAGACCCTGAGACCCAGAGACCCAGATATCCTGAGACACTGAGACCCTGAGAACCTGGGACACTGAGACACTAACACCGTGAGACACTGTAGCGCTAAGACCCTGTGACACTGAGACCCTGAGACACTGAGACACTGAGACCCTGAGACACTGAGGCACTGAGGCACTGAGACCCTGAGGCCCTGTTACACTGAGACAACGAGACTCTCATACACTTTGACCCTGAGACAATGAGACACTGAGACACTCATACACTGAGACCCTGAGACACAGAGACCCTGAGACACAGCGACAGTGAGACCCACAGACCAAGAGACCCAGAGAACCAGAGATGCAGAGACCCTGAGACACAGAGACACAGAGACCCAGACATACAGTGACTCAGAGACCCTGAGACTCTGAGACCCTGAGAAACTGAGACCCAGAGACCCTGAGAAGCAGTGACTCTGAGTCCCAGAGACCCTGAGACACTGAGAGACTGAGATCCTGAGACACTGAGAACCTGAGACACTGATACACAGAGACCCTGAGACCCTGAGAAAATGTGACCCAGAGACCCTGAGACACTGAGACCCAGAGACCCTGAGAAAATGAGACACTGAGAGCCTGAGACAATGACACACTGAGACACTGAGACACTGAGACCTTGGGACCCAGGGAACCAGAGACCCAGAGACACTGAGACCCTGAGACACTGAGACACTGAGACCCTGAGACACTGAGGCACTGAGGCACTGAGACCCTGAGGCCCTGTTACACTGAGACAACGAGACTCTCATACACTTTGACCCTGAGACAATGAGACACTGAGACACTCATACACTGAGACCCTGAGACACAGAGACCCTGAGACACAGCGACAGTGAGACCCACAGACCAAGAGACCCAGAGAACCAGAGATGCAGAGACCCTGAGACACAGAGACACAGAGACCCAGACATACAGTGACTCAGAGACCCTGAGACTCTGAGACCCTGAGAAACTGAGACCCAGAGACCCTGAGAAGCAGTGACTCTGAGTCCCAGAGACCCTGAGACACTGAGAGACTGAGATCCTGAGACACTGAGAACCTGAGACACTGATACACAGAGACCCTGAGACCCTGAGAAAATGTGACCCAGAGACCCTGAGACACTGAGACCCAGAGACCCTGAGAAAATGAGACACTGAGAGCCTGAGACAATGACACACTGAGACACTGAGACCTTGGGACCCAGGGAACCAGAGACCCAGAGACACTGAGACCCTGAGACACTGAGACTCAGAGACCCAGAGACCTGAGACACTGAGACACTGAGACCCAGAGACACAGAGACCCTGAGACACTGAGCCAATGGGACCCTGATGCACTGAGACACAGAGACCCTGAGACCCTGAGACATTGAGACCCAGAGAACGAAAAACCAGAGACCCAGAGACCCAGAGACCCTGAGACACTGAGATCCAGAGACCCAGAGACCTAGAGATCCTGAGACACTGAGACCCGGAGACTCCGAGACCCTCAGTCCCTGAGAAACTGAGACCCAGACACAAACACAGCCAGAGACCCTGAGACACTGACATCCAGAGACCCAGAGACCTAGTAACCCAGAGACCCTGAGACCCTGAGACAAAGAGACCCTGAGACACTGAGATCCAGAGACCAGGAGACCCTGAGACACTGAGACACAGAAACCCTGAGACACTGAGACCCTGAGACCGTGAGACACTGAGACCCTGACACACTGAGACACTGAGACCCTGAGACCAGGAGACCCAGAGACACTGAGACCCTGAGACACTGAGATACTGAGACAGTGAGAGACTGAGACACTGAGACCCTGAGACACTGAGAACCTGAGACAGTGAGATACTGAGACAGTCAGAGACTGAGACACCGAGACCCTGAGACTCTGAGACACTCAGGCACTGAGACACTGAGACCCTGAGACCCTGACTCCATGAGACTCAGAGACCCTGAGACCCTTAGACACTGTGATCCTGAGACCCTGAGACCATGAGGCACTGAGGCCCTGAGACCCAGAGACCCTTAGGCCCAGAGACCCTGAGGCCCTGCGACCCTGAGACCCTGAGGCACTGAGGCCCTGAGACCCTGAGGCCCTGCGACATTGAGACCCTGAGACAATGAGGCACTGAGACATTGAGACACTGAGACACTGAGACACTGAGACAATGAGACACTGAGACCCTGAGCTCCTGAGACACTGAGACACTGAGACTCTGAGACCCTGACACAATGAGACCCTGAGACACTGAGACACTGAGGCAATGAGAGACTGAGACCCTGCGACACTGGGACAGAGAGACCGTGAGACCCAGAGACCCTGACAATCTGAGACACAGAGACCCTGAGACCCAGAGACCAAGAAACACTGAGAACCTGAGACACTGAGACCCTGAGGCCCTGCGACACTGAGACACAGAGACCCAGAGACCCTGGGACCCTGAGACACTGAGACATTGAGACACTGAGACCCTGAAACCCAGAGGCCCTGAGACCCTGTGACCCAGAGACCCTGAGACCCTGCAACCCAGAGACCCTGAGGCACTGAGACCCTGAGACCCAGAGACCCTGAGACCCAGAGACCCTGGGACCCTGAGACATTGAGACCCTGAGACAATGAGACACTGAGACATTGAGACACTGAGACCCGGAGACCTTGTGGCACTGAGACAACGAGACACTGAGGCCCTGAACCCCTGAGACACTGCGAGACTGAGACTCTGAGACCCTGAGACAATGAGACCCTGAGACACTGAGACAATGAGACACTGAGACCCTGAGGCACTGGGACACTGAGTCCGTGAGACCCAGAGACCTAAAGACACTGAAACACTGAGACCCTGAGACACTGAGACATTGAGGCACAGAGACCCAGAGACCCTGAGACTCTGAGAGACAGTGACACTGAGGCGCAGAAACCCAGAGACCCAGAGGCCCAGAGACACAGAGACCCAGAGACCTTGAGACACTGAGTTCCTGAGACCCTGAGACCCTGAGACACTGAGATCCTGAGACCCTGAGACATTGAGAGACTGAGACCCTGAAACCCCAAGGCCCTGAGACCATGTGACCCAGAGACCCTGCGACCCTGCAACCCAGAGACCCTGAGGCGCTGAGACCCTGTGACCCAGAGATCCTGAGACCCAAAGACCCTGTGACCCTGAGACATTGAGACCCTGAGACAATGAGACCCTGAGACATTGAGACACTGAGACCCTGAGACCTTGAGGCACTGAGACAACGAGACACTGAGGCCCTGAGCCCCTGAGACACTGTGACTTTGAGACTCTGAGACCCTGAGACAATGAGACCTGAGACATTGAGACACTGAGACAATGAGATACTGAGACCCTGAGGCACTGGGACACTGAGACCGTGAGACCCAGAGACCAAGAGATCCTGAGATCCTGAGACACTGAGACCATGAGACACTGAGACACTGAAACCCAGAGACCCAGAGACCCTGAGGCACTGAGACAATGAGACCCAGAGACACAGAGACCTTGAGAAACTGAGAAGTGAGACCCAGAGAATCGGAGACCCTGAGACCTTGAGGCACTGAGACAATGAGACACTGAGGCCCTGAGCCCCTGAGACACTGCGACACTGACACTCAGAGACCCTGATACAATGAGACCCTGAGACACTGAGACAATGAGACACTGAGACCCTGAGGCACTGGGACACAGAGACCCTGAGACACAGAGACAGTGAGACCCAGAGACCTAGAGACCCAGAGAACCAGAGATCCAGAGACCTTGAGACACTGAGACACTGAGTCCCTGAGACACTGAGACCCTGAGACCCAGGGACACTGAGACAGTGAGCTACAGAGACCCTGAGACCCTGAAAAAATGAGACCCAGAGACACAAAGACCCGAAGACCCAGAGACCCAGAGACCCTGAGATAATGCGACCCTGAGACAGTGAGATACAGAGACACTGAGACACTGAGACAATGAGACCCTGAGACACTCAGACACTGAGACACTCAGACACTGAGACACTGAGACCCTGAGACCCTGAGGCTCTGAGACCCGGAGACCCTGAGACACTGAAATCCTGAGACACTGAGGTCCTGAGACACTGAGACTCTGTGAGACACTGAGACACTGCGACCCTGAGACCCTGAGACATTGAGACACTGAGACCCTGAGTCCCCGGGACCCTGAGACCCAGAGATCCGGAGACCCTGAAACACTGAGACCCTGAGAGCCAGAGACACTGAGACACTAAGACAGTGAGCTACAGAGACCCTGAGACACTGAGAAACTGAAACCCAAAGACACAGAGACCTGAAGACCCAGAGACATAGAGGCCCCGATACACTGAGACACCGAGACAGTGAGACACTGAGACACAGAGACCGTGAGATGCAGAGACCCTATGAATCTGAGACACTGAGACCCTGAGACCCAGAGACCAAGAGACACTGAGACCCTAAGACCCTGAGACACTGAGACCGTGAGACCCTGCGACACTGCAACACAGAGACCCAGAGACCCTGGGACCCTGAGACACTGAGACTCAGAGACCCAGAGACCCTGAGACATTGAGGTCCTGAGACCCTGAGAAACTGAGACACTGAGATCCTGAGACCCTGAGACATTGAGAGACTAAGACCCAGAGACCCTGAGACCCAGAGACCCGGGGACCCTGAGACATTGAGACCCTGAGACAATGAGACACTGAGACATTGAGACCCTGAGACCCTGAGACAATGAGACACTGAGACAACGAGACACTTGAGGCCCTGAGCCCCTGAGAAACTGAGACTCTGAGACCCTGACACAATGAAACCCTGAGACACTGAGACACTGAGGCAATGAGACACTGAGACCCTGCGACACTGGGACACAGAGACCGTGAGACCTAGAGACCCTGAGAATCTGAGACACTGAGACCCTGAGACCCAGACACCTAGAGACACTGAGAACCTCAGACACTGAGACCCTGAGACTCTGCGACACTGAGACACAGAGATCCAGAGACCCTGGGACCCTGAGACACTGAGACTCGGAGACCCTGAGACACAGAGGTCCTGAGACCCCGAGACCCAGAGACCCTGGGACCCTGAGACATTGAGACCCTGAGACACTGAGACCTTGAGGCAATGAGACAACGAGACACTGAGGCCCTGAGCCCCTGAGACACTGCGACACTGAGTCCCTGAGACAATGAGACCCTGAGACACTGAGACAATGAGACACTGAGAGCCTGAGGCACTGGGACACTGAGACCGTGAGACCCACAGACCAAGAGACACTGAGACCCTGAGACAGTGAGACACTGAGAGAATGAGACTCAGAAAGCCTGAGACACTGAGACATTGAGGCACAGAGACCCTGAGACACTGAGAAACTGAGACCCAGAAGTCCTGAGACCCTGAGAGACAGTGACACTAAGACACAGAAACCCAGAGACCCAGAGGCCCAGAGACACAGAGACCCTGAGACCTTGAGACACTAAGACCCTGAGACACTGGAAAACTGAGACCCAGAGACCCTGAGACATTTAAAAACTGAGACACAGAGACCCAGATATCCAGAGACCCTGAGACCCAGAGACTCAGAGACTCTGAGAACCAGAGACACTGTGACACAGAGACTCAGAAACCCTGAGACCGTGAGACCCTGAGAAACTGAGACCCAGAGACCCTGAGACACAGAGACAGTGAGGCCTAGAGACCCAGAAACCCTGAGACCGTGAGACCCTAAGAAACTGAGACCCAGAGACACAGAGACCCTGAGACACAGAGACAGTGAGACCCAGAGACCTAGAGACCCAGAGAACCAGAGATCCAGAGACCCTGAGACACTGAGACACTGAGACCCAGAGACACTGAGACAGTGAGCTATAGAGACCCTGAGACCCTGAAAAAATGAGACCCAGAGACACAAAGACCCGAAGACCCAGAGACCCAGAGACCCTGAGACAATGCGACCCTGAGACAGTGAGATACAGAGACACTGAGACACTGAGACCCTGAGACGCTGAGATACTCAGACACTGAGACACTGAGAGCCTGAGACCCTGAGGCTCTGAGACCCAGAGACCCTGAGACCCTGAGACACTGAGATCCTGAGACACTGAGACCCTTTGAGACACTGAGACA
This sequence comes from Carcharhinus amblyrhynchos, assembly GCF_965287045.1. Taxonomy (NCBI): domain Eukaryota; kingdom Metazoa; phylum Chordata; class Chondrichthyes; order Carcharhiniformes; family Carcharhinidae; genus Carcharhinus; species Carcharhinus amblyrhynchos. The sequence continues at coordinate 1,007,527 of NC_137350.1, forward strand.
CTGCGACCCTGAGACCCTGAGACATTGAGACACTGAGACCCTGAGTCCCCGAGACCCTGAGACACAGAGACCCAGAGACCCTGGGACCCTGAGACACTGAGACTCAGAGAACCACAGACCCTGAGACACTGAGGTCTTGAGACCCTGAGACCCTGAGACACTGAGATCCTGAGACCCTGAGACACTGAGACACTGAGACCCTGAAATCCAAAGGCCCTGAGACCCTACGACCCAGAGACCCTGAGACCCTGCAACCCAGAGGCCCTGAGGCACTGAGACCCTGAGACCCAGAGACCCTGGGACCCTGAGACATTGAGACCCTGAGACAATGAGACACTGAGACATTGAGACACTGAGACCCTGAGACCCTGAGGCACTGAGACAACGAGACACTGTGGCCCTGAGCCCCTGAGACACTGCGACACTGACACTCTGAGACCGTGAGACAATGAGACCCTGAGACACTGAGACTCTGAGACAATGAGACACTGAGACCCTGAGGCACTGGGACACTGAGACCGTGAGACCCAGAGACCAAGAGACACTGAGACACTGAGAGCCTGAGACTCAGAGACCCTGAGACACTGAGACATTGAGGCACAGAAATCCAGAGATACTGAGACAGTGAGCTACAGAGTCCCTGAGACCCTGAAAAAATGAGACCCAGAGAGACAGTGACACTGAGACACAGAAAACCGGAGACCCAGAGGCCCAGAGACACAGAGACTCTGAGACCTTGAGACACGAATACCCTGAGACACTGGAAAACTGAGGCCCAGAGACCCTGAGACATTTAAAAACTGAGACACTGAGACACTGAGACCCAGATATCCAGAGACCCTGAGACCCTGAGACCCAGAGACTCAGAGACTCTGAGAACCTGAGACACTGTGACACAGAGACCCAGAAACCCTGAGACCGTGAGACCCTGAGAAACTGACTCCCAGAGACACAGAGCCCCTGAGACACAGAGACAGTGAGACCCAGAGACCCTGAGACCCAGAGACACTGAGACTCTGAGACTCAGAGACCCAGAGACACTGAGACTCTAAGACAGTGAGCTACAGAGACCCTGAGACCCTGAGAAACTGAGACCCAGAGACCCGAAGACCCAGAGACCCAGAGACCCTGAGACAATGCGACCCTGAAACAGTGAGATACAGAGACACTGAGACACTGAGACCCTGAGACGCTGATACACTTAGACACTGAGACACTGGGACCCAGAGACCCTGAGACGCAGAGAACCAGAGGCCCTGAGACCCAGAGACCCTGAGACAATGCGACCCTGAAACAGTGAGATACAGAGACACTGAGACACTGAGACCCTGAGACGCTGATACACTTAGACACTGAGACACTGGGACCCAGAGACCCTGAGACGCAGAGAACCAGAGACCCTGAGACCCAGAGACACACAGACCCTGAGATACAGAGATGCAGTGACTCTGGGACCCTGAGACCCAGAGACACTGAGATCCTGAGGCACTGAGACACTGAGACACTGAGACCCAGAGACGCAGTGACTCAGAGACCCTGAAACCCAGAGACCCAGAGACACATAGACCCTGAGTCACTGAGACAGCGAGACACTGAGACACTGAGACCCTGAGACCTTGAGACACTGAGACACTGCGACACTGAGACCCTGAGACCCTGAGACACTGAAAGACTGAAACAGTGCCACCCGGAAACCCTGAGACACTGAGTCCCAGAGACGCAGAGACCCTGAAACCCTGAGACCCAGAGACACAGAGACACTGAGGTCCTGAGACCCTGAGACACTGAGGTCCTGAGACACTGAGATCCCGAGACCCTGAGACACTGAGACATTGAGACACTGAGACCCTGAAACCCAGAGGCCCTGAGACCCTGCGACCCAGAGGCCCTGAGGCACTGAGACCCTGAGACCCAGAGACCCTGGGAACCTGAGACATTGAGACCCTGACACAATGAGACACTGAGGCATTGAGACCCTGAGACCTTGAGGCACTGAGACAACGAGACACCGAGGCCCTGAGCCCCTGAGAAACTGAGACTCTGAGACCCTGACACAATGAAACCCTGAGACACTGAGACACTGAGGCAATGAGACACTGAGACCCCACGACACTGGGACACAGAGACCGTGAGACCCAGAGACCCTGAGAATCTGAGACACTGAGACCCTGAGACCCAGAGACTAAGAGACACTGAGACCCTCAGACACTGAGACCCTGAGACTCTGCGACACTGAGACACAGAGATCCAGAGACCCTGGGACCCTGAGACACTGAGAGTCGGAGACCCTGAGACCCAGAGACCCTGGGACCCTGGGACCCAGGGACATTAAGACCCTGAGACAATGAGACACTGAGACATTGCGACACTGAGACACTGAGACCTTGAGGCACTGAGACAACGAGACACTGAGGCCCTGAGCCCCTGAGACACTGCGACACTGAGTCCCTGAGACAATGAGACACTGAGACACTGAGACAATGAGACACTGAGAGCCTGAGGCACTGGGACACTGAGACCGTGAGACCCACAGACCAAGAGACACTGAGATCCTGAGACAGTGAGACACTGAGAGAATGAGACTCAGAAACCCTGAGACACTGAGACATTGAGGCACAGAGACCCTGAGACACTGAGACCCAGAAATCCTGAGACCCTGAGAGACAGTGACACTAAGACACAGAAACCCAGAGACCCAGAGGCCCAGAGACACAGAGACCCTGAGACCTTGAGACACTAAGACCCTGAGACACTGGAAAACTGAGACCCAGAGACCCTGAGAAATTTAAAAACTGAGACACAGAGACCCAGATATCCAGAGACCCTGAGACCCAGAGACTCAGAGACTCTGAGAACCAGAGACACTGTGACACAGAGACTCAGAAACCCTGAGACCGTGAGACCCTGAGAAACTGAGACCCAGAGACCCTGAGACACAGAGACAGTGAGACCTAGAGACCCAGAAACTCTGAGACCGTGAGACCCTGAGAAACTGAGACCCAGAGACCAGAGACACAGAGACCCTGAGACACAGAGACAGTGAGACCCAGAGACCTAGAGACACAGAGAACCAGAGATCCAGAGACCCTGAGACACTGAGACCCTGAGACCCTGAGACACTGAGACCCTGAGACCCAGAGACACAGAGACAGTGAGCTACAGAGACCCTGAGACCCTGAAAAAATGAGACCCAGAGACACAAAGACCCGAAGACCCAGAGACCCAGAGACCCTGAGATAATGCGACCCTGAGACAGTGAGATACTGAGACCCTGAGACGCTGAGATACTCAGACACCGAGACACTGAGACACTGAATCCCCGAGACCCTGAGACACAGAGATCCAAAGACCCTGAAACACTGAGACACAGAGACCCAGAGACCCTGGGACCGTGAGACACTGAGACTCACAGACCCAGAGACCCTGAGGCACTGAGGTCCTGGGACCCTGAGACACAGATCCTGAGACCCTGAGACACTGAGACACTGAGACCCTCAAATCCAAAGGCCCTGAGACCCTACGACCCAGAGACCCTGAGACCCTGCAACCCAGAGGTCCTGAGGCACTGAGACCCTGAGACCCAGACACCCTGGGACCCTGAAACATTGAGACCCTGAGACAATGAGACACTGAGACATTGAGACACTGAGACCCTGAGACCTTAAGGCACTGAGACAACGAGACACTGAGGCCCTGAGCCCCTGAGGTCCTGAGGCACTGAGACCCTGAGACCCAGAGACCCTGGGACCCTGAAACATTGAGACCCTGAGACAATGAGACACTGACACTCTGAGACCCTGAGACAATGAGACCCTGAGACACTGAGACAATCAGACACTGAGACCCTGAGGCACTGGGACACTGAGACCGTGAGACCCAGAGACCAAGAGACACTGAGACCCTTAGACACTGAGAGCCTGAGACTCAGAAACCCAGAGACCCAGAGGCCCAGAGACACAGAGACCCTGAGACCTTGAGACACGAAGACCCTGAGACACTGGAAAACTGAGGCCCAGAGACCCTGAGACATTTAAAAACTGAGACACTGAGACCCAGATATCCAGAGACCCTGAGACCCAGAGACTCAGAGACTCTGAGAAACAGAGACACTGTGACGCAGAGACCCAGAAACCCGGAGACCATGAGACCCTGAGAAACTGAGACCCAGAGACACGGAGACCTTGAGACACAGAGACAGTGAGACCCAGAGACCAAGAGACCCAGAGACCCTGAGACACTGTGACCCTGAGACCCAGAGACACTGAGACCCTGAGACCCAGAGACCCAGAGACACTGAGACTCTAAGACAGTGAGCTACAGAGACCCTGAGAAACTGAGACCCAGAGACACAGAGACCCGAAGTCCCAGAGACCCAGAGACCCTGAGACAATGCGACCCTGAAACAGTGAGATACAGAGACACTGAGACACTGAGACACTGAAACGCTGATACACTTAGACACTGAGACACTGAGACCCTGAGACCCTGAGACACTGAGACCCTGAGACCCAGTGACCCTGGGACCCAGAGACCCTGAGACGCAGAGAACCAGAGACCCTGAGACCCAGAGACACAGAGACCCTGAGATACAGAGATGCAGTGACTCAGGGACACTGAGACCCAGAGACACTGAGATCCTGAGGCACTGAGGCACTGAGACACTGAGACACAGAGACCCTGAGACCCAGAGACGCAGTGACTCAGAGACACTGAAACCCAGAGACCCAGAGACACAGAGACCCTGAGTCACTGAGACAGTGAGACACTGAGACATGAGACCCTGAGACCTTGAGGCACTGAGACACAGAGAAACTGAGGCCCAGAGACCCTGAGACACTGAGACCCAGAGACTGAGAGACCCAGAGCCCAGAAACCCAGAGATCAAGAGAACCTGAGATCCTGAATCCCAGAGACACTGAGACCCAATGACCCAGACACCCTGAGACCCAGAGACCCTGAAAACCGAAGACACTGAGACTCTGAGACACTGAGAGTCTGAGGCACTGAGACCCAGTGTCCCAGAGACACTGAGACTCTGAGACCCACAGACCCAGAGACCCTGAGACATTGAGACACTGAGACACTGAGACCCTGAGACACTGAGACCCTGAGACACTGAGACACTGAGACACTGAGGCCCACAGACCCAGAGACACTGAGACACTGAGACCCAGATACCCTGAGACACTGAGACACTGACTCACAGAGACCCAGAGACACTGAGAAACTGAGAAACTGAGACACTGAGACCCAGAGACCGAGAGACCCAGAACCGAAGGAACCAGTGACCCGGAAACCCAAAGACTCAGAGACCATGAGATCCTGAGACGCTGAGACATTGAGACATTGAGACCCAGAGACCCTGACACCCAGAGGCCCAGAGATCCAGAGACACTGAGGTGCAGGGACCCAGAGACCCTGAGACACTGAGACTCTGAGACACTGAGACCATGAGACACTGAAACCCAGAGACCCAGAGGCACTGAGACAATGAGACCCTGAGACCCAGAGACACTGAGACACTTTGACATGGAGACCCAGAGATCCTGAGACCCAGAGATACTGTGACCAAGAGACCCAGAAACCCTGAGACCCAGAGACCATGAGATACTGAGACATGAGACACTGAGACCCTGAGACTTTGAGACACTGAGACCCTGAGACCCTGAGACCCAGAGACAATGGGACCCTGAGACACTGAGACCCTGAGACACTGAGACCCTGAGCCCCTGAGACCCAGAGACCCTGAGACATGAGACACTGAGACCCTGAGACATTGAGACACTGAGACCCAGAGACACTGAGACACTGGGACCCTGAGACACTGAGACCCAGAGACCCTGAGACACTGAGACCCTGAGACCCAGAGACACAGAGACACAGAGACTAAGAGACCCTGAGACTCTGAGACACTGAGACCCTGAGACCCAGAGACCCTGAGACACTGACACACAGAGACCCAGAGACCCTGAGAAACTGAGACACTGAGACCCAGAGACCGAGAGACCCGGAGACCGAGGGAACCAGTGATCCAGAAACCCAAAGACCCAGAGACCCTGAGACCCTGGGATCCTGAGACACTGAGACATTGAGACCCAGAGATCCTGAGACCAAGAGATCCAGAGGCACTGAGGCGCAGGGACCCAGAGACCCAGAGACCCAGAGACACTGAGACAATGAGACCCAGAGACACTGAGACCCAGAGACACAGAGACCTTGAGAAACTGAGAAATGAGACCCAGAGAATCTGAGACCCTGAGACCCAGAGACACTGAGACACTTCGACACTGAGACCCAGAGATCCTGAGACACAGAGACACTGAGACCCAGAGACCCAGAAACCCTGAGACACAGAGACCCAGAGACCCTGAGACACTGAGACCCTGAGACACTTAGACACAGAACCCAGAGACACTGAAACACTGAGGCCCAGAGACACTGAGACACAGAGACACTGAGACCCTGAGAGACAGTGACACTGAGACACAGAAACCCAGAGACCCAGAGGCCCAGAGACACAGAGACCCTGAGACCTTGAGACACTAAGACCCTGAGACACTGGAAAACTGAGACCCAGAGACCCAGAGACTCTGAGAACCTGAGACACTGTGACACAGAGACCCAGAAACCCAGAGACCCTGAGACACAGAGACAGTGAGACCCAGAGACCTAGAGACCCAGAAACCCTGAGACCGTGAGACCCTGAGAAACTGAGACACAGAGACACAGAGACCCTGAGACACAGAGACACAGAGACACAGAGACCTAGAGACCCAGAGAACCAGAGATCCTGAGACCCAGAGACACTGAGACCCAATGACCCAGACACCCTGAGACCCAGAGACCCAGAAAAGCAAAGACACTGAGACCCTGAGACACTGAGAGACTGAGGCACTGAGACCCAGTGTCCCAGAGAAACTGAAACCCTGAGACCCAGGGACCCAGAGACCTTGAGACATTGAGACACTGAGACCCTGAGACACTGAGACCCTCAGACACTGAGAAACTGAGACCCTGAGACACTGAGGTACTGAGACCCTGAGACACTGAACTCAGAGACCCTGAGACAGTGAGACCCAGAGACACTGAGACACTGAGACCCAGAGACCCTGAGACACTGAGGCATTGACTCACGGAGACCCAGAGACACTGAGAAACTGAGAACTGAGACCCAGAGACCGAGAGACCCAGAACCGAGGGAACCAGTGACCCAGAAACCTAAAGACTCAGAGACCATGAGACCCTGAGATGCTGAGACATTGAGACCCAGAGACCCTGAAACCCAGAGACCCAGAGATCCAGAGACACTGAGGCGCAGGGACCCAGAGACCCTGAGACACTGAGACTCTGAGACACTGAGACCATGAGACACTGAAACCCAGTGACCCAGAGACACTGAGACAATGAGACCCTGAGACCCAGACACACTGAGACACTTTGACACGGAGACCCAGAGATCCTGAGACCCAGAGACACTGTGATCCAGAGACCCAGAAACCATGAGACCCAGAGACCCAGAGACCCTGAGACACTGAGACATGAGACACTGAGACCCTGAGACATTGAGACACTGAGAACCTGAGACCCTGAGACACTGGGACCCTGAGACACTGAGACCCAGAGACCCTGAGACACTGAGACCCTGAGACCCAGAGACTCTGTGACACTGAGACACAGAGACCCTGAGACACTGAGACACAGAGACCCTGAGACCCAGAGACCCAGAGACACTGAGACACAGAGACCCAGAGACCCTGAGAGACTGAGAGACTGAGACACTGACTCACAGAGACCCAGAGACCCTGAGAAACTGAGACACTGAGACCCAGAAACCGAGAGGCCCAGAGACCCGGAGACACAGAGACCCAGAGACCCAAAGACCCAGAGACCCAGAGATCCTGAGACCCAGAGATCCTGAGACCCAGAGACACTGAGACCCAATGACCCAGACACCCTGAGACCCAGAGACACTGAGACCCAGAAACCCTGAGACACTGAGACCCTCAGACCCTGAGACACTGAGAGACTGAGACACTGAGACCCAGTGTCCCAGAGACCCAGAAAGGCTGAAACCCAGGGACCCACAGACCCTGAGACATTGGGACACTGAGATCCTGAGAACCTGAGACACTGAGACCCAGAGACCCAGAGATCCTGAGACACTGAGACTGAGAGACCCTGAGACCCTGAGACCCTGAGACTGAGAGACACAGAGCCCAGAAACCCAGAGATCCAGAGACACTGAGACCCAATGACCCAGACACCCTGAGACCCAGAGACCCTGAGACACTGAGACCTAGAGACCCTGAGACACTGAGAGACTGAGACACTGAGACCCAGTGTCCCAGAGACCCAGAGGCTCTGAGGCCCAGAGATGCAGAGACCTGAGACTTTGAGATACTGAGATCCTGAGACCATGAGACCCTGAGACACTGAGACCCAGAGACCCAGAGATAATGAGACACTGAGACCCTGAGACACTGAGTGACTGAACCCAGAAACCCTGAGACACTGAGACACTGAGACCCAGAGACCCTAAGACCCTGAGACCCTGACACTCTGAGACCCTGAGGCCCTGAGACACTGAGAGACTGAGACCCACTGTCCCAGAGACGCTGGGATTCTGAGACCCAGGGACCCAGAGTCGCTGAGACATTGAGACACTGAAATCCTGAGACCCTGAGACACTGAGACAGTGAGACACTGAGACAGTGAGACCCTGAGACACTGAGACCCAGAGACCCTGGGACAGTGAGACACTGAGACCCTGAGACACTGAGACACGGAGATACTGAGACCATGACACACTGAGACAGTGAGACACAGAGACCCTGAGAAACTGAGACCCATAGACCCTGAGACTGTGAGACAGTGAGATACTGAGACACTGAGACACTGAGACTCTGAGAACCTGAGACACTGAGACACTGAGACCCTGAAACAGTGAGACACTGAGACACTGCGACCCTTAGACACTGAGACTGTGAGGCACAGTGACCCTGAGACACAGATACACTGAGACACTGATAAACTGAGACACAGAGACCCTGAGACTCTGAGACACTGAGAAACTGAGACCCTGAGACCCTGAGATACTGAGACATGAGACACTGAGACCCTGAGACATTGAGACACTGAGACCCTGAGATCCTGAGACACTGGGACCCTGAGACACTGAGACCCTGAGACCCAGAGACCCTGAGACACTGAGACCCAGAGACCCTGCGATACTGAGACACTGAGACACTGAGACCCAGAGACCCTAAGACCCTGAGACCCTGACACTCTGAGACCCTGAGGCCCTGAGACACTGAGAGACTGAGACCCACTGTCCCAGAGACGCTGGGACTCTGAGACCCAGGGACCCAGTGACCCTGAGACATTGAGACACTGAAATCCTGAGACACTGAGACACTGAGACAGTGAGACACTGAGACAGTGAGACCCTGAGACACTGAGACCCAGAGACCCTGGGACAGTGAGACACTGAGACCCTGAGACACTGAGACACGGAGATACTGAGACCATGACACACTGAGACACAGAGACCCTGAGACACTGAGACACTGAGACCCTGAAACAGTGAGACACTGAGACGCTGAGACCCTTAGACACTGAGACAGTGAGGCACAGCGACCCTGAGGCACAGATACACTGAGACACTGATAAACTGAGACACAGAGACCCTGAGACTCTGAGACACTGAGAAACTGAGACCCTGAGACCTTGAGATACTGAGACATGAGACACTGAGACCCTGAGACGTTGAGACCCTGAGACCCTGAGACCCTGAGACACTGGGACCCTGACACACTGCGACCCTGAGACCCAGAGACCCTGAGACAGTGAGACCCAGAGACCCTGAGATACTGAGACATGAGACACTGAGACCCTGAGACATTGAGACACTGAGACCCTGAAATCCTGAGACACTGGGACCCTGAGACACTGAGACCCTGAGACCCAGAGATCCTGAGACACTGAGACCCAGAGACCCTGAGACACTGAGACCCTGAGACCCAGTGACCCTGAGACCCAGAGACCCTGGGACACTGAGACCCTGTGACACTGAGAGACTGAGACCCAGTATCCCAGAGACGCTGGGACTCTGAGACCCAGGGACCCAGAGACCCTGAGACATTGAGACACTGAAATCCTGAGACCGTGAGACACTGAGAGACTGAGACACTGCAACCCTGAAACCCTGAGACCCTGAGACACTGAGACCCAGAGACGCAAGGACCCTGAAACCCTGAGACCCAGAGACCCAAAGACACTGAGACAGTGAGACACTGAGACTCTGAGACCCTGAGACCTTGAGAAACTGAGACACTGAGGTCCTGAGCCCCTGAGACACTGAGACATTGAGACTCTGAGACCCTGAGACAATGAGACACTGAGACCCTGAGATACTGAGACACTGAGACCCAGAGACCCAGAGACGCAGAGACCCTGTGACCATGGGACCCAGAGAACCTGAGACACTGAGACACTGATTCCCAGGTACCCTGAGACCCAGAGACATAGAGCCCCTGAGACCCTGAGGCTCTGAGACACTGAGACAGTGAGACACTGAGACACTGAGACCCAGAGGCCCAGAGGCCAACAGACCCAGAGACCCAAAGGCACAGAGACACTGAGATCCAGAGACCCCGAGACTCTGAGATCCAGAGAGCCTGAGACACTGAGACACAGAGGCCCAGAGACCTTGAAACACTGAGACACAGAGATCCTGAGACCCAGAGACCCAGAGAAACAGAAACCCTAAGGCCCTGAGACCCTGACACTCTGAGACCCTGAGGCCCTGAGACCCAGAGACCCTGAGACACTGAGTCACTGAGACACTGAGAAACTGAGTCCCTGATACCCTGAGACACTGAGACCCGGAGAACCTGAGACCCTGAGACACTGAGACACTGAGACTCAGAGACCCAGAGACCCTGAGAGACTGAGAGACTGAGACGCTGACTCAGAGAGACCCAGAGACCTTGAGAAACTGAGACCCAGAGCCCCAGAGACCCTGAGACACTAAGACATGAAGACACTGAGACCCGGAGACACTGAGACCCAGAGATGCAGCGACCCTGTGACCATGGGACCCAGAGAACCTGAGACACTGAGACACTGATTCCCAGGGACCCAGAGCCCCTGAGACCCTGAGGCCCTGAGACACTGCGACCCAGAGACCCTGACACCCTGAGACCCTGAGACACTAAGACACTGAGACAGTGAGACACTGAGACACTGAGACCCAGAGGCACAGACGCCCACAGACCCAGAGACCCAAAGACACAGAGACACTGAGACCTAGAGATCCTGAGACACTGAGACCCAGAGACCGTGAAAAACTGAGACCCAGAGACACTGAGACCCAGAGTCCCTAAGACCCTGAGACCCTTACACTCTGAGACCCTGAGGTCCTGAGACACTGAGAGACTGAGACCCAGTGACCCAGAGGCGCTGAGACTCTGAGACCCAGGGACCCAGAGACCCTGAGACATTGAGACACTGAGATCCTGAGACCCTGAGACACTGAGACAGTGAGACACTGAGACAGTGAGACCCTGAGACCATCAGACCCTGAGACACTGAGACCATGAGACCATGAGACCCTGAGACACTGAGACACTGTGTCAGTGAGATACTGAGGCCCTGAGACACTGAGGCACTGAACCCAGCGACCCTGAGACACTGAGACCCAGAGACACTGAGACGCAGGGACCCAGAGACCCTGAGACACTGAGACACTGAGACACTGAGACACTGAGACCCTGAGACACTGAGACCATGAGACACTGAAACCCGGAGACCCAGAGACCCTGAAACACTGCGACAATGAGACCCTGAGACACTGAGGCCCAGAGACACAGAGACACAGAGACCCTGAGTGCCTGAGACCCAGAGACCCTGAGACACTGAGACGCTGAGACCCTGAGTCCCTGAGATAATGAGACCCAGTGACCCAGAGACACTGAGACCCTGAGACAGTGAGACACTGAGACCCAGAGACCCCGAGAAACTGAGACCCAGAAGCCCACAGTCCCAGAGACCCAAAGGCAAAGAGACACTGAGACACTGAGACCCTGAGACTCTGAGACACTGAGACACTGAGTCCCAGAGACGCAGTGACACAGAGACCCTGAGACCCTGAGACACTGAGACAGTGAGTCAATGAGACTCTGAGACCCTGAGACCTTGAGATACTGAGATACTGAGGTCCTGAGCCCCTGAGACCCTGAGACATTGAGACCATGAGACACTGAGACACTGAGACTCAGAGACCCTGAGAATCTGATTCCCAGAGACCCAGAGACCCAGAGACACTGAGAAACTGAAAGCAAGAGACCCAAAGGCCCAGAGACACAAAGACATAGAGACACAGAGACCCAGAGACCCTGAGACACTGAGACGCAGAGATGCAGAGACACTGAGACCCAGTGACCCAGACACACAGAGACCCTGAGACCCTGAGACTCTTAGACCCTGAGACCCTGAGACCCAGGGACCCAGAGATCCAGAGACCCTGAGATACTGAGACCCTGAGGCACAGAGACACTGAGACCCTGAGTACCAGAGATGCAGAGACCCTGAGACCCTGAAACACCTGGACAGTGAGAAGCTGAGACCCTGAGGCCCTGAGACCCTGAGACACTGAGACCCTGAAATGAAGAGACACTGCGACACTGAAACCCTGAGACCCTGAGACACTGAGACCCAGAGTCCCAGAGACCCTGAGACACTGAGACCCTGAGGCCCTGAGAGACTGAGACACTCAGACACTGAGTCCCTGAGACACTGAGTCCCTGAGACTCTGAGTTACTGAGACACAGTGACCCTGAGACCCTGAGAAATGGAGACCCAGAGACCCAGGGACACAGAGGCCCTGAGACACAGAGACAGTGAGACCCACAGACCAAGAGACCCGGAGTACCAGAGATCCAGAGCCCCTGAGACCCTAGACAATGAGGCCCAGACACTCAATGACCCAGAGACCATGAGACACTGAGGCACTGAGACACAGAGGCCCTGAGACCCTGAGAAACTGATACCCAGAGACCCTGAGAAACTGAGACACTGAGACCCAGAGATCCTGAGGCCGTGAGACAGTGAGATACTGAGACAATGAGGCCCTGAAACAATGAGACACTGAGACCCTTAGACGCTGAGACACTGAGGCCCAGTGACCCTGAGACACAGATACACTGAGATACTGAGACACTGATAAACTGAGAAACTGAGTCCTTGAGATCCTGAGAAACTGAGACCCAGAGATCCTGAGACACTGAGACCCTGAGATGCTGAGACATGAGACACTGAGACCCTGATACACTGAGACACTGAGACCCAGAGACACTGAGACCCAGAGACCCTGAGACACTGAGACCCTGATACCCAGTGACCCTGAGACCCAGAGACCCTGAGACCCAGAGACCCTGTGACACTGAGACACTGAGACCCTGAGACCCTGAGAGACTGAGACACTGCAACCCGGAAACCCTGAGACCTTGAGAAACTGAGAACCAGAGACGCAGAGACCCTGAAACCCTGAGACTCAGAGACCCAGAGACACTGAGACCCTGAGACACTGAGACACTGAGACAGTGAGACACTGAGACTCTGAGACCCTGAGACCTGGAGGAACTGAGACACTGAGGCCCAGAGACACTGAGATCCAGAGAGCCAGAGACACTGAGACACAGAGAGATTGAGATCCAGAGAGCCAGAGACACTGAGACACAGAGATCCAGAAACCCTGAGACACTGAGATGCAGAGACCCAGAGACCCTGAGAGACTGAGACACTGACTCAAGATACCCAGAAACCCTGAGAAACTGAGACACTGAGACACAGAGAGCGAGAGACCCAAAGACCGAGAGACACAGAGTCCAGAAACCCAGAGATCCAGAGACCCTGAAATCCTGAGACCCAGAGACACTGAGACCCAATGACCCAGACACCCTGAGACCCAGAGACCCAGAAACCCTGAGACACTGAGACCCTGAGACACTGAGAGACTGAGACACTGAGACCCTGAGACACTGAGATACTGTGACCCTGAGACACTGAGACACTGCGACACTGAGACACTGCGACACTGAGACCCTGAGACCCAGAGACGCAGAGACCCTGAGACACAGTCAGCCAGGGACGCTGAGACCCTGAAAAAATGATACCTAGATACGCCGAGACACTGAGACACTGAAACCGAGAAACAAAGAGCCACTGAGAAACTGAGACACAGAGACCCAGAGACACTGAGACCCAGAGACCCCGAGACCCAGAGACACTGTGACACTGAGAACCAGAGACACAGAGACCCTGAGACTCTGAGACCCAGAGATCCAGAGACCCTGAGACACAGAAACCCTGAGACCCAGAGTCACTGAGGCCCATTGAACCAGACACCCTGAGACCCAGAGACCGGAGACCCAGAAACCCTGAGACACTGAGACCATGAGACCCAGAGACCAGAGACCCAGAAACCCTGAGACACTGAGACCATGAGACCCTGAGACACTGAGACCATGAGACCCTGAGACCCAGAGGCCCAGAGACCCATAGACCTAGAGACCCAAAGACACAGAGACACTGAGACCCTGAGACATTGAGACACTGAGATCCTGAGACCATGAGACCATGAGACACTGAGACACTGAGACAGTGAGACCCTGAGACCATGAGACCCTGAGACACTGAGACCCAGAGACCCTGAGACAGTGAGACACTGAGACACTGGGATACTGAGACCCTGAGACACTGAGACCCAGAGACCCAGAGACCCTGAGACACTGAGACACTGACTCACAGAGACCCTGAGAAACTGAGACAGTGAAACCCAGAGACTGAGAGACCCAGAGACTGAGGGAACCACTGACTCAGAAACCCAAAGACCCTGAGATCCTGAGATCCTGCGACGCTGAGACATTGAGACCCAGAGACCCTGAGACCCAGAGATCCAGAGACACTGAGACGCAGGGACCCAGAGACCCTGAGACACTCAGACCCTGAGACAATGAGACACTGAGCCACTGAGACACTGGTACACTGAGACATTGAGACCCTGAGACACTGAGACAGTGAGAAACTGAGATCCTGAGACACTGAGACCCTGAGTCCCTGAGACACTGAGACCCTGAGACACTGAGAGCACAAGACCCTGAGACACTGAGACTCTGAGATGCTGAGACACAGAGATGCTGAGACCCTGAGACACTGAGACCCAGAGTCCAAGAGACCCAGAGACCCTGAGACACAGAGACACGGAGACACTATGACCCTGAGACCCTGGGACACTGAGACACTAAGATCATTAGACACTGAGGCACCGAGACCCTGAGACACTGAGACCTTGAGACATTGAGACACTGAGACCCTGAGGCCCTGAGAGACTGAGACCCTGAGACACTCACACACTGAGTCCCTGAGACACTCACACACTGAGTCCCTGAGACACTGAGACACAGTGACCCTGAGAGCCTGAGAAACTGAGACCCAGAGACACAGAGAGCCTGAGACACAGAGCCAGTGAGACCCACAGACCAAGTGACTCAGAGAACCAGAGATCCAGAGATCCAGAGACCTTGAGACCCTGAGACACTGAGACCCAGACACGCAGTGACCCGGAGACCCTGAGAAACTGAGACCCAGAGACCAAGAGACTGAATGACCCTGAGACCCAGAGACCATGAGACCGTGAGACAGTGAGATACTGAGACAATGAGACAGTGAGACACTGAGACACTGAGACACTGAGACACTGATACCTTGAGACACTAAGACCCTGAGACACTGAGGCATGAGACCCTGAAACAGTGAGATACTGAGAGACAGAGTCCCTGAGACACTGAGAAACTGAGACCCTGAGATACTGAGACACTGAGAACCTGAGACACTGAGACACTGCGCCACTGAGAGCCTGAGATCCTGAGACCCAGACACACAGAGACCCTGAGACACAGAGACACTGAGACCCTGAGAAGCTGACACCCAGAGACACTGAGAACCTGAGACCCAGAGACCAAGAGACCCAGAGACCCTGAGACCCAGAGACCCAGAGACCCAGAGGCCCTGAGACCCAGAGACCGTTAGACACTGAGATACTGAGACCCTGAGACACTGAGACCCTGAGACACTGAGGCCCTGAGACCCTGAAACAGTGAGACACTGAGACGCTGAGCCCCTGAGACACTGACGCACAGTGACCCTGAGACACAGATCCACTGAGACACTGAGTCCCTGATACCCAGAGACCTTGAGACCCAGAGACCTTGAGACCCAGAGACCCTGTGACCATGAGACACTGAGACACTGAGACCCGAGACCCAGAGATCAGAGACCCTGAGACACTGAGACCCTGAGTCACTGAGACACGGAGATACTGAGACACTGAGACCCAGAGACACAGTGACCCTGAGACACTGAGACCCTGAGACACTGAGACCCTGAGAAACAGAGACCCTGAGACACTGAGACCCTGAGAACCTGAGGCACTGAGACACTGACTCCCAGAGACCAAGAGACACAGCGACCCAGAGAGCCGGAGAGACAGAGACCCTGAGAATAAGAGACACAGAGACCCTGAGAATCTGAGACCCAGATTCCCAGAGGCCCTGATACCCAGAGACACAGAGACACTTAGACCCAGAAACCCAGAGACCTAGAGACAATGAGACACTGAGACTCAGAAACCCATAGACCCAAAGGCACTGAGGCCCAGAGACCCTGAGATCCAGACACACAGAGACACTGAGGCACTGAGACATAGAGACCCAGCGACCATGAGACACTGAGACCCTGAGACTCTGAGACACTGATTCATTGAGACATTGAGACCCAGAGCCCCAGAGACCCTGAGACACTGAGACACTGAGACTCTGAGACACTGAGACACTGAGTCCCAGAGACCCAGAGACCAATGTATCCAGGGACTCTGACACAGTGACACACTGAGACAGTGTGACACAGAGTCCCAGAGACCCAGAGACACTGAGACTCTGAGACACTGATAAATTGAGACATTGAGACCCTGAGACTCTGAGCACCTGAGACCCAGTGACCCAGAGTCCCAGAGACCCAGAGTCCAAGGTACACAGAGCCCTGACACGGTGACACACTGAGACCATGTGACACAGAGACGGAGAGACCCAGTGACGCAAACCCCGGAGACCCAGAGACCCTGAGACACTGAGACCTTGAGACTCAGATGCCCTGAGACCCAGAGACCCTGAGACACTGAGAACCAGACGCCCTGAGACCCAGAGACCCTGAGACACTGAGACCCTGAGACCCTGAGACACTGAGACACTGAGGCCCTGAGACCCAGAAAGCGTGAGAAACTGATTCCCAGAGACCCAGAGATCCTGAGACACTGAGACACACAAAACCAGAGACCCAGAGATACTGAGAAACTGAGCCCCAGAGACCCAGAGACACTGAGAAACTGAGACCCAGAGACCCACAGGGCCTGAGACCCAGAGACGCAAAGACACAGAGACACTGAGATACAGAGACTCGGAGACCCTTAGAAACAGAAACCCATAGGCCCAGAGACCCTGAGACCCTGAGACCCAGAGACCCAGAGACACTGAGACCCTGAGACCCAGAGGCCCAGAGACCCTGAGACATTGAGACACTGAGGCACTGAGTCACTGAGACACGGAGATACTGAGACCCTGAGACAATGAGACACTGAGACCCAGAGCCCCAAGGCACTGAGACGCTGAGACACTGAGACCCAGAGACGCAGAGACACAGAGACCCTGAGACACTGAGACCCAGAGGCCCTGAGACACTGAGACATTGAGACACTGAGTCACTGAGACACTGAGATACTGAGACCCTGAGACACTGAGACACTGAGACCTTGAGAACCTGAGACACTGAGACACTAACTCCCAGAGACCCAGAGAACCTGAGAATCTGAGACTCTGAGACCCAGAGACCGAGAGAACCAGAGACCCAGAAACCCTGAGACATTGAGACCCAGAGACCCTGAGGCCCGGAGACACTGAGACCCTGAGACACTGAGACACGGAGATACTGAGACCCTGAGACACTGACCCAGAGACATTGAGACACTGAGACTCTGAGACACTGATACACTGAGACACTGATACCCTGAGACACTGAGACCCGAAGACAATGAGACACTTAGAAACTGAGACACTGAAACCCTGAGACACAGAGACCCGGAGACCCTGAGACCCAGAGACCCAGAGACCCAGATTCATTCGGACCCTGAGACCCAGAGACCAAGAGACCCTTGAGACCCTGAGACACTGAGACCCTGAGACTGAGACAGTGAGACACTGAGCCCCTGAGACACTGAGAGCTGAGACACTGAGTCCCTGAGACACTGAGACCCTGAGACCCTGAGACACTGAATCTCTGAGATACTGTGACCCTGAGATACGGAGACACTGGTAACCTGAGACACTGAGACACTGAGACCCAAAGACCCTGAGACCCAGAGAACCAGAGACACTGAACCCTGAGATCCTGAGACCCAGACACCAAGAGACAAGGAGACCCTGGACGCTGAGGCATTGAGACGCTGAGACACTGAGACCCTGAGACACTGAGGCCCAGAGACACGGATACCCTTGAGACCCTAAGACTCTGAGACACTGAGAAGCTGTGGCCCTGAGACACTGAGACACATAGACCCTGAGACCCAGAGATCCAGAGACCCAGAGGCCCTGAGACACTGAGACGCTGAGAACCTGAGACACTGAGACACTGAGAGACTGAGAGACTGAGACACTGAGAGATTGAGACATTGAGTCCCCGAGACCCAGTGACCCAGAGAGACTGAGACACAGACCCTGAGACACTGAGAGATTGAGACATTGAGTCCCCAAGACCCGGAGACACTGAAACTCTGAGAGACTGACACACTGAGACGCTGATACTCTGAGACGCTGAGACCTGTGACATTGAGACCCTGGGCACTGAGACATTGAGACACTGAGACCCTGGGACACTGAGATCCTGAGAAAATGAGACTCTGAGATACTGAGTCCCTGAGACACTGAGACTCAGAGATCCAGAGACACTGAGACACTGTGACCCTGAGACTCTGAGTCTCTGAGACCCAGAGATTCAGAGACCCAGAGACCCTGAGACCCTGAGACTCTGAGACCCAGAGATTCAGAGACCCAGAGATTCAGAGACCCAGAGACCCTGAGACCCTGAGACTCTGAGACACTGAGAAGCTGAGAACCTGAGACAGTGGGACACTGAGAGACTGACACACTGAGACTCTGAGACGCTGAGACCTGAGACACTGAGACACTGACACACTGAGACTCTGAGACCCTGAGACGCTGAGACCTGAGACACTGAGACACTGAGACCCTGAGACACTGAGACTCTGACAGACTGAGACCCTGAGACCAGAGACCCTGAGAAAATGAGATACTGAAACCCTAAGATCCAGAGACCGAGAGACAGTGAGACACTGAGACCCAGACAACCTGAGACCCAGAGATCCAGAGATCTGAGACACTGAGAGACTGAGACCCTGAGACCCTGAGACACTGAGACCCTGAGACACTGAGACCCTGAGACCCAGAGATTCAGAGGCCCGAGATACTGAGACCTTGAGACACTGAGACCCTAAGGCACTGAGGCATTGAGACCCATAGACCCTGAGACACTGAGACACTGAGAAGCTGAGAACCTGAGACACTGAGACACTGAGACCCTGAGACACAGAGACACTGAGACACTGAGAGACTGACACACTGAGACACAGACACCCTGGGACGCTGAGACACTGAGACACTGAGACGCTGAGACATTGAGAGACTGACACTCTGACACACTGAGACACTGAGACCCTGACACCCTGAGACACTGAGACACTGTGACTCTGAGACACTGTGACTCTGAGACACTGAGACCCTGAGACACTGAGACCCAGAGGCACTGAGAGGCTGAAACCCAGAGACCCAGGGACACTGACACCCTGAGACCCTGAGAAACTGAGACCCTGAGGCACTGAGACACTGAGACCCAGAGACCCTGAGACCCAGACATCCAGAGACCAAGAGACCCTGAGACCCTGAGAAACTGAGAACCTGAGACACTGAGAGACTGACACACAGCGACGCTGAGACGGTAAGACCCTGAGACACTGAAACACTGAGACCCTGAGATCTTGAAACACTGAGACCCTGACACTCTGAGACACAGAGACACTGAGACCCTGAGACACTGAGACGCAGAGGGAATGAGACACTGAAACACAGAGGCGCAGAGATTCAGGGACACTGAGACACTGAGACCCAGAGACCCAGAGAACTTGAGAGCCTGAGACCCTGAGTCCCTGAGACTCTGAGACACTGAGACAATGCGACCCTGGGACCTTGAGACCCTGAGACACTGAGACATTGAGACACAGAGACACTGAGACCCTGAGACACTGAGAGTGTGACAGACTGAGACCCTGAGATCAGAGGCCCTGAGACAATGAGAGATACTGAGGCCCTGGCACCCTTAGATCCAGAGATCCAGAGACCCAGAGACACTGAGACACTGAGACCCAGACAGCCTGAGACCCAGAGATCCAGAGACCCTGAGACCCTGAGACACTGAGACTGAGACCCTGAGACCCTGAGACACTGAGACCCTGAGACCCTGAGACACTGAGACCCTGAGACACTGAGACCCTGAGACCCAGAGATCCAGAGACCTGAGACCCTGAGACACTGAGACCCTAAGGCACTGAGACACTGAGACCCAACGACCCTGAGACTCGGAGATCCAGAGACAAAGAGACCCTGAGACACTGAGACCCTGAGACACAGAGACACTGAGACACTGAGAGACTGACACTCTGACACACTGAGACACAGACACCCTGAGACGCTGAGACACTGAGACACTGAGGCCCTGAGACACTGAGACACTGAGACCCTGAGACACTGAGACCCTGACACCCTGAGACACTGAGACACTGTGACCCTGAGACACTGAGACCCTGAGGCCCTGAGACACTGAGACCCAGAGGCACTGAGACGCTGAAACCGAGAGACCCAGGAACACTGAGACCCTGAGACCCTGAGAAACTGAGACACTGAGACCCACAGACCCTGAGACCCTGAGACCCAGACATCCAGAGACCAAGAGACCCTGAGACCCTGAGACACTGAGACCCTGAGACACTGAGAAGCTGAGACCCTGAAACACTGAGAGACTGACACACAGTGACACTGAGACGGTGAGACCCTGAGACACTGAGACCCTGAGACACTGAGACCCTGAGACCCTGAGACACTGAGACACTGAGACCCTGAGACCCTGAGATTCTGTGTCTCTGAGACACTGATACACTGAGACACTGTGGCCCTGTGTCCCTGAGACACTGAGACTCTGAAGCCCTGAGACAGTGAGACACTGAGACCCTGAGACACTGAGACACGGAGACAATGAGACCCTGAGACCCAGAGACACTGAGACTCTGAGACCAGAGACCCAGATTCCCAGAGACCCTGAGACACTGAGACACGGAGAGCCTGAGATCCTGAGACACTGAGTCTCTGAGACACTGAGACCCTGAGACCCTGACATACTGAGTCACTGGGAAACTGAGACAGTGAGACACTGAGACCCAGAGACCCTGAGATCAAGAGAACAAGAGACCCAAATACCCGGAGACATTGAGACATTGAGACACTGAGATACTGAGACACTGAGATAGGGAGATCCTGAGACACTGAGTCTCTGAGACACTGAGACCCTGAGACCCTGACATACTGAGTCACTGGGAAACTGAGACAGTGAGACACTGAGACCCAGAGACCCTGAGATCAAGAGAACAAGAGACCCAAATACCCGGAGACATTGAGACATTGAGACACTGAGATACTGAGACACTGAGATAGGGAGATCCTGAGACCTTGTGACACTGAGACCCTGAGAACCTGAGACACAGAGACCCAGACACACAGAGACCCGAGGCACTGAGACACTGAGGCCCTGAGACACTGAGACCCTTAGACACTGAGACCCAGAGCCGCTGAGACCCAGAGACCCAGAGTCCCTTGAGACCCTGAGACTCTGAGACATTGGGACAATGAGAAACTGAGACATGGAGAAGCTGAAAACATGTGACACTGAGACATTGAGACACTGAGAGACTTTGACACTGAGACTCTGAGACCCAGAGATCCAGAGACCAAGGAACTCTGAGTCACTGAGACACTGAGGAGCTGAGAACCTGACACACTGAGAGGCTGACAAACTGAGACACTGAGACCCTGAGAGCCTGAGATCCTGGGACACAAGACACTGAGACACTGAAACCCAGGGACCCAGAGACCCAGAGATTCAGGGACACTGAGACCCTGAGACACTGACACACTGAGACGCTGAGACACTGAGACCCTGAGACACTAAGACCCAGAGACTCTGAGACCCCGAGAACCAGAGACCCAGGTTCAAAGAGACCCTGAGACTCTGAGACACGGACAGCCTGAGACCCTGAGACACTGAGTCTCTGAGACACTGTGTACCTGAGATACTGTGTCTCTGGGAACCTGAGACACTGAGACACTGAGACCCTGAGACACTGAGACACAGAGAACCAGAGACTCAGATTCCCAGAGACCCTCGACACTGAGACACTGAGAGCCTGAAACCCTGAGACACTGAGACAAAGAGACCCTGAGAACCTGAGACCCTGTGACCCATAGAACCAGAGACCATAGACACTGAGACCCCGAGACGCTGAGTCCCAGAGACACGAGACACTGAGACACTCATACACTGAGACACTGAGACACTGAAACCCTGAGACACAGAGACCCTGAGACCCAAAGACCCTGAGACACTAAGACCCTGAGACACTGAGACACTGAGAGAGTGAGACCCTGTGACACTGAGACACTGAGACCCCGAGACACTGAAACTCTGAGACACTGAGACCCTGAGAAACTGAGACACTGGGACCCTGAGACACTGAGACAGTGAGACACTGAGAGCTGAGACACTGAGACCCTGAGTCCGTGAGGCACTGAGACATTGAGACACTGAGACCCTGAGACACTGAGACCCTGAGACACTGAGACACTGAGTCCCTGAGACACTGAGACACTGAGAACCTGAGACACTGAGACAGAGAGACACAGAGACCTGGAGACCCAGAAACCCAGAGACATTGGGACCCTGAGACCCACAGACCCTGAGACCCAGAGACACTGAGACCCTGAGACACTGTGGCACTGAGACACTGAGAAATTGAGACCCTGAGACACTGAGACCCTGAGACACTGAGAAGCTGAGAACCTGAGACACGGAGACACTGAATCACTGAGACAAACATACTGAGACACTGAAACCCTGAGACACTGAGACACTGAGACCCTGAGAGACTGAGAAGCTGAGAACCTGAGACACTGAGAAGCTGAGAACCTGAGACACTGAGACACTGAGTCACTGAGAGACTGACACACTGAGACACTGAAACCCTGAGACACTGAGACACTGACACACTGAGAGACTGAGACCCTGAGACACTGAGACACTGGTACACTGAGACCCTGAAACCCTGAGACACTGAGAACCTGAGACACTGCGACACAGAGACACTGAGACCCTGAGACACTCAGACCCAGAGTCCCGGATTCCCTGAGACCCTATGACACTGAGACACTGAGACCGTGAGAAACTGAGACCTAGAGACCCGGAGACACAGAGACACTGAGACACTGAGACCCTGAGACACTCAGACCCAGAGGCCCAGATTCCCTGAGACCCTGTGACACTGAGACACTGTGACCCTGACACACTGAGAACATGAGAAACTGAGACCCAGAGACCCGGAGACCCTGATATACTGAGACACTGAGATCCAGAGAACCAGAAACCCTGAGACCCTGAGAAACTGAAACCCAGACATCCAGAGACCCTGAGACACTGAGACAATGAGTCCCTGAGACACTGAGACAATGAGGCCCTGGGACCTTGAGTCCCTGAGACCCTGAGGCATTGAGACCCTGAGACACTGAGACACTGTGGCCCTGAGCCCCAGAGACACTGAGACTCTGAGACCCTGACACACTGAGACAGTGAGACACTGAGACACTGAGGCCCTGAGACACTGCGACAATGAGACCCTGAGACACTGAGACACTGGGACCCAGAGAACCTGAGACACTGAGACCCAGAGACGCAGAGACCCAGAGACCTGTGACAATGAGACACTGAGACCCAGAGACCCTGAGCCACTGAGATACTGAGATACAGAGACACAGAGACACAGAGACCCTGAGAAACTGAGACCCATGGACCCAGAGACCCTGACACCCTGAGACACTGAGACCCCGAGACCCTGAGCCACTGAGATACTGAGACACAGATACAGAGACACAGAGACCCTGAGAAACTGAGACCCATGGACCCAGAGACCCTGACACCCTGAGACCCTGAGACACAGAGACCCAGAGACCCTGGGGCACTGAGACCCTGAGACCCAGAGACCCTGAGACCCTGAGATGCTGAAAACCTGAGACACGGAGACACGGAGTCGCTGAGAGGCTAACGCACTGAGACACTGAATCCCTGAGACACGGAGGCACTGAGACACTGAGATCCAGAGACCCTGAGACACTGAGAAGCTGAGAACTTGAGACATTGAGACACTGAGTCATTGAGAGACTGACACACTGAGACACTGAAACCCTGAGACGCTGAGAACCTGAGACACTGAGACACGGAGACACTGTGACACTGAGCCACTGAGATCCTGAGACACTGAGACCCTGAGACACTGAGACCCTGAGACACTGAGACCCAGAGGCACTGAGACACTGAGACCCAGAGACCATGAGACCCTGTGACACTGAGACACTGAGACCCTGAGAAACTGAGACCCAGAGACCAGGAGACACTGAGACCCAGAGAACCTGAAACCCAGAGACCCTGAGATGCTGAGAAACTGAGTCCCTGAGACACTGAGACTCTGAGACACTGAGACAATGAGACCCTGGGACCTTGAGACCCTGAGACACTGAGACCCTGAGACACTGAGACACTGTGGCCCTGAGCCCCTGAGACACTGAGACACTTAGTCCCTGAGACTTTGAGACACTGATACACTGAGACACTGAGACACTGACACAATGAGACACTGAGACACTGAGACTCTGTGACACTGAGAGCCTGAGACCCAGAGAAACTGAGACACTGAGACAGCGAGACCCTGAGACACTGAGACCCTGAGACACTGAGACCCTGAGACACTGAGACACTGTGACCCAGAGATGCAGAGACCCAGACACCAGGGACCCTGAGACCAGAGACCCAGAAACCTTAAAACCCGGAGAACCGGAGAACCTGAGACCCTGAGACACTGAGACCCAGAGGCCCAGAGACGCAGAGGCCCACAGACCCAAAACCCAGAGACCCTGAGAGCAAGAGACCCTGAGACACTGAGACACTGTGGCCCTGAGACACTGAGACAATGAGACCCTGAGGCCCTGAGACCCAGAGACCCTGCGACCCTGAGACCCTGAGACCCTGAGACCCAGAGAACCTGAGACACTGAGACACTGAGACCTAGAGACCCTGAGACACTGGGACACAGAGACACAGAAGCCCTGAGAAACTGAGGCCCAGAGACCCTGAGACACTGAGAAGCTGAGAACCTGAGTCATGGTAAGGTTCATTGATAAGGTTCACCATGGTAGGCTTCTGCACAAAATGCAGATGTATGGGATTGGGGGTGATCTACGGAACTGGATTAGGAATTGGCTAGCGGATAGGAGACAGAGGGTAGTGGTTGACGGTAAATATTCATCATGGAGTTTGGTTACAAGTGGTGTGCCTCAGGGATCTGTGTTGGGGCCACTGCTGTTTGTGATTTTTATTAATGATCTGGATGAGGGTATAGTTGGGTGGATCAGTAAATTTGCTGATGACACCAAAGTCGGAGGTGTGGTAGATAGTGAGGAAGGGTGTCATAGTTTGCAGGAAGACTTAGACAGGTTGCAGAGCTGGGCCGAGAGGTGGCGGATGGAGTTTAATGCAGAGAAATGTGAGGTAATTCACTTTGGTAGGAATAACAGATGTGTTGAGTATAGGGCTAACGGGAAGACTTTGAATAGTGTGGAGGAGCAGAGGGATCTAGGTGTATGTGTACATAGATCCCTGAAAGTTGGGAATCAAGTAGATAAGGTTGTTAAGAAGGCATACAGTGTCTTTGCGTTTATTGCAAGGGGGATTGAATTTAGGAGCAGTAGCGTTATGTTGCAACTGTACACAACTCTGGTGCGGCCGCACTTGGAGTATTGTGTGCAGTTCTGGTCCCCACATTACAGGAAGGATATGGAGGCTTTGGAGAGGGTGCAGAGGAGGTTTACCAGGATGTTGCCTGGTATGGAGGGGAGATCCTATGAGGAGAGGCTGAGGGATTTGGGGTTGTTTTCGCTGGAAAGAAGGCGGCTAAGAGGGGATCTTATTGAAACATATAAGATGATTAGAGGTTTAGATAGGATGGATAGTGATAGCCTTTTTCCTCTGATGGAAAAATCTAGCACGAGGGGGCATGGCTTTAAACTAAGGGGGAGTAGTTATAGGACAGATGTCAGGGGTAGGTTCTTTACCCAGAGGGTGGTGAGGGATTGGAATGCCCTGCCTGCTGCAGTTGTAAATGCGCCTAGTTTGGGGGCGTTTAAGAGGTCTGTGGATAGGTTTATGGACGAAAAGGGATTGGTTTAGGTTAGTGGGTCATTGTTGTTGTTTTTTTTTAACTGGTCGGCGCAACATCGTGGGCCGAAGGGCCTGTTCTGCGCTGTAATGTTCTATGTTCTATGTTCTATGTTCTATGGAGACACTGAGTCACTGAGACAAACACACTGAGACACTGAAACCCTGAGACACTGAGACACTGAGACCCTGAGACACTGAAACCCTGATAAGCTGAGACCCTGAGACCCAGAGATCCTGAGACCCTGAGACACTGAGGCACTGAGTTGCTGACAACTTGAGACACTAAGACACTGAGTCACTGAGAGACTGACACACTGAAACGCTGAAACCCTGAGACGCTGAAACCCTGAGATGCTGAGACACTGACAGACTGAGATTCTGAGACCCTGAGACACTGAGACCCTGAGACACTGAGAACCTGAGGCACTGTGACACAGAGACACTGAGACCCTGAGACACTTAGACCCAGAGGCCCAGAATCCCTGAGACCCTGTGACACTGAGACCCTGACACCTGAGACCGTGAGAAACTGAGACCCAGAGACTCGGAGACCTGGAGACACTGAGACACTGAGACCCAGAGAACCAGAAACCCAGAGACCCAGAGACCCAGAGACCCTGAGACACTGAGACAATGAGTCCCAGAGACCCTGAGACACTGAGACAATGAGTCCCAGAGACACTGAGACACTGAGACAATGAGACCCTGGGACCTTGAGACCCTGAGACATTGAGACCCTGAGGCACTGAGATACTGAGACACAGATACACAGAGACACAGAGGCCCAGCGACTCTGAGAAACTGAGTCCCATGGACCCAGAGACCCTGACACCCTCAGACACTGAGACCCAGAGACACTAAGAACTGCCACCCAGAGACTCTGAGACCCTGAGGCACAGAGACCCAGAGACCCTGAGGCACTGAGATGCTGAGACCAGAGACCCTCAGATCCAGAGACCCTGAGATCCTGAGACACTGAGAAGATGAAAACCTGAGACACGGAGACACTGAGATCCTGAGACACTGAGACCCTGAAACCAAGAGACCCTGAGAAGCTGAGAACCTGAGACATTGAGACACTGAGTCACTGAGAGACTGACACACTGAGACACTGAAACCCTGAGACGCTGAGACCCTGAGACACTGAGACACTGAGACACTGACACCCTGTGACTCTGAGATACTGAGACAGTGAGAGCCTGAGACACTGAGATCCTGATACACTGAAACCCTGAGACACTGTGACCCAGAGACGCAGAGACCCAGGCACCAGGGACCCTGAGACCAGAGACCCAGAAACCTTAAACCCGGAGAACCGGAAAACCTGAGACTCTGAGACACGGAGACATTGAGAAACTGAGACTCGGAGGCCCAGAGACCCACAGACCCACAGACCCAGAAACCCAGAGACCCTGAGAGCAAGAGACCCTGAGAACCTGACGCACCGAGACACTGAGACACTGAGATCCTGAGACACTGAGAAGCTGAGAGCCTGAGACACTGGGACACTGAGTCACTGAGAGACTGACACACTGAGACACTGAAACCCTGAGACGGTCAGACACTGAGACACTGAGACCTTGAGACACTGAGGCACGGAGACACTGAGACCCTGAGACAGTGAGGCACAGAGTCACTGAGACACACTAGACCCAGAGACACTGAAACACTGAGACCCAGAGACCCTGAGAGCCTGTGACACTGAGACACTGAGACACTGAGACACTGAGACCGTGGCACCCTGTGCCCGTGGGAAACTGAGACCCAGAGACCTGGAGTCCCTGAGACACTGAGACCCAGAGAAACAGAAACCCAGTGACCCTGACACCCTGGGAACACTGAAGCCCAGAGACCCAGAGATCCAGAGACCCTGAGATACGGAGACACTGAGGCCCAGAGACCCAGAGATCCTTAGACACTGAGACACTGAGCCCCTGAGCCCCTGAGACCCTGAGACACTGAGACACTGAGACACTAAGCACTGAGACATTGAGACACTGAGACCCTGAGACACTGTGACCCTGAGACGCTGAGACACTGAGACCCTGAGACAGTGAGTCCCTGAGACACAAAGCACTGAGACTCAGAGACCCTGAGACACTGAGACCCA
Source organism: Carcharhinus amblyrhynchos (assembly GCF_965287045.1). NCBI lineage: Eukaryota > Metazoa > Chordata > Chondrichthyes > Carcharhiniformes > Carcharhinidae > Carcharhinus > Carcharhinus amblyrhynchos. Next base: position 1,036,349 of record NC_137350.1, read on the forward strand.
GACACCCAGAAACCCAGGGACCCTAAGACCCTGAGAAGCTGAGACCCTGAGACACAGAGACCCTGAGACCCAGTTTCCAATCAACCCTGAGAAACTGAGACCCTAAGACACCAAGACACTGCAAGACTGAGACCCTGAGCCCCTGAGACACTGAGACCCTGAGACACTGAGACGCTGAGACGCTGAAACACAGAGACACTGAGACTCTGAGCCCCCGAGATTCAGAGACCCTGAGACCCTGAGACATTAAGCACTCAGACCCGAAGACCCTGAGACACTGAGACACTGAGAACCCGTGACCCTGAGACACTGAGACCCTGTGAATCAGAGACCCTGAGACCCAGAGACCCAAGACACTGAGTCACTGAGACCCAGAGACCCAGACCCTGAGACACTGACACACTGAGACACTGAGACACTGAGGCACTGAGACCCTGAGACACTGAGACCCTGAGCCCCTGAGACAATGAGAGGCTGAGACCCTGAGACACTGAGACCCTGAGACAATGAGACCCTGAGTCTCAGAGACCCTGAGACAATGCGACACTGAGGCCCTGAGACATTGAGACACTGAGACACTGAGGCCCTGAGCAACTGAGTCCCTGAGACTCAAAGGCACTGAGACATTGAAACCCGGATACCCTGAGACACTGAGACCCTGAGACCAAGAGACCCAGAGACACTGAGACCGAGAGACCCTGAGAACAAGAGACCCAGAGACCCTGAGATAGTAAGGTATTGAGACCCTGAGAGCCTGAGACACTGAGACCCAGAGATCCAGACTCCCTGAGACACTGAGACACTGAGACACTGAGACACTGAGACCCTGGGACACTGAGACCCAGAGACCCGGACACCCAGAGACCCAGAGACACTGAGAAACTGAGACCTCCAAGACTGAGGCACTGTGACTCTGAGACACCAAGACACTGAGCCCCTGAGACATTGAGACACTGAGACCCTGAGAGACTGAGACACTGAGACCCTGAGACACTGAGACCCTGAGACTCTGAGACTCTGAAACACAGAGACACTGAGACCCTGAGACACTGAGGCCCTGAGACACTGAGACACTGAGTCATTGAGATACTGAGACACTGAGATGCTGAGACACTGAGACCCTGAGACACTTAGACCCTGAGACCCAGAAACACAGAGACACTGAGGCCCTGAGACACTGAGACATTGAGACACTGAGTCCCTGAGACACTGAGACCCTGAGATGCTGAGACCCTGAGGCACTGAGGCGCTGAGACACTGAGACCCTGAGACCCTAAGACACTAAGTACTGAGACCCTGAGACAGTGAGACACGGAGACACTGAGACCCAAACACCCAGAAACGTAGAGACCCTGAGACACTCATACCCTGAGACTCAGAGACCCGGAGACCCAGTTTCCCAGAGACCCTGAGAAACTGAGACCCAAAGACACTGATACACTGAGACCCTGAGACCCCGAGCCCCTGAGACACTGAGAAACGGAGACCCTGAGACACTGAGATGCTGAGACGCTGAAACATCGAGACACTGAGACCCTGAGACCCTGAGAACCTGAGACACTGAGACCCTGAGACCCAGAGACCCAGAGACCCTGAGACACTGAGATCCTGAGACACTGAGACCCTGAGACACTGAGACATTGTGACACTGAGACACTGAGACCCTGAGAGACTGAGACGCTGAAACGCTGAGAAACTGAGACCGTTGTACACTGAGACCCTGAGACACTGAGACACAGGACACTGAGACACAGACACCCAGATACCCATGGACCCCGAGACCCTGAGACACTGAGACCCTGAGACTCAGAGACCCTCAGACCCTGAGAACCTGAGACCCACAGACCCAGAGACTCTGAGACACTCAAACCCAGAGACCCAGAGACGCTGAGAAACTGAGAGTCTGAGACTCGGATACCCTGAGACACAGACACTGAGGCACGGAGACACTGAGACCCTGAGAAACTGAGACACTGAGCCCCAGAGACCAAGAGACCCAGAGACCCAGAGACTCTGAGATCGTGAGATATTGAGACCCTGAGAGGCTAATACACTGAGACACGGTGACACGGTGACACAGAGACCCTGAGACCCTGAGACACTGAGACACTGAGACCCAGAGACCCAATGACCCTGAGACACTGAGATACTGATATACTGAGGCCCTCAGAGCCTGAGACACTGAGACCCAGAGACCCTGAGACCCTGCGACACTGAGACCCAGAGACCCGGACACCCAGAGACCCTAAGAAACTGAGACCCTCAGACACTGAGTCACTGAGCCCCTGAGAGACTGAGACACTGAGCCCCTGAGAGACTGAGGCACTGTGACCCTGAGACAACGAGACACTGTGACTCTGAGATCCTGAGACGCTGAGACCTTGAAACACCGAGGCACTGAGACTCTGAGACACTGAGACACAGAGTCCCTGAGACACTGAGACATTGAGATACTGAGACCCTGAGACGCTGAGACACTGAGACCCTGAGACCCAGAAACACAGAGACACTGAGACTCTGAGACACTGAGACACTGAGGCTCTGAGACACTGAGACACTGAGACATTGAGGCACTGAGACCCTGCGACATTGAGACACTGAGACCCAGAAACACAGAGACAGTAAGACCCTGAGACACTGAGACACGGAGACCCTGAGACACTGAGATGCTGAGACGCTGAAACATAGAGACACTGAGACCCTGAGACACTGAGAACCTGAGACACTGAGACACTGAGACCCTGAGACACTGAGACCCTGAGACACTGAGACATTGAGACACTAAGACTCTGAGAGACTGAGACGCTGAAACGCTGAGACACTGAGACACTGGGACCCTGAGACACTGAGACACGGGACACTGAGACACAGACACCCAGATACCCATGGACCCCGAGACCCTGAGGCACTGAGACCCTGACACTCAGAGACCCTCAAACCCAGAGACCCTGAGACCCACAGACCCAGAGACCCTGAGGCACTGAGACCCAGAGACACAGACACACAGACACACAGAGACTCAGCGACACAGAGACACAGAGACACCGAGACATCGAGACACATAGACACAGAGACACAGAGGCACCGAGACACAGAGACTCAGGGACACTAGGACACAGAGACACCGAGGCACAGAGAAACAGAGACTCAAAGAAACAGAGACACTGAGACACAATGACTAAGACAGACAAAGACACAGAGACTCTGACACACAGAGACTCAGAGACACAGAGACACAGAGACACGGAGACATTGAGACATAGAGACACAGAGACTCTGAGACACAGAGACTCAGAGACACAGAGACACAGAAAAACAGAGACACCGAGTCTCAGAGACACTGTGACTCAGTGACCCAGTGACACAGAGCAACAGAGACAAAGAGGTTCTGAGACTCAGAAACTCAGAGCAGCAGAGACACAGAGACTCTGAGACACATAGAAACAGAGACACAGAGACACCGAGACATCGAGACACAGAGACACAGAGGCTCAGAGACACAGAGACTCAGAGACATACAGACACAGAGGCACAGAGTCTCAGAGACACTGCGACTCAGAGACCTAGTGACACAGAGAAACAGAGACACAGATCCCCATAGACATATAGAGACAGAGACTCAGAAACACAGAGACTCAGAGACACAGACAAACAGAGACTCAGAGACTCAGAGACACAGGGACACCGAGACACAGAGACTCAGAGACACAGAGGAACAGAACAGAGTCTCAGAGGCACTGTGACTCAGAGACGCAGTGACACAGGGCAACAGAGACTCAGAGACATATCGAGACAGAGACTCAGAGACACAGAGACACAGAGTCTCAGAGACACAGAGAAACAGAGACACAGCGACTCCGAGACACAGGGAAACAGAGACACAGAGACTCAGAGACATAGAGAAACGGAGATACAGAGGATCGGAGACACAGAGACACAGAGTAACAGAGACACAGTGACTCAGGGACAGAGACACACAGAGACACAGAGACTCAGACATACAGAGAAACAGAGACACCAAGACTCAGAGACACAGAAACTCAGAGACACAGAGACTCAGAGACACAGAGAAACAGAGACACAGAGACTCAGAGACCCAGAGACACAGAGCAACAGAGACACAGAGACTCAGAGACACAGAGAAGCAGAGACTCAGAGACACATAGAAACAGAGACACAGAGGCACCGAGACACAGAGCCACAGAGACTCAGAAACACTGAGACATAGAGACACCGAGACACAGAGAAACAGAGACTCAAAGAAACAGAGACACAAAGACACAGAGTCTCAGGCATACAGAGACACAGAGACTCAGACACACAGAGACTCAGAGACACAGAGACATCGAGAGACATTGAGACATAGAAACACAGAGACTCTGAGACACAGAGACACAGAGACTCGGAGACTCAGAGACGCAGAGAAACAGAGACACAGGGACTCCGAGATACAGAGACTCAGAGACTGAGAGGCACCGAGACACAGAGACACAGAGCCACAGATACTCAGAGACACTGATACACAGAAGCACCGAGACACAGAGACACAGAGACATCGAGACACAGAGACACAGATACTCAGAGACATCGAGAGACAGAGACTCAGAGATACAGAGACACAGAGACTCAGAGACGCAGAGAAACAGAGACACAGAGACTCAGAGACACAGGGAAACATAGACACACAGATACAGAGACACAGTGACTTAGAGACTCAGAGAATCAGAGACACCGAGACACAGAGACTCAGAGACACAGAGATTCGGAGACACATCGACACAGAGAGTCGGAGACAAAGAGACTCAGAGACACAGACACACAGAAACTCAGAGACACAGAGTCGCAGAGTCTCAGAGACTCAGAGACACAGAGCAACAGAGACACAGAGACTCAGAGACACAGAGACGCAGAGATTCAGAGACACATAGAAACAGAGGCACCGAGACACAGAGACACAGAGCCTCAGAGACTCAGAGACAGAGAGACGCAGAGGCACTGAGACACAGAGACTCAGAGACACTGAGACACAGAGACACTGAGACACTGAGACACAGAGACTCAGACACACATAGACGCAGAGACTCAGACACACAGAGAATCAGAGACACAGAGGCACAGAGACACGGAGACATTGAGACATAGAGACATAGAGACACAGAGACTCTGAGACACAGAGACTCAGAGACACAGAGAAACAGAGACTCCGAGTCTCAGAGACACTGTGACTCAGTGACCCAGCGACACAGAGCAACAGAGACATAGAGGCTCTGAGACTCAGAGCAGCAGAGACACAGAGTCTCAGAGACGCAGAGGCTCTGAGACACATAGAAACAGAGAAACAGAGGCTCAGAGACACAGACACACAGACACTCAGAGACACAGAGACACTGAGACACAGAGGCTCAGACACACATAGACGCAGAGACTCAGACACACAGAGAATCAGAGACACAGAGACACTGAGACACGGAGACATTGAGACAAAGAGACATAGAGACACAGAGACTCTGAGACACAGAGAAACAGAGACACCGAATCTCAGAGACACTGTGACTCAGTGACCCAGTGACACAGAGCAACAGAGACACAGAGGCTCTGAGTCTCAGAGACTCAGAGCAGCAGAGACACAGAGACTCTGAGACACATAGAAACAGAGAAACAGAGACTCAGAGACACAGAGCAACAGAAACACAGTGAATCAGAGACACAGAGAAACAGAGACACCAAGACTCAGAGACACAGAAACTCAGAGACACAGAGACTCAGGGTCACAGAGTCTCAGAGACACAGAGAAACAGAGACACAGAGACTCAGAGACACAGAGACGCAGAGACGCAGAGACATAGAGCAACAGAGACACAGAGACACAGAGACACAGACACACAGAGACTCAGAGACACAGGTACACAGAGACACGGAGACATTGAGACACAGAGACTCAGAGTCCCAGAGCCACAGAGTCTCAGAGACTCAGAGACTCAGAGACACAGAGCAACAGAGACACAGAGCAACAGAGACACAGAGCAACAGAGACACAGAGACACAGAGACTCTGAGACTCAGAGACTAAGAGACTCAGAGCAACAGAGACACAGAGACTCAGAGAAACAGAGACACAGAGACTCAGGGACACATAGAAACAGAGACACAGAGACAGAGAGCCAAAGACACTCAGAGACACTGAGACACAGAAGCACCGAGACACAGAGACAAAAAGACACAGAGACACAGACACACAGAGACTCAGAGACACAGAGACACCGTGACGTCGAGACACTGAGACACAGAGACTCAGACACACATAGACGCAGAGACTCAGACACACAGAGAAAAAGAGACACAGAGACTCAGAGACACAGAGACGCAGAGACACAGAGACGCAGAGACACAGAGACATAGAGCAACAGGGACACAGAGACTCAGAGACACAGAGACACAGAGACTCAGACACACAGAGACTCAGAGACACAGGTACACAGAGACACGGAGACATTGAGACTCAGAGACACAGAGACTCAGAGTCCCAGAGTCACAGAGTCTCAGAGACTCAGAGACACAGAGCAACAGAGACACAAAGCAACAGAGACATAGAGACTCTGAGACTCAGAGACTAAGAGACTCAGAGCAACAGAGACACAGAGACTCAGAGACACAGAGACACAGAGACTCAGGGACACATAGAAACAGAGACACAGAGACAGAGAGCCAAAGAGACTCAGAGACGCTGAGACACAGAAGCACCGAGACACAGAGACACAGAGACAAAAAGACACAGTGACACAGACACACAGAGGCTCAGAGACACAGAGACACCGTGACGTTGAGACACTGAGACACAGAGACTCAGACACACATAGACGCAGAGACTCAGACACACAGAGAATCAGAGACACAGAGACACAGAGACACGGAGACATTGAGACATAGAGACATAGAGACACAGAGAAACAGAGACACCGAGTCTCAGAGACACTGTGACTCAGTGACCCAGTGACACAGGGCAACAGAGACACAGAGGCTCTAAGTCTCAGAGACTCAGAGCAGCAGAGACACAGAGACTCTGAGACACATAGAAACAGAGAAACAGAGACTCAGAGACACAGAGCAACAGAAACACAGTGAATCAGAGACGCAGAGACAGAGAAAAACAGAGACACCAAGACTCAGAGACACAGAAACTCAGAGACACAGAGACTCAGAGTCACAGAGTCTCAGAGACACAGAGAAACAGAGACACAGAGACTCAGAGACACAGAGACATAGAGCAACAGAGACACAGAGACTCAGAGACACTGAGACACAGAGACTCAGAGACACACAGAAACAGTGACACAGAGGCATCGAGGCACAGAGACACAGAGCCACAGAGATTCAGAGACACTGAGACACAGAGACAATGAGACACAGAGAAACAGAGACTCAAAGAAACAGAGACACAGAACCACAAAGACTCAGACACACAAAGACACAGAGACTCAGACACACAGAGACTCAGAGACACAGGTACCAGAGACACGGAGACATTGAGACACAGAGACACAGAGACTCAGAGTCCCAGAGTCACAGAGTCTCAGAGACTCAGAGACACAGAGCAACAGAGGCACAGAGCAACAGAGACACAGAGACTCTGAGACTCAGAGACTCAGAGACTCAGAGCAACAGAGACACAGAGACTCAGAGACACAGAGACACAGAGACTCAGGGACACATAGAAACAGAGACACAGAGACAGAGAGCCAAAGAGACTCAGAGACACTGAGACACAGAAGCACCGAGACACAGAGACACAGAGACAAAAAGACACAGAGACACAGACACACAGAGACTCAGAGACACAGAGACACCGTGACGTCGAGACACTGAGACACAGAGACTCAGAGGCATATAGAGACAGAGACTCTGAGACACAGAGACACAGAGTCTCAGAGACACAGAGAAACAGAGACACAGAGACAGCGAGACATCGAGACACAGAGACTCAGAGAAACAGAGACACAGAGACTAGGAGACATAGAGAAACGGAGACACAGAGACTCAGAGACAGAGACACACAGAGATACAGAGACTCAGACACGCAGAGAAACAGAGACACCAAGACTCAGAGACACAGAAATACAGAGACACAGAAACTCAGAGACACAGAGAAACAGAGACACAAAATCTCAGAGACACAGAGACTCAGAGTCACAGAGTCTCAGAGACACAGAGAAACAGAGACTCAGAGACGCAGAGACTCAGAAACCCAGAGACACAGAGCAACAGAGGCACAGAGACTCAGAGACACAGAGACACAGAGCAACAGAGACACAGAGACGCAGAGACTTAGAGACACATAGAAACAGAGACACAGAGGCACCAAGACACAGAGACACCAAGACATAGTGCCAAAGAGACTCAGAAACACAGAGACACAGAAGCAGCGAGACACAGAGACTCAAAGACACAGAGACACAGAGACTCAGACACACAGAGAGACAGAGACTCAGACACACAGAGACTCAGAGACACAGAGACTCCGAGACATTGAGACACAGTGACACAGAGACTCTGAGACACAGAGACTCAGAGACACAGAAACACAGAGACACAGAGAAACAGAGACTCAGAGACACCAAGACATCAAGACACAGAGACACAGAGGATCAGAGACACAGAGACTCAGAGGCACAGAGAAACAGAGACACAGAGTCTCACAGACACTGACTCAGAGACCCAGTAACAAAGAGCAACAGAGACACAGAGACTCAGAGACATATAGAGACAGAGACTCAGAGACACAGAGTCTCAGAGACACAGAGTCTCAGAGACACAGAGATTCAGAGACACAGAGAAACGGAGACACTGAGACTCAGAGACACAGAGATTCAGAGACACAGAGGCACAGAGCAACAGAGATATAGAAACTCAGAGACACAGAGACACAGAGAACAGAGACACCAAGACTCAGAGACACAGTGTCTCAGAGACACTGACTCACAGACCCAGTGACACAGAGCAACAGAGACACAGAGACTCAGAGACATAAAGAGACAGAGACTCAGAGACACAGAGACTCAGACACTCGGAGAAACAGTGACACAGAAACTCAGAGACACAGACACTCAGAGACCCAGAGACACAGAGCAACAGAGACGCAGAGACTCAGAGACACATAGAAACAGAGACACAGAGTCTCCGAGACACAGAGCCACAGAGACTCAGAGAAACTGAGACACAGAGAAACAGAGACTGAAAGAAACAGAGACACAGAGACTCAGACACACAGAGACGCAGAGACTCAGACACACAGAGAATCAGAGACACAGAGACACGGAGACATTGAGACATAGAGACATAGAGAAACAGAGACACCGAGTCTCAGAGATACTGTGACTCAGTGACCCAGTGACACAGAGCAACAGAGGCACAGAGGCTCAGAGACACAGGGACTCTGGGACATATAGAAACAGAGACACAGAGTCACCGAGACATCGTGATACAGAGACACAGAGGCTCAGAGACACAGAGGCACAGGGACACAGAGACACAGAGAAACAAAGACACATAGTCTCAGAGAAACTGTGACTCAGAGACCCAGTGACACAGAGCAACACAGACACAGATACCCATAGACATAGAGAGACAGAGACTCAGAGACACAGACTGAGACTCAGAGACACAGAGACACCGAGCCGTCGAGACACAGAGGATCGGAGACACAGAGACACAGAGACTCAGAGACACAGAGAAACAGACACAGAGTCTCAGAGACACTGTGACTCAGAGACGCAGTGACGCAGAGCAACAGAGACTCAGAGACATATACAGACAGTGACTCAGAGACACAGAGACACAGAGTCTCAGAGACACAGAGAAACAGAGACACAGCGACTCAGAGACACAGGGAAACAGAGACACAGAGACAAAGAGACACAGAGACTCAGAGAAACAGAGACTCAGAGACACAGAGAAACAGAGACACAGACTCAGAGACACAGAGATTCAGAGACACAGAGAAACAGTGACACAGCGACTCAGAGACCCAGTGACTCAGAGACTCAGAGGCACCGAGACACAGAGACACAGAGCCACAGAGCCACAGAGTCTCAGAGACTCAGAGACACTGAGACACAGAGAAACAGAGACACCAAGACTCAGAGACACAGAGACACTGAGACATCGAGACACAGAGACACAGAGGATCAGAGAGACAGAGACACAGAGCAACAGAAACACAGTGACTCAGAGACAGAGACACACAGAGACACAGAGACTCAGACACACAGAGAAACAGAGACACAAAGACTCAGTGACACAGAGACTCAGATACTCATAGACTCAGAGACTCAGAGCAACAGAGACACAGTGACTTAGGGACACAGAGACTCAGAGACACCGAGACTCAGAGACTCAGAGACACAGAGAAACAGGGACACATCGACACAGAGAGTCGGAGACACAGAGACTCAGACACACAGACACACAGAGACTCAGAGACACAGAGTCACCGAGACATCGAGACACAGAGACAAAAAGGCTCAGAGACACAGAGACTCAGAGACACAGAGACGCAGAGACTCAGACACACAGAGAAACAGAGACACCAAGACACCAAGACTCAGAAACACAGAGACTCCGAGACACAGAGACTCAGAGACACAGAGCAATAGAAACACAGAGACTCTGAGACACAGAGACTCAGAGACTCAGAGCAACAGAGACACAGAGAGTCAGAGACATAGAGACTCAGTGACACAGAGAATCAGAGGCTCAGAGACACGGAGAAACAGAGACACAGAGACTCAGAGAAACAGAGACTCAGAGACACAGAGACACAGAGCAACAGAGACACAGAGACTCAGAGACACAGAGACGCAGAGACTCAGACACACAGAGAAACAGAGACACCAAGACTCAGAGACACAGAGACTCTGAGACACAGAGACTCAGAGACACAGAGCAATAGAAACACAGAGACTCTGAGACACAGAGACTCAGAGCAACAGAGCCACAGAGACTCAGAGACACAGAGAATCAGAGACTCAGAGACACTGAGAAACAGAGACACAGAGATACAGTGACTCAGAGTCTCAGAGGCACCGAGACACAGAGACACAGAGCCACAGAGACTCAGAGACACTGAGACACAGAAGCACCGAGACACAGAGACACAAAGACTGAAAGACACAGAGACACAGAGAGTCAGACACACATTGACTCAGAGACACAGAGACACCGAACATTGAGACAAAGAGACACAGGGACTCAGAGACATAGAGAGACAGAGACTCAGAGGCACAGAGACACAGAGACTCAGAGACACAGAGAAACAGAGACACAGATACTCAGAGACACAGGGAAACAGAGACACAGAGATACAGAGACACAGTGGCTCAGAGACACAGAGACTCAGAGACACAGAGAAACAGAGACACCGTGTTTCAGAGACACTGTGACTCAGAGACCCAGTGACACAAAGCAACAGAGACACAGAGGCTTCGAGACTCAGAGACTCAGAGCAGCAGAGACACAGAGACTCAGAGACACAGAGACTCAGAGACACATAGAAACAGAGACACAGAGACTCAGAGACACAGAAAAACAGAGACAAAGAGACATAGAGAAACAGAGACACAGAGACTCAGAGACACAGAGAAACAGAGACTCTGAGACACAGAGACACAGAGACTCAGAGACACAGAGATTCAGAGACACTTAGAAACAAAGACACAGAGATACAGAGACACAGTGACTCAGAGACACCGAGACACAGAGACACAGAGACTCAGAGACACAGAGATTCGGAGACACTTCAACACAGAGAGTCAGAGACACAGAGATTCAGAGACACAGACACACAGAGGCTCAGAGACACAGAGACACCGAGACATTGAGACACAGAGACACAGCGGCTCAGAGACACAGAGACTATGAGACACAGAGAAACAGAGACACAGAGACTCAGACACACAGAGACACAGGGACTCAGACACACAGAGACTCAGAGACACTGACAGAGACACCGAGACATTGAGACACAGAGACACAGAGACTCTGAGACACAGAGACTCAGAGACACAGAGAAACAGAGACATCGAGTTTCAGAGACACTGTGACTCAGAGACCCAGTGACACAGAACAACAGAGACACAGAGTCTCCGAGACTCAGCGACTCAGAGCAGGAGAGCCATAGAGACTCTGTGGCACAGAGACTCAGAGACACATAGAAACAGAGACACAGAGACACAGAGAATCAGGGTCTCAGAGGCACCGAGACGCAGAGACACAGACACAGAGAGCCAAAGAGACTCAGAGGCACACTGAGACACAGAAGCACCGAGACACAGAGACACAGAGACTCAAAGACACAGAGACTCAGAGACACAGAGACGCAGAGACTCAGAGACACATAGAAACAGAGACACAGAGACGCAGAGACTCAGAGACACATAGAAACAGAGACACAGAGTCTCCGAGACACAGAGCCACAGAGACTCAGAGAAACTGAGACACAGAGACACCGAGACACAGAGAAACAGAGACTGAAAGAAACAGAGACACAGAGACTCAGACACACAGAGACGCAGAGACTCAGACGCACAGAGAAACAGAGACACGGGGACTCAGAGATACAGTGACTCAGAGACTCAGAGGCACCGAGACACAGAGACACAGGGCCACAGAGACTCAGAGACACGGAGACACAGAAGCACCGAGACACAGAGACACAGAGACTCAGAGACACAAAGTCACAGAGACACAGAGAGTCAGACACGCATAGACTCAGAGACACAGAGACAGCGAGACATCGAGACACAGAGACACAGAGACTCAGAGACATAGAGAGACAGAGACTCTGAGACACAGAGACACAGAGACTCAGAGACACAGAGACACAGAGACTCAGAGACACAGGGAAACAGAGACACAGAGATACAAAGACACAGTGACTCAGAGACACAGGGACTCAGAGACTCCGGGACACAGAGACACAGAGACTCAGAGACACAGAGATTTGGATACACATCGACACAGAGAGTCGGAGACACAGAGACTCAGGGACACAGGCACACAGAGACTCAGAGACACAGAGAGGCAGAGACATCGAGACACAGAGACACAGAGGCTCAGAGACACAGAGGCTCAGAGACACAGACACTCAGAGACCCAGAGACACAGAGCAACAGAGACGCAGAGACTCAGAGACACATAGAAACAGAGACACAGAGTCTCCGAGACACAGAGCCACAGAGACTCAGAGAAACTGAGACACAGAGAAACAGAGACTGAAAGAAACAGAGACACAGAGACTCAGACACACAGAGACGCAGAGACTCAGACACACAGAGAATCAGAGACACAGAGACACGGAGACATTGAGACATAGAGACATAGAGAAACAGAGACACCGAGTCTCAGAGATACTGTGACTCAGTGACCCAGTGACACAGAGCAACAGAGGCTCAGAGACACAGGGACTCTGGGACATATAGAAACAGAGACACAGAGTCACCGAGACATCGTGATACAGAGACACAGAGGCTCAGAGACACAGAGGCACAGGGACACAGAGACACAGAGAAACAAAGACACATAGTCTCAGAGAAACTGTGACTCAGAGACCCAGTGACACAGAGCAACACAGACACAGATACCCATAGACATAGAGAGACAGAGACTCAGAGACACAGACTGAGACTCAGAGACACAGAGACACCGAGCCGTCGAGACACAGAGGATCGGAGACACAGAGACACAGAGACTCAGAGACACAGAGAAACAGACACAGAGTCTCAGAGACACTGTGACTCAGAGACGCAGTGACGCAGAGCAACAGAGACTCAGAGACATATACAGACAGTGACTCAGAGACACAGAGACACAGAGTCTCAGAGACACAGAGAAACAGAGACACAGCGACTCAGAGACACAGGGAAACAGAGACACAGAGACAAAGAGACACAGAGACTCAGAGAAACAGAGACTCAGAGACACAGAGAAACAGAGACACAGACTCAGAGACACAGAGATTCAGAGACACAGAGAAACAGTGACACAGCGACTCAGAGACCCAGTGACTCAGAGACTCAGAGGCACCGAGACACAGAGACACAGAGCCACAGAGCCACAGAGTCTCAGAGACTCAGAGACACTGAGACACAGAGAAACAGAGACACCAAGACTCAGAGACACAGAGACACTGAGACATCGAGACACAGAGACACAGAGGATCAGAGAGACAGAGACACAGAGCAACAGAAACACAGTGACTCAGAGACAGAGACACACAGAGACACAGAGACTCAGACACACAGAGAAACAGAGACACAAAGACTCAGTGACACAGAGACTCAGATACTCATAGACTCAGAGACTCAGAGCAACAGAGACACAGTGACTTAGGGACACAGAGACTCAGAGACACCGAGACTCAGAGACTCAGAGACACAGAGAAACAGGGACACATCGACACAGAGAGTCGGAGACACAGAGACTCAGACACACAGACACACAGAGACTCAGAGACACAGAGTCACCGAGACATCGAGACACAGAGACAAAAAGGCTCAGAGACACAGAGACTCAGAAACACAGAGACGCAGAGACTCAGACACACAGAGAAACAGAGACACCAAGACACCAAGACTCAGAAACACAGAGACTCCGAGACACAGAGACTCAGAGACACAGAGCAATAGAAACACAGAGACTCTGAGACACAGAGACTCAGAGACTCAGAGCAACAGAGACACAGAGAGTCAGAGACATAGAGACTCAGTGACACAGAGAATCAGAGGCTCAGAGACACGGAGAAACAGAGACACAGAGACTCAGAGAAACAGAGACTCAGAGACACAGAGACACAGAGCAACAGAGACACAGAGACTCAGAGACACAGAGACGCAGAGACTCAGACACACAGAGAAACAGAGACACCAAGACTCAGAGACACAGAGACTCTGAGACACAGAGACTCAGAGACACAGAGCAATAGAAACACAGAGACTCTGAGACACAGAGACTCAGAGCAACAGAGCCACAGAGACTCAGAGACACAGAGAATCAGAGACTCAGAGACACTGAGAAACAGAGACACAGAGATACAGTGACTCAGAGTCTCAGAGGCACCGAGACACAGAGACACAGAGCCACAGAGACTCAGAGACACTGAGACACAGAAGCACCGAGACACAGAGACACAAAGACTGAAAGACACAGAGACACAGAGAGTCAGACACACATTGACTCAGAGACACAGAGACACCGAACATTGAGACAAAGAGACACAGGGACTCAGAGACATAGAGAGACAGAGACTCAGAGACACAGAGACACAGAGACTCAGAGACACAGAGAAACAGAGACACAGATACTCAGAGACACAGGGAAACAGAGACACAGAGATACAGAGACACAGTGGCTCAGAGACACAGAGACTCAGAGACACAGAGAAACAGAGACACCGTGTTTCAGAGACACTGTGACTCAGAGACCCAGTGACACAAAGCAACAGAGACACAGAGGCTTCGAGACTCAGAGACTCAGAGCAGCAGAGACACAGAGACTCAGAGACACAGAGACTCAGAGACACATAGAAACAGAGACACAGAGACTCAGAGACACAGAAAAACAGAGACAAAGAGACATAGAGAAACAGAGACACAGAGACTCAGAGACACAGAGAAACGGACACACAGAGACTCAGAGACACGAGGTTCAGAGACACAGAGCAACAGAGCAACAGAGACACAGACACTCAGAGACACAGAGACACAGAGACACAGACACTCAGAGATACATAGAAGCAGAGACACAGAGGCACCAAGACACAGAGACACAGAGCCACAGAGACACTGAGACACAGGGACACCGAGACACGGAGACATTGAGGCATAGAGACACAGAGACTCTGAGACACAGAGACTCAGAGACACAGAGAAACAGAGACACCGAGTCTCAGAGACACTGTGACTCAGTGACCCAGTGACACAGAGCAACAGAGACACAGAGGCTCTGAGACTCAGAGACTCAGAGCAGCAGAGACACAGAGACTCAGAGACACAGAGACTCTGAGACACATAGAAACAGCGACGCAGAGGCACAGAGACTCAGAGATACATAGAAATAGAGACACCGAGACATTGAGACACAGAGACTCAGAGGATCAGAGACACAGAGACACAAAGACTCAGAGACTGAGAGAAACAGAGACACAGAGTCTCAGAGACACTGTGACTCAGTGATCCAGTGACACAGAGCAACAGAGACACAGAGGCTCTGAGACTCAGAGACTCAGAGCAGCAGAGAAACAGAGACTCTGAGACACATAGAAACAGCGACGCAGAGGCACAGAGACTCAGAGATACATAGAAATAGAGACACCGAGACTTTGAGACACAGAGACTCAGAGGATCAGAGACACAGAGACACAGAGACACAGAGACTCAGAGACGGAGAGAAACAGAGACACAGAGTCTCAGAGAGACTATGACACAGAGACCCAGTGACACAGAACAACAGAGACACAGATACCCATAGACATATAGAGACAGAGACTTAGAAACACTGAGACTCAGAGACACAGAAAAACAGAGACTCAGAGACTCAGAGACACAGAGGCACCGTGACATCGAGACACAGAGACACAGAGGATCAGAGACACAGAGACTCAGAGACACGGAGAAACAGACATAGAGTCTCAGAGACACAGAGATTCAGAGATACAGAGACACAGAGCAACAGAGACACAGCGACTCAGAGACACAGGGAAATAGAGACACAGAGACAAAGAGACACAGAGACTGAGAGAAACAGAGACACAGAGACTCAGAGACATAGAGAAACGGAGACACAGAGACTCAGAGACACGGAGATTCAGAGACACAGAAACTCAGACACACAGAGAAACAGAGACATCGAGACTCAGAGACACAGAAACTCAGAGACACAGAGACTCAGAGACACAGAGAAACAGAGACACAGAAACTCAGAGGCTCAGAGTCTCAGAGTCTCAGAGACACAGAGAAACAGAGACACAGAGACTCAGAGAGAGAGAGAGATTCGGAGACACATCGACACAGAGAGCCGGAGACACAGAGACTCAGGGACACAGACACTCAGAGACACAGAGCAATAGAGACACAGAGACTCTGAGACACAGAGACTCAGAGACACAGGGACTCAGAGATACAGTGACTTCGAGAATCAGAGGCACCGAGACACAGAGACACAGAGCCACAGAGACTCACAGACACTGAGACACAGAAGCACCGAGACGCAGACACAGAGACTCAAAGACACAGAGACACAGAGAGTCAGACACACATAGACTCAGAGACACAGAGACACAAAGAAACGGAGACATCGAGACACAGAGACTCAGAGACATAGAGAGGCAGAGAAACAGAGACTCAGAGAAACAGGGAAACAGAGACACAGAGAAACAGGGAAACAGAGACACAGAGATTCGGAGACACATTGGCACAGAGAGTCGGAGACACAGAGACTCAGAGATGCAGACACACAGAGACTCAGAGACACAGAGACACAGAAACTCAGAGGCACAGAGACTCAGAGACATAGAGACACAGAGACTCAGGGACACAGAGAAACAGAGACACAGAGGCACTGAAACACAGAGACTCAGAGACTCAGAGACACAGATGCACAGAGACATGGAGACACTAAGACACAGAGCCACAGAGGCTCAGAGACACTAAGACACAGAGACACTGAGACACAGAGACACAGAGACTCAGACACACAGTGACACAGAGACACCAAGACTCAGAGACACAGAGACAAAGAGACACCAACACATCGAGACACAGAGGCTCAGAGGCACAGAGACACAGAGACTCAGAGACACAGAGATTCGGAGATACATTGACGAAGAGAGTCGGAGACACAGAGACTCAGAGACGCAGACACACAGAGACACAGTTACACAGAGACACAGTGAAACAGAGACACAGAAACTCAGAGACACAGAGACTCAGAGACATAGAGACAGAGAGACTCAGGGACACAGAGAAACAGAGACACAGAGACACTGAAACACAGAGACTCAGAGACACAGGTGCATAGAGACACGGAGACACAGAGACACAGAGCCACAGAGACTCAGAGACACAGAGACACCAAGACTCAGAGACACAGAGACAAAGAGACACCAAGACATCGAGACACAGAGGCTCAGAGACACAGAGACACAGAGACTCAGAGATAAAGAGACTCAGAGACACACAGTCACGGAGACACAGAGACACAGAGCCACAGAGAGTCAGAGATCTGAGACACAGAAAAACCGAGAAGCAGAGACTCAAAGACACAGAGACACAGAGACGCTGAGACAGTGAGACACAAAGACACTGAGACACTGAGACACGGAGACACAGACAGATGAGACACAGAGGCACTGAGACACAGAGGCACTGAGACACAGAGACACTGAGACACAGACACACTGAGACTCTGAGACACTGAGACACTGAGACTCTGAGACACTGAGACACTGAGACACAGAGTCACAGCAACACTGAGACACAGACACACTGAGACACAGACACACTGAGACTCTGAGACAATGAGACACAGAGACACTGAGACACAGAGACACAGAGAAACTGAGATACAGACACACTGAGACACAGAGACACAGAGACTCTGAGACTCTGAGACACAGAGACACAGACACACTGAGACACTAAGACACTGAGGCGCAGACACACTGAGACACAGACACAATGAGACACAGAGACACTGAGACTCTGAGACACTGAGAAACAGAGACACAGAGACACAGAGACACTGAGACACAGAGACACTGAGACACTGAGACTCTGAGACACTGAGGCACAGAGACAATGAGACACAGAGACACTGAGACACAGACACACTGAGACAGAGACACTGAGACACAGAGACACTGAGACACTGAGACTGAGACACTGAGACACTGAGACACTGAGACACAGAGTCACAGCGACACTGAGACATTGAGACACAAAGACACTGAGACACAGAGACACAGAGAAACTGAGACACAGGCACACTGAGACACAGAGACACTGAGACACAGAGACACTGACACACAGAGACTCTGAGACAGAGACGCTGAGACACAGAGGCACTGAGACACAGAGGCACTGAGACACAGACACACTGAGACTCTGAGACACTGAGACACTGAGACTCTGAGACACTGAGACACTGAGACACAGAGTCACAGCAACACTGAGACACAGACACACTGAGACACAGACACACTGAGACTCTGAGACAATGAGACACAGAGACACTGAGACACAGAGACACAGAGAAACTGAGATACAGACACACAGAGACACAGAGACTCTGAGACACAGAGACACAGACACACTGAGACACTAAGACACTGAGGCGCAGACACACTGAGACACAGACACAATGAGACACAGAGACACTGAGACTCTGAGACACTGAGAAACAGAGACACAGAGACTCAGAGACACTGTTACTCTGAGACACTGAGACTCTGAGACACTGAGACACAGAAACACTGAGACACTGAGACTCTTAGTCACTGATACGCTGAGACACAAAGGCACTGAGATACTGAGACACAGACACAGAGTCATTGAGGCACTGAGACTCTGAGACACTGAGACACTGGGACACAGAGACACAGAGACACTGAGACGTAGAGACGCTGAGACACTGAGACACTGAGACAAAGTGACAAAGAGACACTGAGACACTGAAACACGGAGACACATAGACACCGAGACACTGAGATACTGAGACACAGAGACACCGAGACACAGAGACACAGAGAGACTGAGACTCTTAGACACAGACACACAGAGACACAGAGAAACCGTGACTCAGAGTCACAGAGACACTGAGAAACAGAGACACTGAGACACTGAGAGTCTGAGAGTCTGAAACTCTGAGACTCTGAGACTCTGAGACACAGAGACACTGAAACACAGAGACACAGAGAACTGAGAGACAGAGGCATAGGGACACAGAGACACTGAAACTCTGAGACCTTGAGACACTGAGACACAGAGACACCGAGACACCGAGACACAGAGACACAGAGAGACTGAGACTCTGAGACACAGACACACAGAGACACAGAGAAACTGTGACTCAGAGTCACAGAGACACTGAGAAACAGAGACACTGAGACACTGAGAGTCTGAGAGTCTGAAACTCTGAGACACAGGGACACAGACACATAGACACTGAGAAATAGTGACAGAAATACACAGAGTCACTGTGACACAGCGACACTGAGACTCTGAGACACAGAGACACAGAGACACTGAGACTGTTAGACACTGAGGCACTTAGACACAGAGACACAGAAACACTGAGACACAGAGACACAGGCACACTGAGACACAGAGACACTGAGACACTGAGACTCTGAGACACTGAGGCACAGAGACAATGAGACACAGAGACACTGAGACACAGACACACTGAGACAGAGACACTGAGACACAGAGACACTGAGACACTGAGACTGAGACACTGAGACACTGAGACACTGAGACACAGAGTCACAGCGACACTGAGACATTGAGACACAAAGACACTGAGACACAGAGACACAGAGAAACTGAGACACAGGCACACTGAGACACAGAGACACTGAGACACAGAGACACTGACACACAGAGACTCTGAGACAGAGACGCTGAGACACAGAGGCACTGAGACACAGAGGCACTGAGACACAGACACACTGAGACTCTGAGACACTGAGACACTGAGACTCTGAGACACTGAGACACTGAGACACAGAGTCACAGCAACACTGAGACACAGACACACTGAGACACAGACACACTGAGACTCTGAGACAATGAGACACAGAGACACTGAGACACAGAGACACAGAGAAACTGAGATACAGACACACAGAGACACAGAGACTCTGAGACTCTGAGACACAGAGACACAGACGCACTGAGACACTAAGACACTGAGGCGCAGACACACTGAGACACAGACACAATGAGACACAGAGACACTGAGACTCTGAGACACTGAGAAACAGAGACACAGAGACTCAGAGACACTGTTACTCTGAGACACTGAGACTCTGAGACACTGAGACACAGAAACACTGAGACACTGAGACTCTTAGTCACTGATACGCTGAGACACAAAGGCACTGAGATACTGAGACACAGACACAGAGTCATTGAGGCACTGAGACTCTGAGACACTGAGACACTGGGACACAGAGACACAGAGACACTGAGACGTAGAGACGCTGAGACACTGAGACACTGAGACAAAGTGACAAAGAGACACTGAGACACTGAAACACGGAGACACATAGACACCGAGACACTGAGATACTGAGACACAGAGACACCGAGACACAGAGACACAGAGAGACTGAGACTCTGAGACACAGACACACAGAGACACAGAGAAACCGTGACTCAGAGTCACAGAGACACTGAGAAACAGAGACACTGAGACACTGAGAGTCTGAGAGTCTGAAACTCTGAGACTCTGAGACTCTGAGACACAGAGACACTGAAACACAGAGACACAGAGAACTGAGAGACAGAGGCATAGGGACACAGAGACACTGAAACTCTGAGACCTTGAGACACTGAGACACAGAGACACTGAGACACAGAGACACCGAGACACCGAGACACAGAGAGATGCAGAGACTCTGAACATAGAACATAGAACATTACAGCGCAGAACAGGCCCTTCGGCCCACGATGTTGCGCCGACCAGTTAAAAAACAATGACCCTCTAATCTAAACCAATCCCTTTCCATCCGTAAACCTATCCACGGATCTCTTAAATGCCCCCAAACTAAGAACATAAGAACATAAGAAATAGGAGCAGGAGTCGGCCATCCAGCCCTTCGAGCCTGCCCCGCCATTCAATAAGATCATGGCTGATCTGTCGTGGCTCAGTTCCACATTCCCGCCCTCTCCCCATAACCCTTATAATCCCCTCGCTTATCAAAAACCTATCAACCCGTGTCTTAAAAATATTTAGCGAGGCAGCCTCCACCACTTCAACGGGCAGAGAATTCCAGAGATTCACCACCCTTTGAGTGAAGAAGTTCCTCCTCAACTCCGTTCTAAACCGCCCCCCTTTATCTTGAGGCTGTGCCCCCTAGTCCTACTGTCTTGTTTGAGCGGGAAGAGTCTTTCCACCTCTATCCTATCCATCCCATTCATCATCTTATACGTCTCAATGAGAAATCCCCTCATTCTTCTAAACTCTAACGAGTACAAGCTCAGTTTATTCAGCCTCTCCTCATAGCTCAACCCCCTCAACTCCGGTATCAGCCTAGTAAACCTCCTCTGCACTCCCTCCAAGGCCAAAATATCCTTGCGCAGGTGCGGCGCCCAAAACTGCACACAGTACTCCAGCTGCGGCCTCACCAATGCCCTATACAGCTGCAGCAAGACCTCCCTACTTTTATATTCAATCCCCCTCGCTATGAAGGCCAGCATCCCATTCGCCTTCCTGACCACCTGCTGCACCTGCAAGCTGGGTTTTTGCGACTCATGCACAAGGACCCCGAGGTCCCTCTGCACTGTCACCTGCTGCAGTTTTTGGCCCTGTAAGTAATAGTCCTTCCTACTATTCTTCCTACCAAAGTGGACCACCTCACACTTGCCAACATTAAATTCCATTTGCCAGTTCCTGGCCCATTCGCCCAGCCTATCTAGATCCTTCTGTAGACTCTCCACACCCTCCGCACAATTTGCCGTTCCCCCAATCTTGGTGTCATCAGCAAATTTCGACATTCTACACTCGGTTCCCTCCTCCAGATCATCTATATAAATGGTAAAAAGCTGAGGCCCCAGCACCGACCCCTGGGGCACTCCACTAGTCACCATCCGCCAATCCGAATAGCACCCGTTGACCCCGACTCTCTGCCTCCTATTTGACAACCAATCCTCTATCCACGCTAACACCCTACCCCCAACTCCATGTCCCTCGACCTTCTGCAATAACCTCTTGTGAGGCACTTTGTCAAATGCCTTCTGAAAATCTAGAAAGATCACATCCACTGGCTCTCCTCTATCCACTGCCCTAGACACATCCTCATAGAACTCCAGTAAATTTGTCAGACACGACTTCCCTTTAATGAAACCGTGCTGCGTCTGCTCTATCAAGCAATTCCCTTCAAGATGCCTCGCAATTTCCTCCTTAATGACGGATTCTTACATTTTACCAACCACAGACGTTAAACTAACCGGCCTATAATTCCCCGCCTTTTGCCTGGCACCCTTCTTAAACAACGGCGTAACATTAGCCGTTTTCCAATCATCCGGCACCTCCCCGGAATCCAGCGACGTTTGGAAAATAATCACCAAGGCATCCACTATCACCTCCGCCATTTCTTTCAGAACCCTCGGATGCATTCCATCCGGTCCTGGGGACTTGTCCACAATCAGCCCCTCCAGTCTGTCGAGCACCGCCTCTCTAGTAACAGTAATGTCATTAAGAGCCTCCAGTCCTACCACCTTTCCATCGCTAACTCCCGGCAAATTATTCACGTCCTCCTCCGTGAAGACAGAAACAAAAAAGTTATTCAATACCTCAGCCATTTCCCCATCCCCTACCACTAGGTCCCCCTTCTCATCCTCTAAAGGACCAACATTCACCCTAGCCAGCCTCTTCCTTTTTATATATTTATAAAAACTCTTGCTATTCTTTTTTATATTAAGCGCTAGCCCAGCTTCATAGTTTCTCCTACCCTTCCTTATCAACTTCTTTGTCAATCTTTGCTGATATTTAAACCTCTCCCAATCCTCTTCTCGCCCACTACTCTTAGCTACTCTAAACGCCTCCGCTTTTAGTTTAACACTTTCCTTCACCTCCTTCGTTATCCACGGCTTATTACCTCTCCTCCTACTATCCTTTTTGACCATCGGAATAAATTTCCGCTGAGCACCAAGAAAGATCTCCTTAAAGATCCTCCACTGCTCCTCAGCAGACCCTCCCTCCAACGCGCTCTCCCAGTCCACATTCGCCAATTCTTCTCTCATCCTACCGTACTCCCCTCTATTCAAACAAAGGACGCGCGTCCGGGAACCCACTTTCTCCTCCTCCATCTGCACCAGAAACTCCACCATACAATGATCACACTCCCCAAGAGGATCCTTCACCGCAAGGTCCCTAATTCTACCCGCCTCATTACATAACACCAGATCCAAGATAGCTCACTCCCTCGTCGGCTCCAACACACACTGTTCCAGGAAACTATCCCGGCAGCATTCCAAGAACTCTTCCTCGAGCCCCCCGCGTCCAACATGGGTCGACCAATCTAAATGTAGATTGAAATCCCCCATAACTACGGCCATCCCATTCCTGCACGCCGCACTTATTTGCACGTTAACAGCCCGCCCCACCTCCAGATCATTATTCGGGGGCCTATAGACGACACCCACCAGCGTCTTCCTCCCTTTGCTGTTCCTAATCTCCACCCACAATGATTCCACCCTCTGCTCCTTGGCTCCAATATCATCCCTTGCTACCACCGTGATGTTATCCTTAATCAGCAGAGCTACGCCCCCGCCTTTTCCCTCCTGCCTATCCTTCCTAAATACTTGATATCCCTGTACATTCAGCTCCCAGTCCCTGTCACCTTGCAGCCACGTCTCTGTAATGGCCACCAGATCATATCCATTTGTGCCGATCTGCGCCACCAGCTCATCCACTTTATTCCGAATGCTTCATGCATTCAGATAAAGTGCCTTCATCCCAGCCTTCACCTGGACCCTATTTGCCGCAACGCCTCCAACCATACTCACGCCTCCTACTCCCTTTATTATTGGGACATCCTCGGCCTCCTCCCTTACATGTACACTCTCCTTAACTTTAGACCCTGTAACATCACCTACCCTCGCACCCTCCCCCCCCCAATTAGTTTAAAGCTCTGTCTACAGTCTTCTTTACTCGATTCGCCAGCACTCTGGTCCCAGCACGGTTCAGACCAACCCCATCCTGCCCGAACAGGTCCCACCTACCCCAATACTGGTGCCAATGCCCCATAAATTCAAACCCATTCCTCCTACACCAATCCCTGAGCCACCCATTCACTTCCTTAATCCTCTCAACCCTACGCCCGTCTGCACTTGGTTCAGGCAGTAGCCCAGAGATAACCACCTTGTCAGTTCTACTTTTTAATTCCATTCCCAGCTTCTCATACTCCCTCCCCAGATCCTCAGTCTGCATTTTGCCTACGTCGTTGGCACCCACATGTACCACAACGACCGGATTCTCACCCTCCCACTCCAGGTTCCCCTGCAGCCCAGATGTGACATCCCGGACCCGAGCACCAGGCAGACAACACACCCTTCTGTGCACTTTGTCATTGTGACAAGGGACAGTGTCAATACCCTTCACCCCACTATCCCCAACCACTACTACGTTCCTTTTCCCCTTCTCTTTGTCTATGTCCTGCTGCAGCACTGTACCGTGTGCAGTCTGCTCACCAACCTCACCTGCCTCGTTCTCGTCCAGACTGGAAGCCAGAACCTCAAACCTGTTATGCAGATTAAGAGTCTGAGGCCTCTGCTCCTCACCCTCCTTCCTCCTCTCCCCACCCCCCTTCCTTCTCCCAGCAGCCCCCTCTTGTTCCTGACCCTTAGAGTTTGCCAGTCCAGGGGGGGGGTGGATGTCACTTGCGCCCCATTGACAATGTCACCCTCTCTCCCCTTGATGAGCCTCAGTGTCTGTAGCTCAGAGGCCAGCTCATCTACCTTGAGCTGGAGCTCCTCCAGCAACCTGCACTTACTGCAGACATGGTCACTGGGATGGACCCTGAGGTCCACCACCTCCCACACCATACAGAAACAGCACATCACATGCCCCTCCATTATTCACCATAGTAGTCTTGAAAAAAATTTTTTTTGTTTTTTTTTCCTTCTTTTTCAAACGAACTCACCTGGCCTTTTATCCTTCAAGCTCTTTTTGATATTAAGCCCTAAAAGCTCACTCTGCTTCCCACTCACTCCGCTGCCCGCTCAGATACTGCCCGCTGTCTACACCAGGCCTCCTTTTAAACCTGGCGCTGATTTAAAGCTGCTGGCCCACAACTGCCTGCTAACCACTCCCTCAGAATTCTTAAAGCAGTAAATACAATAAATAAATGCTTTAAACAGTTCTACAAAGAACAAAGTGCTTTAAACTTATTTTAAACAGGTTTTTAACAGGTAAAATCTTAGCTCTCTCTCTGCTCCTTCACTTGTCTGCTCCAGCAAACAATGGAAGGCTTCACTGTGTGGTCAGTTGATATTTAAAGCTTATGTCCACAACTGCAGCAGGCAGGGCATTCCAATCCCTCACCACCCTCTGGGTAAAGAACCTGCCCCGACATCCGTCCTATAACTACCCCCCCTTAATTTAAAGCCATGCCCCCTCGTGCTAACTTTCTCCATCCAAGGTAAAAAGCTATCACTGTCCACCCTATCTTGTATGTTTCAAAAAGGTCCCCTCTTAGCCGCCTTCTTTCTAACGAAAACAACCCCAAATCCCTCAGTCTCTCCTCATAGGACCTCCCCCCCATACCAGGCAACATCCTGGTAAACCTCCTCTGCACCCTCTCCAAAGCCTCCACATCCTTCCTGTAATGTGGGGACCAGAACTGCACACAGTACTCCAAGTGCGGCCGCACCAGAGTTTTGTACAGTTGCAACATGACGCTGCGACTCCTAAATTCAATCCCCCTACCAATAAACGCCAAGACACCGTATGCCTTCTTAACAATCTTATCTACTTGATTCCCAACTTTCAGGGTTCTATGTACACATACACCTAGATCCCTCTGTTCATCCACACTATTCAGAGTCCTCCCGTTAGCCCTATACTCTACACATCTGTTATTCCTGCCAAAGTGAATTACCTCACACTTTTCCGCATGAAACTCCATCTGCCACCTCTCTCTGTAAACTATGACACCCCTCTTCACTATCTACCACTCCTCCGACTTTGGTCAGAGACGCAGAGATGCAGAAGCTCTGAGACACAGAGACTCAGAGGTGCAGAGACTCTGAGATGCAGAGACTCTGAGACGCAGAGATTCTGAGACGCAGAAACGCAGAGACTCTGAGGCACAGAGACGCTGAGACACCGAGACTCTGCGACGCAGAGACTTTGAGACGCAGAGACTCTGAGACGCAGAGACTCTGAGACTCTGAGATGCAGAGACTCTGAGACGCAGAGACTCTGAGGCGCAGATACGCAGAGACGCAGAGTCTCTGTGACGCAGAAACTCTGAGACTCTGAGATGCAAAAACTCTGAGACTCTCAGACGCAGAGACTCAGAGGCGCAGAGACTCTGAGATGCAGAGACTCTGAGACGCAGAGATGCAGAGACTCTCAGTCGCAGAGATTCTGAGACTCAGAGACTCTGTGACGCAGGCACGCAGGGACTTTGAGACACATAGACCCTGAGCGCAGAGACTCTGAGACGCAGAAACGCAGAGACACTGAGACGCAGAGACTCTGAGCCTCTGAGATGCAGAGGCGCAGAGACTCTGAGACGCAGAGACTCTGAGACACCGAGACTCTGCGACGCAGAGGCTTTGAGACACAGAGATGCAGAGACGCTGAGACTCTGTGATGAAGAGACTCTCAAACGCAGAGAATCTGAGACGCAGAGACACTGAGACGCAGAGACATAGAGAAGCTGAGACTCTGAGACGCAGAGACTCTGAGAGAAGCGACTCTGAGACGGCGAGTCTCTGAGACGCAGTGACTCTGAGACGTAGAGACTCTGAGACGCAGAGATGCAGAGACTCTGAGACGCTGAGACGCTGAGACTCTGAGACGCCGGAACTCTGAGACGAAGAGTCTCTGAGACACAGTGACACTGAGACGCAGAGACTCTGAGTCGCAGAGGCTCGGAGACGCAGAGACTCTGAGACGCAGAGACACAGAGTCTCTTAGACGCAGCGACACTGAGACACAGAGACTCTGAGACGCAGAGACGGAGTGACTCTGAGACGCAGAGACTCTGAGACGCAGAGACTCTGAGACTCTGAGAAGCAGAGACTCTGAGACGCAGAGACTATGAGACGCAGAGATGCAGAGACTCTGAGATACAGAGACTCTGAGATGCAGAGACTCTGATACGCAGAGACTCTGAGATGCAGAAGAGCTGAGACTCTGAGGCGCAGAGACTCAGAGACTCTGAGATGCAGAGAGTCTGTGACATGGTAACTCTGAGACTCTGAGATGCAAAATCTCTGAGACTCTCAGATGCAGAGACGCAGAGACTCTGAGACGCAGAGACTCTGAGATGCAGAGACTCTGAGACGCAGAGACTCTGAGGCACAGAGATGCTGAGACTCTGAGACGCAGAGACTCTGAGACAAACAGACTCTGAGACGCCGAGACTCTGAGACGCAGACACTCTGAGACACAGAGATGCAGAGTCGCTGAGACTCTGTGACGCCGAGGCTCTGAGATGCCGAGTCTCTGAGACACAGTGCCACTGAGACGCAGAGACGCAGAATCTCTCAGTCGCAGAGAATCTGAGACACAGTGACTCTGACACGCAGAGACTCTGGGACGCAGAGACCCAGAGACTCTGAGACGCAAAGGCTCTGTGACGCAGAGACTCTGAGACGCAGAGATGCAGGGACGCAGAGACTCTGTGACGCAGAGACTCTGAGACGCAGAGACGCAGAGACTCTGAGACGCAGAGACTCTGAGAATCTCAGATGCAAAAACTCTGAGACTCTCAGACACAGAGACACAGAGACTCTGAGACGCAGAGACTCTGAGATGGTGAGTCTCTGTGACGCAGAGACTCTGAGATGCAGAGACGCAGAGACTCTGAGTCGCAGCGACACTGAGGCACAGAGACTCTGAGACGCAGAGACTCTGAGATGCAAAGATCTGAGACGCAGAGACTCTGAGGCGCAGAGACTCTGATACGCAGAGACTCTGAGATGCAGAGGCGCTGAGACTCTGCGATGCAGAGACTCTGAGGTGCAGAGACGCAGAGAGTCTGAGATGCAGAGACTCTGTGACGCAGTAACTCTGGGACTCTGAGATGCAAAAACTCAGACGCTCAGACGCAGAGACTCTGAGATGCACAGACTCTGTGACACAGTAACTCTGAGACTCTGAGATGCAAAAACTCTGAGACTCTCAGACGCAGAGACTCTGAGACGCCGAGACTCTGAGATGCAGAGATTCTGAGATACAGAGATGCTGAGACTCTGAGACGCACACACTCTGAGACGTCGAGACTCTGAGATGCAGAGACTCTGAGACACAGAGACGCAGAGTCGCTGAGACTATGAGACGCACACACTCTGAGACGCCGAGACTCTGAGACGCAGAGTCTCTGAGACACAGAGACGCAGTGAATTTGAGACGCAGAGACTCTGAGACGCAGAGACTCTGAGATGCCGAGACTCTGAGACGCCGAGACTGTGAGACGCAGAGACTCTGAGACAAACAGACTCTGAGACGCCGAGACTCTTAGACGCAGACACTCTGAAACACAGAGACGCAGAGTCGCTGAGACTCTGAGACACAGAGACTCTGAGATGCAGAGATGCAGAGACTCTGAAACGCTGAGACTCTGTGACACCGAGACTCTGAGACGCCGAGTCTCTGAGACACAGTGACATTGAGACGCAGAGATGCAGAATCTCTCAGTCGCAGAGAATCTGAGACGCAGAGACTCTGAGACGCAGACACGCAGGGACTCTGAGACACAGAGACTCTGAGACGCAGGGACTCTGAGACGCAGAGCCACTGAGACGCAGAGATGCAGAGACTTTGAGACGGAGTGACGCAGAGACTCTGAGACGCAGAGTCACAGAGACGCAGACACTCTGAGGCGCAGAGACGCAGAGACACGCTGACTCTGAGACACAGAGACTCTGAGAATCAGAGACTCTGAGACCCAACACTCTGAGACGATGAGACGCAGAGACACAGAGACGTCGAGCCTCTGAGATGCAGAGACTCTGAGACCCAGAGACTCTGTGATGCAGTGACTCTGAGAGGCAGAGATGCTGAGGTTCTGAGACGCAGAGACTCTGAGACGCAGAGAGACAGAGTCTCTGAGACGCAGCGACTCTGAGACGCAGTGACTCTGAGATGCAGAGACTCTGGGACGCAGGGGCTCTGAGACGCAGAGACTCTGTGACGCAGAGACGCAGTGACTCTGAGATGCAAAAACTCTGAGACTCTCAGACACAGAGACTCAGAGACTCTGAGGCGCAGAGATGCAGAGACTCTGAGACTCTGAGACGCAAAGACTCTGAGACACAGAGATGCTGAGACTCTGAGACACAGAGACTCTGAGATGCAATGATCTGAGACGCAGAGACTCTGAGACGCCGAGATGCAGAGACTTTGAGACGGAGTGATGCAGAGACTCTGAGACGCAGAGTCACAGAGATGCAGACACTTTGAGGCGCAGAGACGCAGAGACGCACTGACTCTGAGACGCAGAGTCACAGAGACGCAGACACTCTGAGACGCAGAGACGCAGAGACGCACTGACTCTGAGACGCAGAGACTCTGAGAATCAGAGACTCTGAGACCCAAACACTCTGAGACGATGAGACGCAGAGACACAGAGACGTTGAGCCTCTGAGACGCAGAGACTCTGAGAGGCAGAGATGCAGAGGCTCTGAGACGCAGCGACTCGGAGACGCAGCGACTCTGAGACGCCGAGATGCAGAGACGGAGAGACTCAGAGACTCTGAGACGCAGAGACTCTGAGACGCAGAGATGCAGAGACTCTGAGATGCAGAGATGCAGTGACGCAGAGACGCAGTGACTCTGAGATGCAAAAACTCTGAGACTCTCAGACACAGAGACGCAGAGGCTCTGAGGTGCAGAGATGCAGAGACTCTGATACTCTGAGACACAGAGACTCTGAGACACAAAGACGCGGAGACTCTGAGACGCAGGGACTCTGAGGCGCAGAGACACTGAGACGCACAGATGCAGAGACTTTGAGACGGAGTGATGCAGAGACTATGAGACGCAGAGTCACAGAGACGCAGAGACGCAGACACTCTGAGGCGCAGAGACAAAGAGACACACTGACTCTGAGACACAGAGACTCTGAGACTCAGAGGCGCAGAGACTCTGAGATGCAGAGATTCTGAGACGCAGAGACGCAGAGACTCTCAGTCGCAGAGATTCTGAGACGCAGAGGCTCTGAGACGCAGAGACTCTGAGAGTCTGAGATGCAGAGACGCAGAGCCTCTGAGATGCTGAGAATGTGAGAAGCAGAGACTTTGAGACTTTGAGACACAGAGACGTTGAGACTCTGAGACGCAGAGATGTTGAGACTCTGAGATGCTCTGACTCTGAGACGCCGAGATACTGAGACGGTGAGTCTCTGAGACTCAGTGACACGGAGAGGCAGAGAAGCACAGACTCTGAGTTGCAGAGGCACTGAGATGCAGAGACTCTGAGACGCAGAGACTCTGAGACGCAGAGACTCTGAGTTGCAGAGGCACTGAGATGCAGAGACTCTGAGACTCTGAGACGCAGAGAGTCTGAGACGCAGAGATGCAGAGACTCTGAGACGCCGAAACTCTGAGATGGCGAGTCTCTAAGTCGCAGTGACTCTGAGACGCAAAGGCACACAGTCACTGAGACGCAGCGACACTGAGACACAGAGTCTTTGACACGCAGAGACGCAGTGACTCTGAACATAGAACATAGAACATTACAGCGCAGAACAGGCCCTTCGGCCCACGATGTTGCGCCGACCAGTTAAAAAACAATGACCCACTAATCTAAACCAATCCCTTTCCATCCATAAACCTATCCACGGATCTCTTAAACGCCCCCAAACTAGGCGCATTTACAACTGCAGCAGGCAGGGCATTCCAATCCCTCACCACCCTCTGGGTAAAGAACCTACCCCGACATCTGTCCTATAACTACCCCCCCTTAATTTAAAGCCATGCCCCCTCGTGCTAGCTTTCTCCATCCGAGGAAAAAGGCTATCACTATCCACCCTATCTAAACCTCTAATCAACTTATATGTTTCAATAAGGTCCCCTCTTAGCCGCCTTCTTTCTAACGAAAACAACCTCAAATCCCTCAGTCTCTCCTCATAGGATCTCCTCTCCATACCAGGCAACATCCTGGTAAACCTCCTCTGCACCCTCTCCAAAGCCTCCACATCCTTCCTGTAATGTGGGGACCAGAACTGCACACAATACTCCAAGTGCGGCCGCACCAGAGTTGTGTACAGTTGCATCATGACGCTGCGACTCCTAAATTCAATCCCCCTACCAATAAACGCCAAGACACCATATGCCTTCTTAACAATCTTATCTACTTGATTCCCAACTTTCAGGGTTCTATGTACACATACACCTAGATCCCTCTGTTCATCCACACTATTCAGAGTCCTACCGTTAGCCCGATACTCTACACATCTGTTATTCCTGCCAAAGTGAATTACCTCACACTTTTCCGCATTAAACTCCATCTGCCACCTCTCTCTGTAAACTATGACACCCCTCTTCACTATTTACCACTCCTCCGACTTTGGTCGGAGACGCAGAGACGCAGAAACTCTGAGACACAGAGACTCAGAGGTGCAGAGACTCTGAGATGCAGAGACTCTGAGATGCAGAGATTCTGAGACGCAGAGACTCTGAGACGCAGAAACACAGAGAGTCTGAGGCACAGAGACGCTGAGACACCGAGACTCTGCGACGCAGAGACTTTGAGACACAGAGACGCAGAGACGCTGAGACTCTGAGACACAGAGACTCTGAGACGCAGAGACTCTGAGACGCAGAGACGCTGAGACGCTGAGGCACTGAGACTCTGAGATGCAGAGACTCTGAGACGCAGAGACTCTGAGGCGCAGATACGCAGAGACGCAGAGTCTCTGTGACGCAGAAACTCTGAGACTCTGAGATGCAAAAACTCTGAGACTCTCAGACGCAGAGACGCAGAGACTCAGAGGCGCAGAGACTCTGAGATGCAGAGACTCTGAGACGCAGAGATGCAGAGACTCTCAGTCGCAGAGATTCTGAGACGCAGACACTCTGTGACACAGGCATGCAGGGACTCTGAGACACAGAGATCCTGAGCCGCAGAGACTCTGAGACGCAGAAACGCAGAGACACCGAGACTCTGCGACGCAGAGACTCTGAGACGCAGAGATGCAGAGACTCTGAGACGCAGAGACTCTGAGTCGCAGAGGCTCGGAGACACAGAGACTCTGAGACGCAGAGACACAGAGTCTCTTAGACGCAGCGACACTGAGACACAGAGACTCTGAGACGCAGAGACGGAGTGAATCTGAGACGCAGAGACTCTGAGACGCAGAGACTCTGAGATGCAGAGGAGCTGAGACTCTGAGATGCAGAGACTCTGAGGTGTAGAGACGCAGAGACTCTGAGATGCAGAGAGTCTGTGATGCGGTAATTCTGAGACTCTGAGATGCAAAAACTCTGAGACTCTCAGATGTAGAGACGCAGAGACTCTGAGACGCAGAGACTCTGAGACTCTGAGACGCAGAGACTCTGAGACGCAGAGACTCTGAGGCACAGAGACGCTGAGACTCTGAGACGCAGAGACTCTGAGATGCCGAGACTCTGAGACGCCGAGACTCTGAGATGCAGAGACTCTGAGACACAGAGACGCTGAGACTCTGAGACGCAGAGACTCTGAGACAAACAGGCTCTGAGACGCCGAGACTCTGAGACGCAGACACTCTGAGACACAGAGACGCAGAGTCGCTGAGACTCTGAGACACAGAGACTCTGAGATGCAGAGATGCAGAGACTCTGAAACGCTGAGACTCTGTGACACCGAGACTCTGAGACGCCGAGTCTCTGAGACACAGTGACATTGAGATGCAGAGACGCAGAATCTCTCAGTCGCAGAGAATCTGAGACGCAGAGACTCTGAGACGCAGACACGCAGGGACGCTGAGACACAGAGACTCTGAGAATCAGAGACTCTGAGATGCAGGGACTCTGAGACGCAGAGCCACTGAGAGGCAGAGATGCAGAGGCTCTGAGACGCAGAGACTCTGAGATGCAGAGAGACAGAGTCTCTGAGTTGCAGAGACTCTGAGAATCTGAGAGACAGAAACTCTGAGACGCAGAGACTCTGAGACGCAGAGACGCAGAGACTCTGAGACGACGAGACTCTGAGACGCAGTGACTCTGAGACACAGAGATACAGAGACTCTGAGACGCACACACTCTGAGACGTCGAGACTCTAAGACGCAGAGACTCTGAGACACAGAGACGCAGAGTTGCTGAGACTCTGAGACTCTGAGACGCACACACTCTGAGACGCAGATATGCAGAGACTCTGAAACGCTGAGACTCTGAGACGCCAAGACTCTGAGACGCCGAGTCTCTGGGACGCAGTGACACTGAGATGCAGACACGCAGAGACTCTCAGTCGCAGAGAACCTGAGGCGCAGACACGCAGGGACTCTGAGACACAGGGACTCTGAGACGCAGAGGCTCTGAGACGCAGAGACGCAGAGACTCTGAGATGCAGAGAACTGAGACGCAGAGACCCTGAGGCGCAGAGACTCTGATACGCAGAGACTCTGAGACGCAGAGACGCAGAGACTCTGTGACGCAGTAAATCTGAGACTCTGAGATGCAAAAACTCTGAGACTCTCAGACGCAGGGACACTGAGACGCAGAGACTCTGAGACGCAGAGACTTGAGACGCGGAGATTCTGACACACAGAGACTCTGAGACGCCGAGACTCTGTGACGCACAGACGCTGAGACTCTGAGATGCAGAGACTCTGAGACGCATAGACTCTGAGACGCCGAGACTCTGAGACGCAGACACTCTGAGACACAGTGACACTGAGACGCAGAGACGCAGAGACTCTCAGTCGCAGAGAATCTGAGACACAGGGACTCTGAGACGCAGACACGCAGGGACTCCGAGACACAGAGAATCTGAGACACAGAGACTCTGAGACGCAAAGACGCCGGGACTCTGAGACTCTGAGACGCAGAGCCACTGAGACGCAGAGATGCAGAGACTTTGAGACGGAGTGATGCAGACACTCTGAGGCGCAGAGTCACAGAGATGCAGAGACGCAGACACTCTGAGGCGCAGAGACGCACTGACTCTGAGATGCAGAGGCTCTGAGAATCAGAGACTCTGAGACCCAGAAACTCAGAGACGATGAGACGCAGAGACACAGAGACGTCGAGCCTCTGAGACGCAGAGACTCTGAGACCCAGAGGCTCTGAGACGCAGTGACTCTGAACGCAGAGACTCTGAGACGCAGAGATGCAGAGACTCTGAGACGCAGAGACTCTGAGACTCAGAGACACAGAGTCTCTGATACGCCGTGACTCTGAGACGCAGAGACGCAGAGACTCTGAGCCGCAGAGACTCTGAGACGCAGAGACTCTGATACGCAGAGACTCTGAGATGCTGAGGCGCTGAGACTCTGAGATGCACAGACTCTGAGACGCAGATACTCTGAAACACAGAGACTCTGACACGCAGATGCAGAGACTCTGAGATGCAGAGACACAGAGAATCTGAGACGCAGAGACTCTGAGACTCTGAGATGCAGAGACTCTGAGATGCCGAGACTCTGAGACGCAGAGACTTTGAGACACAGAGACGCATAGTCGCTCAGACTCTGAGATGCAGAGAGTCTGTGACACGGTAATTCTGAGACTCTGAGATGCAAAAACTCGGAGACTCTCAGATGTAGAGACGCAGAGACTCTGAGACGCAGAGACTCTGAGACTCTGAGACGCAGAGACTCTGAGACGCAGAGACTCTGAGACACAGAGACGCTGAGACTCTGAGACGCAGAGACTCTGAGATGCCGAGACTCTGAGACGCCGAGACTGAGACGCAGAGACTCTGAGACACAGAGACGCTGAGACTCTGAGACGCAGAGACTCTGAGACAAACAGACTCTGGGACGCCGAGACTCTGAGACGCAGATACTCTGAGACACAGAGACGCAGAGTCGCTGAGACTCTGAGACACAGAGACTCTGAGATGCAGAGATGCAGAGACTCTGAAACGCTGAGACTCTGTGACACCGAGACTCTGAGACGCCCAGTCTCTGAGACACAGCGACATTGAGACGCAGAGACGCAGAATCTCTCAGTCGCAGAGAATCTGAGACGCAGAGACTCTGAGACGCAGACACGCAGGGACTCTGAGACACAGAGACTCTGAGAATCAGAGACTCTGAGACGCAGGGACTCTGAGACGCAGAGCCACTGAGAGGCAGAGATGCAGAGGCTCTGAGACGCAGAGACTCTGAGATGCAGAGAGACAGAGTCTCTGAGACGCAGCGACTCTGAGACGCAGAGATGCAGAGACGCAGAGACTCAGAGACTCTGAGATGCAGAGACTCTGAGATGCAGAGACTCTGGGACGCAAAGACTCTGAGACGTAGAGATGCAGAGACTCTGAGACGCAGACACTCTGGGACGCAGAGACGCAGTGACTCTGAGATGCAAAAACTCTGAGAATCTCAGACACAGAGACGCAGAGACTCTGAGGTGCAGAGATGCTGAGACTCTGAGACTCTGAGACGCAGAGACTCTGAGACGTAGAGACGCAGAGATTCTGAGACGCAGAGATGCAGAGACTCTGAGATGCAGAGATGCTGAGACTCTGAGACGCAGAGACTCTGAGAGACAGAGACACTGAGACGGTGAGTCTCTGTGATGCAGTGACTCTGAGACACAGTGACTTTGAGATGCAGAGATGCAGAGACTCTGAGTTGCAGAGACTCTGAGAATCTGAGAGACAGAAACTCTGAGATGCAGAGACTCTGAGATGCAGAGACTCTGGGACGCAAAGACTCTGAGACGTAGAGATGCAGAGACACAGAGACGCAGAGACTCTGAGACACAGAGACTCTGAGATGCAATGATCTGAGACGCAGAGACTCTGAGACGTCGAGACTCTGAGACGCAGTGACTCTGAGACACAGAGACACTGAGACTCTGAGACGCAGAGACTCTGAGACGCACACACTCTGAGACGTCGTGACTCTAAGACGCAGAGACTCTGAGACACAGAGACGCAGAGTTGCTGGGACTCTGAGACTCTGAGACGCACACACTCTGAGACGCAGATATGCAGAGACTCTGAAACGCTGAGACTCTGAGACGCCGAGAATCTGAGACGCCGAGTCTCTGGGACGCAGTGACACTGAGATGCAGAGACGCAGAGACTCTCAGTCGCAGAGAACCTGAGGCGCAGACACGCAGGGACTCTGAGACGCAGAGGCTCTGAGACGCAGAGACGCAGAGACTCTGAGATGCAGAGATTTGAGACGCAGAGACTCTGAGGCGCAGAGACTCTGATACGCAGAGACTCTGAGACGCAGAGGCGCTGAGGCTCTGAGATGCAGAGACTCTGAGGCGCAGAGACGCAGAGACTCTTTGACGCAGTAACTCTGAGACTCTGAGATGCAAAAACTCTGAGACTCTCAGACGCAGGGACACTGAGACGCAGAGACTCTGAGACGCAGAGACTTGAGACGCAGAGATTCTGACACACAGAGACTCTGAGACGCCGAGACTCTGAGACGCAGACACTCTGTGACACAGAGACGCAGAGTCGCTGAGACTCTGAGACACAGAGATGCAGAGACTCTGAAATGCTGAGAGTCTGAGACGCCGAGACTCTGAGACGCCGAGTCTCTGAGACGCAGTGACACTGAGACGCAGAGACGCAGAGACTCTCAGTCGCAGAGAATCTGAGACGCAGACACGCAGGGACTCCGAGACACAGAGAATCTGAGACACAGAGACTCTGAGACGCAAAGACGCCGGGACTCTGAGACTCTGAGACGCAGAGCCACTGAGACGCAGAGATGCAGAGACTTTGAGACGGAGTGATGCAGACACTCTGAGGTGCAGAGTCACAGAGACGCAGACACTCTGAGGCGCACAGATGCACTGACTCTGAGATGCAGAGGCTCTGAGAATCAGAGACTCTGAGACCCAGAAACTCAGAGACGATGAGACGCAGAGACACAGAGACGTCGAGCCTCTGAGACGCAGAGACTCTGAGACCCAGAGGCTTTGAGACGCAGTGACTCTGAACGCAGAGACTCTGAGACGCAGAGATGCAGAGACTCTGAGACGCAGAGACTCTGAGACTCAGACACACAGAGTCTCTGATACGCTGTGACTCTGAGATGCAGAGACGCAGAGACTCTGAGCCGCAGAGACTCTGAGACGCAGAGACGCAGAGACTCTGATACGCAGAGACTCTGAGATGGTGAGGCGCTGAGACTCTGAGATGCACAGACTCTGAGACGCAGATACTCTGAAACACAGAGACTCTGAGACGCAGATGCAGAGACTCTGAGACGCAGAGACACAGAGAATCTGAGACGCAGGGACGCTGAGACTCTGAGATGCAGAGATTCTGAGATGCCGAGTCTCTGAGACACAGAGACGCAGAGACTCTCAGTCGCAGAGATTCTGATACGCAGAGACTCTGAGACGCCAAGACTCTGAGATGCCAAGTCTCTGACACGCAGAGACGCAGAGACTCTCAGTCGCAAAGACTCTGAGATGCCGAGACTCTGAGACGCCGAGTCTCTGACACGCAGAGACGCAGAGACTCTCAGTTGCAAAGATTCTGAGATGCAGAGACTCTGAGACTTTGAGATTCTGGGACTCTTAGAAGCAGAGGCTCTGAGAGACATAGACGCAGAGGCGCTGAGGCTCTGAGACGCAGAGAGTCTGAGATGCAGAGATGCAGTGACTCTGAGACATTGAGACTCTGAGACGCCGAGACTCGGAGGCGCCAACTCTCTGAGAAGCAGTGACTCTGAGACGCAGAGATGCAGAGACTCTGAGTCGCAGAAACTCTGAGACGCTGAGACTCTGACACACAGAGACTCTGACACGCAGAGACGCAGGGATGCTGCGAAGCGGAGATGCAGACACTCTGAGTTGCAGAGACACAGAGAGTCTGAGACGCAGCGACTCTGAGATGCGGAGACGTAGAGACTCTGAGACACAGTCACGCAGTGACGCAGAGACTCTGAGACGCAGAGACTCTGAGACTCTGAGATGCAGAGACTCTGAGACGCAGAGACTCTGAGACTCTGAGATGCAGAGACTCTGAGACGCAGAGACGCAGAGACTCTGAGGCGCAGAGACTCTGAGGCGCAGACGCTCTGAGATGCAGAGACTCTGAGGCGCAGAGACGCAGAGACTCTGAGACGCAGAGACTCTGAGACACAGGGACGCAGAGACTCTGAGACTCTGAGACGGAGAAACGCAGAGACACAGAGACTCTGAGACACAGAGACACAGCGAGTCCGAGACGCAGTGACGCACAGACTCTGAGACGCAGAGACGCAGAAACTCTGAGACGCAGAGACTCTGAGACGCAGAAACTCTGAGACACAGAGACGCAGAGTCTCTGATACGCCGAGACTCTGAGACGCAGAGGCGCAGAGACTCTGAGATGCAGAGACTCTGAAGCGCAGAGACGCAGAGACTCTGAGATTCTGAGACGCAGAGACTCTGAGATGCAGAGACGCAGAGACTCTGAGATGCAGAGACGCAGAGACTCTGAGACGCAGAGACGCTGAGACTCTGAGACGCAGAGACGCTGAGACTCTGAGACACAGACACTCTGAGATGCTGAGACTCTGAGAAGCAGAGACTTTGAGACACAGAGACGCTGAGAGTCTGAGACACAGAGACTCTGAGATGCAAAGATGCAGATACTCTGAGATGCTGAGACTCTGAGATGTAGAGACTCTGAGACGCAGAGAGGCTGAGACGCAGAGACTCTGAGACACTGAGAAACAGAGCCACAGAGACTCTGAGACGCAGAGACTCTGAGACACTGAGAAACAGAGCCACAGAGACTCTGATACGCAGAGACTCTGAGACACTGAGAAACAGAGCCACAGAGACTCTGATACGCAGAGACTCTGAGATGCAGAGACTCTGAAATGCAGAGATGCAGAGAGTCTGATACGCAGTGACACAGAATCTCTGACAAGCAGAGTCACAGATATACAGAGACGCAGACGCTCTGAGGTGCAGAGACGCAGAGACGCACTGACTCTGAGACGCACAGACTCTGAGACGCAGAGACTCTGAGACCCAGACACTGTGAGACGATGAGACGCAGAGACACAGAGACGTCAAGCCTCTGAGACACAGAGACTCTGAGACGCAGAGTCTCGAGACACAGAGATACTGAGACACAGAGACACTGAGACTCTGAGACGCAGAGATGCAGTGATGCTGAGACACAGAGACTCTGAGATACAGAGACACAAAGACTCTGAGACGCAGAGACACAATAATGAAGAAAATCTGAGAAGAAGAGACGCTAAGACTCTGAGACATAGAGAATGTGAGACGCAGAGACTCTGAGACATAGAGACTCTGAGACATAGAGACTCTGAGACACAGAGACTCTGAGACACAGAGACTCTGAGACCCAGAGACTCTGAGAAGCAAAGACAGAGACGCAGAGGCGCTGCGACGCAGAGAAAGTAGAGATGCTGAGTCTCTGAGACGCAGAGATGCAGAGACTCTGAGACTCTGAGACAGAGAAACTCTGAGACTCTGAGACTCAGATGCAGAGACTCTAAGACACAGAGACGCTGAGAAACAGAGACGCATAGTCGCTGAGGCTCTGAGATGCAGAGACTCTGAAACGCTGAGACTCTGAGACGCCGAGATTCTGAGACGCCGAGTCTCTGAGACGCAGAGACGCAGAGACTCTGAGATGCAGAGACTGAAGCGCAGAGACGCAGAGACTCTGAGATTCTGAGATGCAGAGACTCTGAGACTCTGAGGTGCAGAGACGCAGAGACTCAGAGACGCAGAGACTCAGGACGCAGAGACGCTGAGACTCTGAGACGCAGAGACACTGAAACACTGAGACACAGAGACTCTGAGACGCTGAGACTCCGAGAAGCAGAGGCTTTGAGACACAGAGACGCAGAGACACTGAGAGTCTGAGACGCTGAGACTCTGAGATGTAGAGACTCTGAGACGGTGAGTCTCTGAGACGTGGTGACACTGACGGCAGAGATACTGAGACACAGAGACACTGAGACTCTGAGACACAGAGATGCAGTGATGCTGAGACACAGAGACTCTGAGACGCAGAGACACAGTGATGCAGAGAATCTGAGAAGAAGACACTCTAAGACTCTGAGACATAGAGAATGTGAGACGCAGAGAGTCTAAGACGCAGAGACTCTGAGACCCAGAGACTCTGAGACACAAAGACACTGAGACGCAGAGGCGCTGCGACGCAGAGACGTAGAGATGCTGAGACTCTGAGACGCAGAGATGCTGAGATTCTGAGACGCAGAGACACTGAGACGCAGAGCCGCAGAGACTCTGCGACGCAAAGACTCTGTGACGCAGAAACTCTGAGACTCTGAGACGCAAAAACTCTGAGACTCTGAGATGCAAAAACTCTGAGACTCTCAGACGCAGAGACGCAGAGACTCTGAGACTCTGAGATGGAGAAACTCTGAGACTCTGAGACTCAGATGCAGAGACTCTGAGACGCAGAGACGCAGAGACTCTGAGACACAGAGACACAGAGACACAGAGACGCATAGTCGCTGAGGCGCTGAGACGCAGAGATGCAGAGAAGCAGACACTCTGAGACGCAGTGACTCTGAGGATCTGAGATGCAGAGATGCAGAGCCTCTGAGGCGCAGAGATGCAGAGACTCTGAGACTCTAAGACGCAGAGACGCAGAGACTCTGAGAGACAGAGACACAGAGATGCAGAGAAGCAGAGACTCTCAGACGTAGAGACTCTGAGACTTTGAGACGCAGAGACTCTGAGGTGCAGAGACTCTGAGACTCTGAGACACAGAGACGCAGAGATCTGAGACGCTGAGCCGCAGAGACTCTGAGATGCTGAGACGCAGAGATGCAGAGACTCTGAGACTCTGAGACGCAGAGAAGCAGAGACTCTGAGACACAGAGACGCAGAGACTCTGAGACGCAGAGTGTCTGAGACACAGAGATGCAGATACGCAGCGACGCAGAGACTCTGAGACGCAGAGACTCTGAGACGCAGAGACTCTGAGACACAGGGTCTCTGAGACACAGAGAAGCAGAGACGCAGAGACTCTGAGACGCAGAGACACAGACACTCTGAGACGCAGAGATTCAGAGACGCAGAGACTCTGAGACACAGGGACTCTGAGACACAGAGATTCAGAGACGCAGAGACTCTGAGACGCAGAGAATCTGAGACGCAGAGTCTCGGAGACGCAGAGTGTCTGAGACACAGAGATGCAGAGACGCAGCGACGCAGAGACTCTGAGACACCGAGACGCGGGGATGCAGAGAAGCAGAGATGCAGAGACTCTGAGACACAGAGATTCAGAGACGCAGAGACGCTGAGACACAGAATCTCTGAGACGCAGAGACTCTGAGGTGCAGAGATGCAGAGAACCAGAGACTCTGAGACACCGAGACTCTGAGACGCCGCGACTCTATGACGCAGAGACACTGAGACTCTGAGACGCAGAGACTCTGAGACGCAGAGACTCTGATACACAGAGACGCAGAGTCACTGAGACTCTGAGACTTAGAGATGCAGAGACTCTGAAACGCTGAGACTCTGAGACGCCACGACTCTGAGAAGCCGAGTCTCTGAGACGCAGTGACACTGAGACGCAGAGACTCTGAGATGCAGAGACTCTGAGACTCTGAGATGTAGAGACTCTGAGATGCAGAGACTCTGAGACGCAGTGACACTGAGACGCAGAGACTCTGAGATGCAGAGACACTGAGTCGCAGAGACACATAGACACTGAGACGCAGAAATTCTGAGACACAGTGACGCTGAGACTGGGAGACGCATAGACTCTCAGACACAGAGACTCTGAGACGCTGAGACGCAGAGAGGCAGAGACTCTGAGACGCAGGGGATCTGAGACGCAGAGATGCAGACACTCTGAGAGGCAGAGGCGCAGAGAGGCAGAGACGCAATGACACAGAAACTCTGAGACGCAGAGACACTGAGGCGCAGAGACTCTGAGATGCAGAGACGCAGAACGCAGAGAAGCAGACACTCTGAGACGCAGAGACTCTGAGAATCTGAGACGCAGAGACGCAGAGACTCTGAGGCGCAGAGACGCAGAGACTCTGAGACTTTGAGACGCAGAGACTCTGAGGTGCAGAGACGCAGAGACTCTGAGGCTCTGAGACACAGAGACGCAGAGATCTGAGACGCTGAGATGCAGAGACTCGGAGATGCTGAGACGCAGAGATGCAGAGAAGCAGAGAAGCAGAGACTCTGAGACGCAGAGACTCTGAGACTCTGAGATGCTGAGAAGCAGGGACTCTGAGACTCTGAGACACAGAGTCTCTGAGACGCAGGGTCTCTGAGACACAGAGAAGCAGAGACGCAGAGACTCTGAGACGCAGAGACGCAGACACTCTGAGGCTCAGAGACGCAGAGACACACTGACTCTGAGACGCAGAGACTCTGAGACCTAGAGACTCTGAGATGCATTGACTCTGAACGCATAGACTCTGAGACGCAGAGATGCAGAGGCTCTGAGACGCAGAGACTCTGAGACCCAGAGACTCTGAGATGCAGTGACTCTGAACGCATAGACTCTGAGACGCAGAGATGCAGAGGCTCTGAGATGCAGAGACTCTGAGACTCAGAGACACAGAGTCTCTGATACGCCGCGACTCTGAGACGCAGAGACGCAGAGTCTCTGAGACGCAGAGATTCTGAGATGCAGAGAATCTGAGACGCAGAGAATCTGAGACCCAGAGTCTCTGAGACGCAGAGACGCTGAGACGCAGAGGCACATAGACTCTGAGACGCAGAGACGCAGAGACTCTAAGACACAGAGACTCTGAGGCTCTTGAGACGCAGAGACTCTGAGACGCAGCAATTCTGAGACGCAGAGACGCAGAGTCGCAGAGACTCAGAGACTCAGAGACTCTGAGACGCAGAGACGCAGAGAGTCTGAGATGCAGAGAACCAGAGACTCTGAGACGCAGGGTGTCTGAGACACAGAGATGCAGAGACGCAGCGACGTAGAGACTCTGAGACGCAGAGAAGCAGAGACACAGAGACTCTGAGACACAGAGTCTCTGAGACGCAGAGACTCTGAGACGCAGAGAAGCAGAGACGCAGAGAAGCAGAGACTCT
Source organism: Carcharhinus amblyrhynchos (assembly GCF_965287045.1). Lineage (NCBI taxonomy): Eukaryota > Metazoa > Chordata > Chondrichthyes > Carcharhiniformes > Carcharhinidae > Carcharhinus > Carcharhinus amblyrhynchos. The sequence goes on from NC_137350.1 coordinate 1,080,490, forward strand.
GAGACGCTGAGACGCAGAGATGCAGAGAAGCAGACACTCTGAGACGCAGTGACTCTGAGAATCTGAGACGCAGAGACGCAGAGCCTCTGAGGTGCAGAGACGCAGAGACTCTGAGACTCTAAGACGCAGAGTCGCAGAGACTCTGAAAGACAGAGACACAGAGATGCAGAGAAGCAGAGACTGTGAGACGTAGAGACTCTGAGACTTTGAGACGCAGAGACTCTGAGGTGCAGAGACACAGAGACTCTGAGACTCTGAGACACAGAGACGCAGAGATCTGAGACGCTGACACGCAGAGACGCAGAGAGTCTGAGACGCAGAGACAGTGAGATGCAGAGACGGAGATACTCTGAGATGCAGAGACTCTGAGACGCAGAGACTCAGAGACTCTGAGACTCTGAGACGCAGAGATTCTGAGACGCAGAGAGGCAGAGACTCTGAGACGCAGAGACACTGAGACTCTGAGATGCAGAGACTCTGAGAGACAGAGACTCTGAGACGGCGAGTCTCTGTGACGCTGTGACTCTGAGACAGAGTGACTCTGAGAAGCAGAGACACAGTGACTCTGAGACACAGAGACGCAGAGGCTCTGAGTCGCGGAGGCTCTGTGATGCAGAGACTGAAACGCAGAGACACAGAGTCTCTGAGGCGCAGCGACACTGAGACACAGAGACTCTGAGACGCAGAGACGCAGTGACTCTGAGATGCAGAGACTCTGAGAATCTGAGACGCAGAGACTCTGAGACGCAGAGGCTCTGAGACGCAGAGACGCAGAGACTCTGAGATGCAGAGATCTGAGACGCAGAGACTCTGAGGTGCAGAGACTCTGGGGCGCAGTAACTTTGAGACTCTAAGATGCAAAAACTCTGAGACTCTCAGACGCAGAGACACTGAGATGCGGAGACTCTGAGACGCAGGGACTTTGAGACGCAGAGATTCTGAGACACAGAGACTCTGTGACGCAGAGACTCTGAGACGCAGAGACGCTGAGACACATAGACACTGAGACACAGAGACGCAGAGACTCTGAGACGCAGAGACTCTGACACTCTGAGATGCAGAGACTCTGAGACACAGAGACTCTGAGACGCAGAGACGCAGAGAGTCTGAGATGCAGTGACGCAGAGACTCTGAGACGCAGAGACTCTGAGTCGCAGAGACACATAGACACTGAGACGCAGAGACTCTGAGACGCAGAGAGGCAGAGACTCTGAGACACAGAGGATCTGAGGCGCAGAGATGCAGTCACTCTGAGAGGCAGAGACGCAGAGAGGCAGAGACTCTGAGACACAGAGGATCTGAGGCGCAGAGATGCAGTCACTCTGAGAGGCAGAGACGCAGTGAGACAGAAATTCTGTGACGCAGAGACTCTGAGACGCAGAGACTCAGAGACTCTGAGAGACAGAGACACAGAGACTCTGAGACGCTGAGACGAAGAGATGCAGAGAAGCAAACACTCTGAGACGCAGAGAATCTGAGAATCTGAGACGCAGAGACTCTGAGGTGCAGAGACGCAGAGACTCTGAGACTCTGAGACTCAGAGACGCAGAGACTCTGAGACACAGAGATGCAGAGAAGCAGTGACTCTGAGATGTAGTGACTCTGAGACTCTGAGACGCAGAGACTCTGAGGTGCAGAGACGCAGAGACTCTGAGGTGCAGAGACGCAGAGACTCTGAGACACAGAGACGCAGAGGACTGAGACGCTGAGACGCAGAGACTCTGAGATGCTGAGACGCAGAGATGCAGAGAAGCAGAGACTCTGAGACACAGAGACGCAGAGATCTGAGACGCAGAGTGTCTGAGACACAGAGATGCAGAGACGCAGCGATGCAGAGACTCTGAGATGCAGAGAAGCAGAGACGCAGAGACTCTGAGACACAGAGTCTCTGAGACGCAGAGACACTGAGACACAGTCACGCAGAGACTCTGAGACGCTGAGATGCAGAGACAGAGATACTCTGAGATGCAGAGACGCAGCGATTCTGAGACGCAGACACGCAGAGACTCTGAGACGCAGAGACTCTGAGACACAGTGACGCAGAGACTCTGAGAAACTGAGATGCAGAGACTGAGATACTCTGAGACGCAGAGACGCAGAGACTCTGAGACGCAGAGACGCAGACTCTCTGAGATGTAGAAACGCAGAGACTCTGAGACTTTGAGACGCAGAAACTCTGAGATGCAGAGGATCTGAGACGCAGACATGCTGAGAGGCTGAGATGCAGAGACGCAGAGAGGCAGAGACGCAGAGACACAGAAACTCTGAGACGCAGAGACAGAGAGACTCTGAGACGCAGAGACTCTGAGACGCAGAGACGCAGAGACTCTAACACGCAGAGACTCTAATGCGCAGAGGCTCAGAGACTCTGAGTCACAAAGACGCAGAGACGCAGAAACTCAGAGACGCAGAGACTCCGAGACGCAGAGACGGAGTGATTCTGAGACACAGAGTGTCTGAGACACTGATATGCAGCGACACAGAGACTGTGAGATGCAGAGACTCTGAGACACAGAGAAGCAGAGACGCAGAGACTCTGAGATGCAGAGGCTCTGAAATGCAGAGAATCTGAGACGCAGAGACACAGAGATTCTGAGATGCAGAGACTCTGAGACGAATAGACGCAGAGACTCTGAGACGCAGAGATTCTGTGACACAGAGACTGAGATGCAGAGATGCTGAGATGCAGAGACGGAGATACTCTGAGATGCAGAGACTCAGAGACGCAGAGACTCAGAGACGCAGAGAGTCTGAGACGCAGAGAAGCAGAGACTCTGAGACACAGTGACACAGAGACTCTGAGACGCAGAGACGCAGAGAGTCTGAGGTGCAGTGATTCTGAGACACAGAGACGCAGAGACTCTGAGACGCAGAGACGCTGAGACGCAGATGCAGAGTCTCTGAGACATAGAGTCTCTGAGACGCAGAGACGCAGGGACGCAGAGAGCCTGAGACGCAGAGACTCTGAGACGCAGAGAGTCTGAGACACAGAGATGCAGAGACTCTGAGACGCAGATAATCAGAGACGCAGAGACTCTGAGACGCAGAGTCTCTGAGACGCAGAGGGTCAGAGACAAGGAGACTCTGAGACGCAGAGACGCTGAGACGCAGAGACACATAGACTCTGAGACGCAGAGACGCAGTGACTCTGAGACGCAGAGACTCTGTGACACTGAGACTCTGACACGCAGAGACTCTGAGACGCAGCAATTCTGAGACACAGAGACGCAGAGACTCAGAGACGCAGAGTCTCTGAGACACAGAGACTCTGAGACGCAGAGACGCAGAGAGTCTGAGATGCAGAGACGCAGAACTCTGAGACGAAGAGACTCTGAGACGCAGGGTGTCTGAGACACGGAGATGCAGAGACGCAGCGATGCAGAGACTCTGAGACGCAGAGAAGCAGAGACGCAGAGACGCAGAGACTCTGAGACACAGAGTCTCTGAGACGCAAAGACTCTGAGACGCAGAGAAGCAGAGACGCAGAGACTCTGAGACGCTGAGGCTCTGAGACGCAGAGTGTCTGACACACAGAGATGCAGAGACTCTGAGACGCAGAGAAGCAGAGACGCAGAGACTCTGAGACACAGAGACTCTGAGACGCAGAGAGTGTCTGAGACACAGAGATGCAGAGACGCAGAGACTCTGAGACACAGAGTCTCTGAGATGCAGAGACTCTGATACGCAGAGACTCTGAGACGCAGAGAGTGTCTGAGACGCAGAGAAGCAGAGACGCAGAGACTCTGAGATGCAGAGAACCTGAGACGCAGAGACTCTGAGACGCAGAGACTCTGAGTCGCAGAGACTCTGAGTCGCAGAGACACATAGACACTGAGACGCAGAAATTCTGAGACACAGTGACGCTGAGTCTGGGAGACGCATAGACTCTGAGACGCAGAGAGGCAGAGACTCTGAGAAGGAGAGACGTAGAGACTCTGAGACGCAGAGACTCTGAGACGTAGAGACGCGGAGACTCTGAGACGCAGAGACTCTGAGACGGCGAGTCTCTGTGAAGCAGTGACTCTGAGACACAGTGTCTCTGAGACGCAGAGACACAGTGACTCTGAGACGCAGAGACGCAGAGTCTCTGAGGCGCAGCGACACTGAGACACAGAGACTCTGAGACGCAGTGACTCTGAAATGCAGAGACTCTGAGAATCTGAGACGCAGAGACTCTGTGACGCAGTAACTCTGAGACTCTGAGATGCAAAATCTCTGAGACTCTCAGACGCAGAGACACTGAGACGCAGAGACTCTGAGACGCAGGGACTTTGAAACGCAGAGATTCTGAGACACAGAGACTCTGAGACGCCGAGACTCTGTGACACAGAGACGCTGAGACTCTGAGACGCTGAGACTCTGAGACGCAGAGACTCTGAGACACGGAGACGCAGAGACTCTCAGTCGCAGAGAATCTGAGACGCAGAGACTCTGAGACGCAGACACGCAGGCACTCTGAGACACAGAGACTCTGAGACGCAGAGACTCTGAGACGCAAGACGCAGGGACTCTGAGACTCAGAGACGCAGTGACACAGAGCAACAGAGACTCAAAGAGACACAGAGACATTGAGACATAGAGACACAGAGAAACAGACACACCGAGTCTCAAAGACACAGAGGCTTTGAGTCCCAGTGACCCAGTGACACAGAGCAACAGACACAGAGGCTCTGAGACTCAGAGACTCAGTGACTCAGAGCAGCAGAGACACAGAGACTCAGAGACAGAGAGACTCTGAGACACATAGAAATAGAGACGCAGAGACACAGAGACTCAGAGTCTCAGAGGCACCGAGATGCAGAGAAACAGAGACAAAGAGCCAGAGACTCAGAGGCACTGAGATACAGAAGCACCGAGACACAGAGACACAGAGACTCAAAGACACAGAGACGCAAAGACACAGAGACTCAGACACACAGACACTCAGAGACACAGAGACTCAGATAAACAGAGACACAGAGACTCAGATAAACAGAGACTCAGAGACACAGAGATACAGAGACACCGAGACATCAAGACACAGAGACACAGAGGCTCAGAGACACAGAGACACTGAGACTCAGAGACACAGAGAAACAGAGACACCAAGTCTCAGAGACACTGTGCCTCAGAGACCCAGTGACACAGAGCAACAGAGACACACAGACACAGAGACATATAGAGACAGAGACTCAGTGACACAGAGAGACAGAGTCTCAGAGACACAGAGGAACAGAGACACAGCGACTCAGAGACACAGGGAAAAAGAGACACAGAGAAACAGAGACACAGAGACTCAGAGACACAGGGAAACAGAGACACAGAGACACAGAGACGCAGGGACACAGAGACACAGAGACTCAGAGACACAGAGATTGAGAGACACAGAGCAACAGAGACACAGTGACTCAGAAAGACAGAGACACAGAGACACAGACACACAGAGAAACAGAGACACCAAGACTCTGAGACACAGAGACTCAGGGACACAGAGACTCAGATACACAGAGCAATACAGGCACAGAGACTCTGAGACACAGAGACTCAGATACACATAGTCTCAGAGACTCAGAGCAACAGAGACGCAGAGAAACAGAGACACAGGGACACAGAGATACAGTGATCAGAGACTCAGAGTCACCGAGACACAGAGCCACAGAGACTCAGAGACTCAGAGACACTGAGACACAGAAGCACCGAGAAAGAGATACAGAGACTCAAAGACACAGAGACATAGAGAGTCAGACACACATAGACTCAGAGACACAGTGACACAGAGACACTGAGACACCGAGACATCGAGACACAGAGACACAGAGACTCAGAGACACAGAGACTCAGAGACACAGAGAAACAGACACAGAGTCTCAGAGACACTGGGACTCAGAGACCCAGTGACACAGAGCAACAGAGACACAGATACCCATAGACATATAGAGACAGAGACTCAGAAACTCAGAGACTCAGAGACACAGGCAAACAGAGACTCAGAGACTCTGAGACACAGAGACCACGAGACATCGAGACACAGAGACACAGAGGATCAGAGACACAGAGAAACAGAGACTCAGAGACACAGAGAAACAGACACAGAGCCTCAGAGACACTGTGACTCAGAGGCGCAGTGACACAGAGCAACAGAGACTCAGAGACATATAGAGACAGAGACTCAGAGACACAGAGACACAGAGTCTCAGGGACACAGAGAAACAGAGACACAGAGACTCAGAGACACAGGGAAACAGAGACACAGAGATACAAAGGCAAAGTGACTCAGAGACACAGAGACTCGGAGACACCGAGACACAGAGACACAGAGACTCAGAGACACAGAGATTCGGAGACACATCGACGCAGAGTCGGAGACACAGAGAGTCAGAGACACAGGCACACAGAGACTCAGAGACACGGAGTCACTGAGACATTGAGACACAGAGACAAAGAGGCTCAGAGATACAGAGACACAGGGACTCAGAGATACAGTGACTCAGAGACTCAGAGGCACAGAGACACAGAGACACAGAGCCACGTAGACTCAGAGACACTGAGACACAGAAGCACCGAGACACAGGGACACAGAGACTCAAAGACACAGAGACACAGAGACACAGAGACACAGAGAGTCAGACACACATCGACTCAGAGACACAGAGACACCGAGACATCGAGACACAGAGACACAGAGACGCAGAGACACAGAGACTCAGAGGCACAGAGATTCAGAGACACAGAGATTCAGAGACACAGAGGCACAGAGCAACAGAGACACAGTGACTCAGAGACACAGAGACACAGAGAAACAGAGACTCAGACACACAGAGAAACAGAGACACCAAGACTCTGAGACACAGAGACTCCAGGCCACAGAGCTCAGAGACACAGAGCAATACAGGCACAGAGACTCTGAGACACAGAGACTCAGATACTCATAGTCTCAGAAACTCAGAGCAACAGAGGCACAGAGACACAGAGCCTCAGAGACACAGAGACGCAGAGAAACAGAGACACAGGGACACAGAGATACAGTGACTCAGAGACACAGAGACACCGAGACATCGAGACACAGAGACACAGAGACTCAGAGACATAGAGAGACAGAGACGCAGAGACAGAGTGACACAGAGACACAGAGACTCAGAGACTCAGAGACACAGAGAAACAGAGACACAGAGACTCAGAGACTCAGAGACTCAGAGAAACAGAGACACAGAGATACAGAGACACAGAGACTCAGAGACACCGGGACACAGAGACACAGAGACTCAGAGACAGAGCGATTCGGAGCCACATTGACACAGAGAATCGGAGACACAGAGACTCAGAGACACAGAGACACCGATACATCGAGACACAGAGACCCAGAGGCACCGAGACACAGAGACACAGAGCCACAGAGACTCAGAGACACTGAGACACAGAGACACCGAGACACAGAGAAACAGAGACTCAAAGAAACAGAGACACAGAGACTCAGACACACAGAGACACAGAGACTCAGACACACAGAGACTCAGAGACACAGAGAAACAGAGACACTGAGTCTCAGAGACACAGAGACGCAGAGAAACAGAGGCACCAAGACTCAGAGACACGGAGACTCAGAGACACAGTGACTCAGAGACACTGAGACACAGAAGCACCGAGACACAGAGCCACAGAGACTCAGAGACATTGAGACACAGAAGCACCGAGACACAGAGACACAGAGACACAGAGACTCAGAGACACAGAGATTCGAAGACACAGCGACACAGAGACGGCGACACAGAGAGTCAGAGACACAGGCACACAGAGACTCAGAGACACAGAGTCACTGAGACATTGAGACACAGAGACAAAGAGGCTCAGAGATACAGAGACACAGGGACTCAGAGATACAGTGACTCAGAGACTCAGAGGCACAGAGACACAGAGACACAGAGACACAGAGCCACGTAGACTCAGAGACACTGAGACACAGAAGCACCGAGACACAGGGACACAGAGACTCAAAGACACAGAGACACAGAGACACAGAGAGTCAGACACACATCGACTCAGAGACACAGAGACACCGAGACATCGAGACACAGAGACACAGAGACGCAGACACTCAGAGACACAGAGATTCAGAGACACAGAGATTCAGAGACACAAAGACACAGAACAACAGAGACACAGTGACTCAGAGACACAGAGACACAGAGAAACAGAGACTCAGACACACAGAGAAACAGAGACACCAAGACTCTGAGACACAGAGACTCAGGGACACAGAGACTCAGAGACACAGAGCAATACAGGCACAGAGACTCTGAGACACAGAGACTCAGATACTCATAGTCTCAGAAACTCAGAGCAACAGAGACACAGAGCCTCAGAGACACAGAGGCGCAGAGAAACAGAGACACAGGGACACAGATATACAGTGACTCAGAGACACAGAGACATCGAGACACAGAGACACAGAGACACAGAGACACAGAGACTCAGACACTCAGAGACACAGAGATTCAGAGACACAGAGATTCAGAGACACAGAGCACAGAGCAACAGAGACACAGTGACACAGAGACACAGAGACACAGAGACTCAGACACACAGAGAAACAGAGACACCAAGACTCTGAGACACAGAGACTCAGAGACACAGAGCAATACAGGCACAGAGACTCTGAGACACAGAGACTCAGATACTCATAGTCTCAGAAACCCAGAGCAACAGAGACACAGAGACTCTGAGACACAGAGACTCAGAGACACAGAGACACAGAGACTCAGAGACACAGAGCAATACAGGCATAGAGACTCTGAGACACAGAGACTCAGATACTCATAGTCTCAGAAACTCAGAGCAACGGAGACACAGAGACTCTGAGACACAGGGACTCAGAGACACAGAGACACAGAGCCTCAGAGACACAGAGACGCAGAGAAACAGAGACACAGGGACACAGAGATACAGTGACTCAGAGAGACAGAGACACCGAGACATCGAGACACAGAGACACAGAGACTCAGAGACATAGAGAGACAGAGACTCAGAGACACAGAGACACAGAGACACAGAGACTCAGAGACTCAGAGACACAGAGAAACAGAGACACAGAGACTCAGAGACTCAGAGACTCAGAGAAACAGAGACACAGAGATACAGAGACACAGAGACTCAGACACAGAGACTCAGAGACACCGGGACACAGAGACACAGAGACTCAGAGACAGAGCGATTCGGAGCCACATTGACACAGAGAATCGGAGACACAGAGACTCAGAGACACAGAGACACCGATACATCGAGACACAGAGACCCAGAGGCACCGAGACACAGAGACACAGAGCCACAGAGACTCAGAGACACTGAGACACAGAGACACCGAGACACAGAGAAACAGAGACTCAAAGAAACAGAGACACAGAGACTCAGACACACAGAGACACAGAGACTCAGACACACAGAGACTCAGAGACACAGAGAAACAGAGACACTGAGTCTCAGAGACACAGAGACGCAGAGAAACAGAGGCACCAAGACTCAGAGACACGGAGACTCAGAGACACAGTGACTCAGAGACACTGAGACACAGAAGCACCGAGACACAGAGCCACAGAGACTCAGAGACATTGAGACACAGAAGCACCGAGACACAGAGACACAGAGACTCAGAGACACAGAGATTCGAAGACACAGCGACACAGAGACGGCGACACAGAGAGTCAGAGACACAGGCACACAGAGACTCAGAGACACAGAGTCACTGAGACATTGAGACACAGAGACAAAGAGGCTCAGAGATACAGAGACACAGGGACTCAGAGATACAGTGACTCAGAGACTCAGAGGCACAGAGACACAGAGACACAGAGCCACGTAGACTCAGAGACACTGAGACACAGAAGCACCGAGACACAGGGACACAGAGACTCAAAGACACAGAGACACAGAGACACAGAGAGTCAGACACACATCGACTCAGAGACACAGAGACACCGAGACATCGAGACACAGAGGCACAGAGACGCAGACACTCAGAGACACAGAGATTCAGAGACACAAAGACACAGAACAACAGAGACACAGTGACTCAGAGACACACAGACACAGAGAAACAGAGACTCAGAAACACAGAGAAACAGAGACACCAAGACTCTGAGACACAGAGACTCAGAGACACAGAGCAATACAGGCACATAGACTCTGAGACACAGAGACTCAGATACTCATAGTCTCAGAAACCCAGAGCAACAGAGACACAGAGACTCTGAGACACAGAGACTCAGAGACACAGAGACACAGAGACTCAGAGACACAGAGCAATACAGGCATAGAGACTCTGAGACACAGAGACTCAGATACTCATAGTCTCAGAAACTCAGAGCAACAGAGACACAGAGACTCTGAGACACAGGGACTCAGTGACACAGAGACACAGAGCCTCAGAGACACAGAGAAACAGAGACACAGGGACACAGAGATACAGTGACTCAGAGACTCAGAGGCACTGAGACACAGAGGCACAGAGCCACAGAGACTCAGAGACACCCAGACCCAGAAGCACTGAGACACAGAGATTCAGAGACACAGAGACACAGAGCAACAGAGACACAGTGACACAGAGACACAGAGACACAGACACACAGAGAAACAGAGACACCAAGACTCTGAGACACAGAGACTCAGGGACACAGAGACTCAGAGACACAGAGCAATAAGGCATAGAGACTCTGAGACACAGAGACTCAGATACTCATAGTCTCAGAAACTCAGAGCAACAGAGACACAGAGACTCAGAGACACAGAGACACAGAGCCTCAGAGACACAGAGAAACAGAGACACAGGGACACAGAGATACAGTGACTCAGAGACTCAGAGGCACCGAGACACAGAGACACAGAGACACAGAGCCACAGAGACTCAGAGACACTGAGACCCAGAAGCACTGAGACACAGAGATACAGAGACTCAAAGACACAGAGACACAGAGAGTCAGACACACATAGACTCAGAGACACAAAGACACTGAGACACAGAGACATCGAGACACAGAGACTCAGAGACATAGAGGGACAGAGACTCAGAGACTCAGAGACACAGAGACACAGAGAAACAGAGACACAGAGACTCAGATACTCAGAAAAACAGAGACACAGTGACTCAGAGACACAGAGACTCAGAGACACCGGGACACAGAGACACAGAGACTCAGAGACAGAGCGATTCGGAGACACATCGACACAGAGAGTCGGAGACACAGAGACACCGATACATCGAGACACAGAGACCCAGAGGCTCAGAGACACAGAGACTCAGAGACACAGAGGCTCAGAGACACAGAGGCACCGAGACACAGAGACACAGAGCCACAGAGACTCAGAGACACAGAGACACAGAGAAACAGAGACACAGAGACTCAGATACTCAGAAAAACAGAGACACAGTGACTCAGAGACACAGAGACTCAGAGACACCGGGACACAGAGACACAGAGACTCAGAGACAGAGCGATTCGGAGACACATCGACATAGAGAGTCGGAGACACAGAGACACCGATACATCGAGACACAGAGACCCAGAGGCTCAGAGACACAGAGACTCAGAGACACAGAGGCTCAGAGACACAGAGGCACCGAGACACAGAGGCACAGAGCCACAGAGACTCAGAGACACTGAGACACAGAGAAACAGAGACTCAAAGAAACAGAGACACAGAGACTCAGACACACAGAGACACAGAGACTCAGACACACAGAGACTCAGAGACACAGAGAAACAGAGACACTGAGTCTCAGAGACTCAGAGACACAGAGAAACAGAGGCACTGAGTCTCAGAGACACAGTGACGCAGAGAAACAGAGGCACCAAGACTCAGAGACACGAGACTCAGAGACACAGAGAAACAGAGACACACGGACTCAGAGACACAGTGACTCAGAGACACTGAGACACAGAAGCACCGAGGCACAGAGACACAGAGACTCAGAGACACAGAGATTCGGAGACACATTGACACAGAGTCGGAGACACAGAGAGTCAGAGACACAGGCACACAGAGACTCAGAGACACAGAGTCACTGAGACATCGAGACACAGAGACAAAGAGGCTCAGAGATACAGAGACACAGGGACTCAGAGATACAGTGACTCAGAGACTCAGAGGCACAGAGACACAGAGACACAGAGACACAGAGCCACGTAGACTCAGAGATACTGAGACACAGAAGCACCAAGACACAGAGACACAGAGACTCAAAGACACAGAGACACAGAGAGTCAGACACACATCGACTCGGAGACACAGAGACACCGAGACATCGAGACACAGAGACACAGAGACGCAGAAACACAGAGACTCAGAGACTCAGAGACTCAGAGTCACAGAGATTCAGAGACACAGAGATTCAGAGACACAGAGACTCAGAGACACAGAGATTCAGAGACACAGAGATTCAGAGACACAGAGACACAGAGCAACAGAGACACAGTGACTCAGAGACACAGAGACACAGAGAAACAGAGACTCAGACACACAGAGAAACAGAGACACCAAGACTCTGAGACACAGAGACTCAGGGACACAGAGACTCAGAGACACAGAGCAATACAGGCACAGAGACTCTGAGACACAGAGACTCAGATATTCCTAGTCTCAGAAACTCAGAGCAACAGAGACACAGAGACACAGAGCCTCAGAGACACAGAGACGCAGAGAAACAGAGACACAGGGACACAGAGATACAGTGACTCAGAGACACTGAGACATCGAGACACAGAGACACAGAGACTCAGAGACACAGAGACTCAGACACTCAGAGACACAGAGATTCAGAGACACAGAGCAACAGAGACACAGAGACACAGAGACTCAGACACACAGAGAAACAGAGACACCAAGACTCTGAGACACAGAGACTCAGGGACACAGAGCAATACAGGCATAGACACTCTGAGACACAGAGACTCAGATACTCATAGTCTCAGAAACTCAGAGCAACAGAGACACACAGACTCTGAGACACAGAGACTCAGAGACACAGAGACACAGAGCCTCAGAGACACAGAGACACAGAGAAACAGAGACACAGGGACACAGAGATACAGTGACTCAGAGACTCAGAGACACTGAGACCCAGAAGCACTGAGACACAGAGATACAGAGACTCAAAGACACAGAGACGCAGAGACACAGAGAGTCAGACACACATAGACTCAGAGACACAGAGACACCGATACATCGAGACACAGAGACCCAGAGGCTCAGAGACACAGAGACACAGAGCCACAGAGACTCAGAGACACTGAGACACAGAGACACCGAGACACAGAGAAACAGAGACTCAAAGGAACAGATACACAGAGACTCAGACACACAGAGACACAGAGACTCAGACACACAGAGACTCAGAGACACAGAGAAACAGAGACACTGAGTTTCAGAGACACAGAGACGCAGAGAAACAGAGGCACCAAGACTCAGAGACACGGAGACTCAGAGACACAGAGAAACAGAGACACCGGGACTCAGAGACACAGTGACTCAGAGACACTGAGACACAGAAACACCGAGACACAGAGACACAGAGACTCAGAGACACAGAGATTCGGAGACACATCGACACAGAGTCGGCGACACAGAGAGTCAGAGACAAAGGCACACAGAGACTCAGAGACACAGAGTCACTGAGACATCGAGACACAGAGACAAAGAGGCTCAGAGATACAGAGAACAGGGACTCAGAGATACAGTGACTCAGAGACTCAGAGGCACAGAGACACAGAGACACAGAGCCACGTAGACTCAGAGACACTGAGACACAGAAGCACCGAGACACAGAGACACAGAGACACAGAGAGTCAGACACACATCGACGCAGAGACACAGAGACACCGAGACATCGAGACACAGAGACACAGAGACGCAGTTACACAGAGACTCAGAGACACAGAGATTCAGAGACACAGAGACACAGAGCAACAGAGACACAGTGACTCAGAGACACAGAGACACAGAGAAACAGAGACTCAGACACACAGAGAAACAGAGACACCAAGACTCTGAGACACAGAGACTCAGGGACACAGAGACTCAGAGACACAGAGCAATACAGGCACAGAGACTCTGAGACACAGAGACTCAGATACTCATAGTCTCAGAAACTCAGAGCAACAGAGACACAGAGACACAGAGCCTCAGAGACACAGAGACTCAGAGACACAGGGACACAGAGAAACAGAGACACTGAGACCCAGAAGCACCGAGACACAGAGATACAGAGACTCAAAGACACAGAGACACAGAGACACAGAGAGTCAGACACACATAGACGCAGAGACACAGAGACACTGAGACATCGAGACACAGAGACACAGAGGCTCAGAGACATAGGGAGATCGAGACTCAGCGACACAGAGTCACAGAGACTCAGAGACACAGGGAAAAAGAGACACAGAGATACAGAGACACAGAGACTCGGAGACACCGAGACACAGAGACTCAGGGACGCAGAGATTCGGAGACACATCGACACAGAGAGCCGGAGACACAGAGACTCAGAGATACAGAGTCACCAAGACATCGAGACACAGAGACAAAGAGGCTCAGAGACATAGAGACTCAGAGACACAGAAAAACAGAGACACAGAGACTCAGAAAAGCAGAGACTCAGAGACACAGAGACACAGAGAAACAGAGACACAGAGACTCAGAGACACAGAGACACAGAGACTCAGGGACACAGAGGCTCAGAGACTCAGAGCAACAGAGGCGCAGTGACTCAGAGATACAGAGATTCAGAGGCACCGAGACACAGAGACACAGAGATACAGCGACACAGAGATTCGGAGACACATCGACACAGAGAGTCGGAGACACAGAGAATCAGAGACACAGACACACAGAGACGCAGAGACACAGAGACGCAGAGACACAGAGTCACCGAGACATCGAGACATCGAGACACAGAGACAAAGAGGATCAGAGACACAGAGACTCAGGGACACAGAAAAACAGAGACACAGAGGCTCAGAGAAACAGAGACTCAGAGACACAGAGCAAGAGAGACACAGAGACTCAGAGACACAGAGACGCAGAGAAACAGAGGCACCAAGAATCAGAGACACGGAGACTCAGAGACTCAGAGACACAGAGAAACAGAGACACAGGGACTCAGAGACACAGTGACTCAGAGACACTGAGACACAGAAGCAGCGAGACACTGAGACACAGAGATTCAAAGACATAGAGACACAGAGACACAGAGAGTCAGACACACATCGACTCAGAGACACAGAGACACCAAGACATCGAGACACAGAGACACAGAGACTCAGAGACATAGAGAGACAGAGACTCAGAGACACAGAGACACAGAGACTCAGAGACACAGAGAAACAGAGACACAGAGACTCAGAGACTCAGAGAAACAGAGACACAGAGATACAGAGACACAGTGACTCAGAGACACAGAGACTCAGAGACACCGGGACCCAGAGACATAGAGACTCAGAGACAGAGCGATTCGGAGACACATCGACACAGAGAGTCGGAAACACAGAGACTCAGAGACACCGAGACACCGATACATCAAGACACAGTGACCCAGAGGCTCAGAGACACAGCGACTCAGAGACACAGAGGCTCAGAGACACAGAGGCACCGAGACACAGAGACACAGAGCCACAGAGACTCAGAGACACTGAGACACAGAGACACCGAGACACAGAGAAACAGAGACTCAAAGAAACAGAGACACAGAGACTCAGACACACGGAGACTCAGAGACACAGAGACACAGAGAAACAGAGACATTGAGGCATAGAGATACAGAGACTCTGAGACACAGAGACTCAGAGACACAGAGAAACAGAGACACTGAGTCTCAGCGACTCAGAGACACATAGAAATAGAGACACAGAGACACCGACACATCGAGATACAGAGCCACAGAGGCTCAGAGACACAGAGACTCAGAGACATAGAGAAACAGAGACACAGAGTCTCAGAGACACTGTGACTCAGAGACCCAGTGACACAGAGCAACAGAGACACAGATACCCATAGACATATAGAGACAGAGACTCAGAAACACAGAGACTCAGAGACACAGGTAAACAGAGACTCAGAGACTCAGAGACACAGAGACACCGAGACATCGAGACACAGAGACACAGAGGATCAGAGACACAGAGACACAGAGGATCAGAGACACAGAGAAACAGACACAGAGTCTCAGAGGCACTGTGACTCAGAGATGCAGTGACACAGAGCAACAGAGACTCAGAGACATATAGAGATAGAGAATCAGAGACACAGAGACACAGAGTCTCTGAGACACAGAGAAACAGAGACACAGCGGCTCAGAGACACAGAGAAACAGAGACACAGAGTCTCAGAGACACAGAGAAGCAGAGACACAGAGACTCTGAGGCACAGAGATTCAGAGACCCAGAGGCACAGAGCAACAGAGACACAGAGACTCAGAGACACAGAGAAACAGAGACACCAAGACTCAGAGACACAGAGAAACAGAGACACCAAGACTCAGAGACACAGAAACTCAGAGACACAGAGGAACAGAGACACAGGGACACAGAGAAACAGAGACACTGAGACACAGAAGCACCGAGACACAGAGACTCAGAGTCACAGAGATTCGGAGACACATCGACACAGAGTCGGAGACACAGAGAGTCAGAGACACAGGCACACAGAGACTCAGAGACACAGAGTCACTGAGACATCGAGACACAGAGACAAAGAGGCTCAGAGATACAGAGACACAGGGACTCAGAGATACAGTGACTCAGAGACTCAGAGGCACAGAGACACAGAGACACAGAGACACAGAGCCACGTAGACTCAGAGATACTGAGACACAGAAGCACCAAGACACAGAGACACAGAGACTCAAAGACACAGAGACACAGAGACACAGAGAGTCAGACACACATCGACTCGGAGACACAGAGACACCGAGACATCGAGACACAGAGACACAGAGACGCAGAAACACAGAGACACAGAGACTCAGAGACTCAGAGTCACAGAGATTCAGAGACACCGAGATTCAGAGACACAGAGACTCAGAGACACAGAGATTCAGAGACACAGAGATTCAGAGACACAGAGACACAGAGCAACAGAGACACAGTGACTCAGAGACACAGAGACACAGAGAAACAGAGACTCAGACACACAGAGAAACAGAGACACCAAGACTCTGAGACACAGGGACTCAGGGACACAGAGACTCAGAGACACAGAGCAATACAGGCACAGAGACTCTGAGACACAGAGACTCAGACACACAGAGACACAGAGACTCAGACACACAGAGACTCAGAGACACAGAGAAACAGAGACACTGAGTCTCAGAGACACAGAGACGCAGAGAAACAGAGGCACCAAGACTCAGAGACACGGAGACTCAGAGACACAGAGAAACAGAGACACCGGGACTCAGAGACACAGTGACTCAGAGACACTGAGACACAGAAGCACCGAGACACAGAGCCACAGAGACTCAGAGACACTGAGACACAGAAGCACCGAGACACAGAGACACAGAGACTCAGAGACACAGAGATTCGGAGACACATCGACACAGAGTCGGCGACACAGAGAGTCAGAGACACAGGCACACAGAGACTCAGAGACACAGAGTCACTGAGATATCGAGACACAGAGACAAAGAGGCTCAGAGATACAGAGACACAGGGACTCAGAGATACAGTGACTCAGAGACACAGAGGCACAGAGCCACGTAGACTCAGAGACACTGAGACACAGAAGCACCGAGACACAGAGACACAGAGACACAGAGAGTCAGACACACATCGACGCAGAGACACAGAGACACCGAGACATCGAGACACAGAGACACAGAGACGCAGTTACACAGAGACTCAGAGACACAGAGATTCAGAGACACAGAGACACAGAGCAACAGAGACACAGTGACTCAGAGACACAGAGACACAGAGAAACAGAGACTCAGACACATAGAGAAACAGAGACACCAAGACTCTGAGACACAGAGACTCAGGGACACAGAGACTCAGAGACACAGAGCAATACAGGCACAGAGACTCTGAGACACAGAAGCTCAGATACTCATAGTCTCAGAAACTCAGAGCAACAGAGACACAGAGACACAGAGCCTCAGAGACACAGAGACTCAGAGACACAGGGACACAGAGAAACAGAGACACTGAGACCCAGAAGCACCGAGACACAGAGATACAGAGACTCAAAGACACAGAGACACAGAGACACAGAGAGTCAGACACACATAGACGCAGAGACACAGAGACACTGAGACATCGAGACACAGAGACACAGAGACTCAGAGACATAGGGAGATCGAGACTCAGCGACACAGAGTCACAGAGACTCAGAGACACCGGGACCCAGAGACATAGAGACTCAGAGACAGAGCGATTCGGAGACACATCGACACAGAGAGTCGGAGACACAGAGACTCAGAGACACAGAGACACCGATACATCAAGACACAGAGACCCAGAGGCTCAGAGACACAGCGACTCAGAGACACAGAGGCTCAGAGACACAGAGGCACCGAGAGACAGAGACACAGAGCCACAGAGACTCAGAGACACTGAGACACAGAGACACCGAGACACAGAGAAACAGAGACTCAAAGAAACAGAGACACAGAGACTCAGACACACAGAGACACAGAGACTCAGACACACAGAGACTCAGAGACACAGAGACACAGAGACACAGAGAAACAGAGACATTGAGGCATAGAGACACAGAGACTCTGAGACACAGAGACTCAGAGACACAGAGAAACAGAGACACTGAGTCTCTGAGACACAGAGACGCAGAGAAACAGAGGCACCAAGACTCAGAGACACAGAGAAACAGAGACACAGGGACTCAGAGACACAGTGACTCAGAGACACTGAGACACAGAAGCACCGAGACACAGAGACGCAGAGACTCAGAGACACTGAGACACAGAAGCACCGAGACACTGAGACACAGAGACTCAAAGACACAGAGGCACAGAAACACAGAGAGTCAGACACACATCGACTCAGAGACACAGAGGCACCGAGATATCGAGACACAGAGACACAGAGACTCAGAGACACAGACAAACAGAGACTCAGAGACTCAGAGAAACAGAGACACAGAGATACAGAGACACAGTGACTCAGAGACACAGAGACTCAGAGACACCGAGACACCGAGACACAGAGACACAGAGACTCAGAGACAGAGAGATTCGGAGACACATCGACATAGAGAGTCGGAGACACAGAGACTCAGAGACACAGACACACACAGACTCAGAGACACAGAGACACCGATACATCGAGACACAGAGTCCCAGAGGCTCCGAGACACAGAGAGTCAGACACACATCGACTCAGAGACACAGAGACACCGAGACATCGAGACACAGAGACACAGAGACTCAGAGACATAGAGAGACAGAGACTCAGAGACACAGAGAAACAGAGACACTGAGTCTCAGAGACACTGTGACTCAGTGACCCAGTGACACAGCGACTCTGAGACACATAGAAATAGAGACACAGAGACACCGACACATCGAGATACAGAGCCACAGAGGCTCAGAGACACAGAGACTCAGAGACATAGAGAAACAGAGACACAGAGTCTCAGAGACACTGTGACTCAGAGACCCAGTGACACAGAGCAACAGAGACACAGATACCCATAGACATATAGAGACAGAGACTCAGAAACACAGAGACTCAGAGACACAGGTAAACAGAGACTCAGAGACTCAGAGACACAGAGACACCGAGACATCGAGACACAGAGACACAGAGGATCAGAGACACAGAGACACAGAGACTCAGAGACACAGAGAAACAGACACAGAGTCTCAGAGGCACTGTGACTCAGAGATGCAGTGACACAGAGCAATAGAGACTCAGAGACATATAGAGACAGAGAATCAGAGACACAGAGACACAGAGTCTCTGAGACACAGAGAAACAGAGACACAGCGGCTCAGAGACACAGGGAAACAGAGACACAGAGTCTCAGAGACACAGAGAAACAGAGACACAGAGACTCTGAGACACAGAGATTCAGAGACCCAGAGACACAGAGCAACAGAGACACAGAGACTCAGAGACACAGAGAAACAGAGACACCAAGACTCAGAGACACAGAGAAACAGAGACACCAAGACTCAGAGACACAGAAACTCAGAGACACAGAGGAACAGAGACACAGAAACTCAGAGACGCAGAGACCCAGAGTCACAGAGTCTCAGAGACACAGAGACTCTGAGACACAGAGATTCAGAGACCCAGAAACACAGAGCAACAGACACAGAGATGCAGAGACTCAGAGACACATAGAAACAGAGACACAGAGGCACCGAGACACAGAGACACCAATCACAGAGCCACAGAGACTCAGAGACACTGAGACACAGAGCGACCGAGACACAGAGACTCAAAGAAACAGAGACACAGAGACTCAGACACACAGAAACTCAGAGACACAGATACACAGAGACACTGAGACATTGAGACAGAGAGACTCAGACACAGGGAAACAGAGACACAGAGACACAGAGACTCATAGACACAGAGCAACAGAGACACAGAGACTCTGAGACTCAGAGCAACAGAGACACAGAGACTCAGAGACACAGAGGCTCAGAGACTCAGGGGCACCGAGACACAGAGACACAGAGACAGAGAGCCGAAGAGACTCAGAGACACTGAGACACAGAAGCACCGAGACACAGAGACACAGTGACTCAGAGAATGAGACACTCAGAGACTCAGACACACTGAGACACAGAGATCGAGACATTGAGAAACAGTGACACAGAGACTCTGAGACACAGAGAGCAGAGACACAGAGACACAGAGAAACAGAGACACAGAGACACCAAGACATCGAGACACAGAGGATCAGAGACACAGAGACACAGAGGCTCAGAGACACAGAGAAACAGAGATACAGAGACTCAGAGATACAGAGAAACGGAGACACAGAGACTCAGAGACACAGAGATTCAGAGACACAGAGGCACAGAGCAACAGAGACACAGTGACTCAGGGTCACAGAGAAACCGAGACACCAAGACTGAGAGACACAGAGACACCGAGACATCGAGACACAGAGACACAGAGGATCAGAGACACAGAGACACAGAGACTCAGAGACACAGAGAAAAAGAGACACAGAGTCTCAGAGAAACTGACTCACAGGCCCAGTGACACAGAGCAACAGAGACACAGAGACTCTGAGACATATAGAGACAGAGACTCAGAAATACAGAGACACAGAGACTCAGAGACTCAGACACTCAGAGAAACAGTGGCACAGAGACTCAGAGACACCGAGAAACGGAGACACAGAGATTCAGAGACACTGTGACTCAGAGACCCAGTGACACAGTGACTCAGAGACACAGAGAAACAGAGACACCAAGACTCAGAGACACAGAGACTCAGAGAAACAGAGACTCAGAGACACAGAAACAGAGACACAGAAACTCAGAGACACAGAGACTCAGAGTCACAGAGTCACAGAGTCTCAGAGACTCAGAGGCACAGAGCAACAGAGACAGAGACTCAGAGACACAGAGCAACTGAGACACACAGCAACAGAGACACAGAGACTCTGAGACAGAGACTCAGATACTCAGATACTCAGAGACTCAGAGACACAGAGAAACAGAGACACAGCGACTCAGAGACCCAGTGACTCAGAGACTCAGAGGCACCGAGACACAGAGACACAGAGACTCAGAGACACTGAGGCACAGAAGCACCGAGACACAGAGACACAGTGACTCAAAGACACAGAGGCACAGAGAGTCAGATACACATAGACTCAGAGACACAGAGACACCGAGACATCGAGACACAGAGGCACAGAGACTCAGATACATAGAGAGACAGAGACTCAGAGACACAGAGACGCAGAGACTCACAGTCACAGAGAAACAAAGACACAGAGACTCAGAGACACAGGGAAACAGAGACACAGGGATACAGAGACACGGTGACTCAGAGACACAGAGACTCACAGACTCCGAGACACAGAGACTCAGAGACACAGAGACTCGGAGACACATCGACATAAAGAGTCGGAGAAACAAAGACTCAGACACAGACACACAGAGACTCTGAGACACAGAGAAACAGAGACACAGAGCAACAGAGACACAGAGACTCAGAGACACAGAGATGCAGAGACACATTGACACAGAGAGTCGGAAACACAGATACTCAGAGACACTGACACACAGAGGCTCAGAGACACCGAGAAATCGAGACACAGAGACACAGAGGCTCAGAGACACAGAGACACAGAAACTCTGAGACACAGAGAAACAGAGACACAGAGACTCAGAGACACAGAGACTCAGAGACCCAGAGACACAGAGACACAGAGACTCAGACACACAGAGACACAGGGACTCAGGGACACTGAGACACAGAGACTCCGAGACATTGAGACACTGAGACACAGAAGCACCGAGACACAGAGACTCAGAGACACAGAGAAACAGAGACACCGAGTCTCAGAGACACTGTGGCTCAGAGACCCAGTGACACAGAGCAACAGAGACACAGAGGCTCTGAGGCTCAGCGACTCAGAGCAGCAGAGACACAGAGACTCAGAGACACAGAGACGCTGAGTCACATAGAAACAGAGACACAAGACACAGAGACTCAGAGTCTCAGAGGCACGGAGACGCAGAGACACAGACACAGTGAGCCAAAGAGACTCAGAGACACTGAGACAAAGAAGCACTGAGACACAGAGACACAGAGACTCAAAGGCGCAGAGACACAGAGACACACAGACTCACACACACAGAGACTCAGAGACACAGAGACTCCGACAAACAGAGACTCAGAGACACAGAGACACCGAGACATTGCGGCACAGAGACACAGAGGCTCAGAGACACAGAGAAACAGAGACACAGAGCAACAGAGACACAGCGACTCAGAGACGCAGGGAAACAGAGATACAGAGACACAGAGACGCAGAGAAACAGAGACACAGAGACTCAGAGACACAGAGAAACAGACACACAGAGACTCAGAGACACAGAGGTTCAGAGATACAGAGACACAGAGCAACAGAGACACAGTGACTCAGAGACACAGAGACTCAGAGGCACAGAGCAATACAGACACAGAGACTCTGAGACACAGAGACTCAGATACTCATAGACTCAGAGACTCAGAGCAACAGAGACACAGAGACACAGAGAAATAGAGACACAGGGACTCAGAGATACAGTGACTCAGTGACTCAGAGACTCAGAGGCACCGAGACACAGAGACACAGAGACTCAGTGAGACTGAGACACAGAAGCAGCGAGACACAGAGACACAGAGAGTCAGACATACATAGACTCAGAGACACAGAGACATCGAGACACAGAGACACAATGACTCAGAGACTCAGAGACATAGAGAGACAGAGACTCAGTGACACAGAGTCACAGAGACTCAGAGACACAGAGAAACAGAGACACAGATGCTCAGAGACACAGGGAAACAGAGACACAGAGATACAGAGACACAGTGACTCAGGGACACAGAGAGTCAGAGACACGGAGACACAGAGACTCAGAGGCACAGAGACGCAGAGACACAGAGACGCAGAGACACAGAGTCACCGAGACATCGAGAAACAGAGACACCGGGACTCAGAGACACAGTGACTCAGAGACACTGAGACACAGAAACACCGAGACACAGAGACACAGAGACTCAGAGACACAGAGATTCGGAGACACATCGACACAGAGTCGGCGACACAGAGAGTCAGAGACAAAGGCACACAGAGACTCAGAGACACAGAGTCACTGAGACATCGAGACACAGAGACAAAGAGGCTCAGAGATACAGAGAACAGGGACTCAGAGATACAGTGACTCAGAGACTCAGAGGCACAGAGACACAGAGACACAGAGCCACGTAGACTCAGAGACACTGAGACACAGAAGCACCGAGACACAGAGACACAGAGACACAGAGAGTCAGACACACATCGAGAAACAGAGACACCAAGACTCTGAGACACAGAGACTCAGGGACACAGAGACTCAGAGACACAGAGCAATACAGGCACAGAGACTCTGAGACACAGAGACTCAGATACTCATAGTCTCAGAAACTCAGAGCAACAGAGACACAGAGACACAGAGCCTCAGAGACACAGAGACTCAGAGACACAGGGACACAGAGAAACAGAGACACTGAGACCCAGAAGCACCGAGACACAGAGATACAGAGACTCAAAGACACAGAGACACAGAGACACAGAGAGTCAGACACACATAGACGCAGAGACACAGAGACACTGAGACATCGAGACACAGAGACACAGAGGCTCAGAGACATAGGGAGATCGAGACTCAGCGACACAGAGTCACAGAGACTCAGAGACACAGGGAAAAAGAGACACAGAGATACAGAGACACAGAGACTCGGAGACACCGAGACACAGAGACTCAGGGACGCAGAGATTCGGAGACACATCGACACAGAGAGCCGGAGACACAGAGACTCAGAGATACAGAGTCACCAAGACATCGAGACACAGAGACAAAGAGGCTCAGAGACATAGAGACTCAGAGACACAGAAAAACAGAGACACAGAGACTCAGAAAAGCAGAGACTCAGAGACACAGAGACACAGAGAAACAGAGACACAGAGACTCAGAGACACAGAGACACAGAGACTCAGGGACACAGAGGCTCAGAGACTCAGAGCAACAGAGGCGCAGTGACTCAGAGATACAGAGATTCAGAGGCACCGAGACACAGAGACACAGAGATACAGCGACACAGAGATTCGGAGACACATCGACACAGAGAGTCGGAGACACAGAGAATCAGAGACACAGACACACAGAGACGCAGAGACACAGAGACGCAGAGACACAGAGTCACCGAGACATCGAGACATCGAGACACAGAGACAAAGAGGATCAGAGACACAGAGACTCAGGGACACAGAAAAACAGAGACACAGAGGCTCAGAGAAACAGAGACTCAGAGACACAGAGCAAGAGAGACACAGAGACTCAGAGACACAGAGACGCAGAGAAACAGAGGCACCAAGAATCAGAGACACGGAGACTCAGAGACTCAGAGACACAGAGAAACAGAGACACAGGGACTCAGAGACACAGTGACTCAGAGACACTGAGACACAGAAGCAGCGAGACACTGAGACACAGAGATTCAAAGACATAGAGACACAGAGACACAGAGAGTCAGACACACATCGACTCAGAGACACAGAGACACCAAGACATCGAGACACAGAGACACAGAGACTCAGAGACATAGAGAGACAGAGACTCAGAGACACAGAGACACAGAGACTCAGAGACACAGAGAAACAGAGACACAGAGACTCAGAGACTCAGAGAAACAGAGACACAGAGATACAGAGACACAGTGACTCAGAGACACAGAGACTCAGAGACACCGGGACCCAGAGACATAGAGACTCAGAGACAGAGCGATTCGGAGACACATCGACACAGAGAGTCGGAAACACAGAGACTCAGAGACACAGAGACACCGATACATCAAGACACAGTGACCCAGAGGCTCAGAGACACAGCGACTCAGAGACACAGAGGCTCAGAGACACAGAGGCACCGAGACACAGAGACACAGAGCCACAGAGACTCAGAGACACTGAGACACAGAGACACCGAGACACAGAGAAACAGAGACTCAAAGAAACAGAGACACAGAGACTCAGACACACGGAGACTCAGAGACACAGAGACACAGAGAAACAGAGACATTGAGGCATAGAGATACAGAGACTCTGAGACACAGAGACTCAGAGACACAGAGAAACAGAGACACTGAGTCTCAGCGACTCAGAGACACATAGAAATAGAGACACAGAGACACCGACACATCGAGATACAGAGCCACAGAGGCTCAGAGACACAGAGACTCAGAGACATAGAGAAACAGAGACACAGAGTCTCAGAGACACTGTGACTCAGAGACCCAGTGACACAGAGCAACAGAGACACAGATACCCATAGACATATAGAGACAGAGACTCAGAAACACAGAGACTCAGAGACACAGGTAAACAGAGACTCAGAGACTCAGAGACACAGAGACACCGAGACATCGAGACACAGAGACACAGAGGATCAGAGACACAGAGACACAGAGGATCAGAGACACAGAGAAACAGACACAGAGTCTCAGAGGCACTGTGACTCAGAGATGCAGTGACACAGAGCAACAGAGACTCAGAGACATATAGAGATAGAGAATCAGAGACACAGAGACACAGAGTCTCTGAGACACAGAGAAACAGAGACACAGCGGCTCAGAGACACAGAGAAACAGAGACACAGAGTCTCAGAGACACAGAGAAGCAGAGACACAGAGACTCTGAGGCACAGAGATTCAGAGACCCAGAGGCACAGAGCAACAGAGACACAGAGACTCAGAGACACAGAGAAACAGAGACACCAAGACTCAGAGACACAGAGAAACAGAGACACCAAGACTCAGAGACACAGAAACTCAGAGACACAGAGGAACAGAGACACAGGGACACAGAGAAACAGAGACACTGAGACACAGAAGCACCGAGACACAGAGACTCAGAGTCACAGAGGTTCGGAGACACATCGACACAGAGTCGGAGACACAGAGAGTCAGAGACACAGGCACACAGAGACTCAGAGACACAGAGTCACTGAGACATCGAGACACAGAGACAAAGAGGCTCAGAGATACAGAGACACAGGGACTCAGAGATACAGTGACTCAGAGACTCAGAGGCACAGAGACACAGAGACACAGAGACACAGAGCCACGTAGACTCAGAGATACTGAGACACAGAAGCACCAAGACACAGAGACACAGAGACTCAAAGACACAGAGACACAGAGACACAGAGAGTCAGACACACATCGACTCGGAGACACAGAGACACCGAGACATCGAGACACAGAGACACAGAGACGCAGAAACACAGAGACACAGAGACTCAGAGACTCAGAGTCACAGAGATTCAGAGACACCGAGATTCAGAGACACAGAGACTCAGAGACACAGAGATTCAGAGACACAGAGATTCAGAGACACAGAGACACAGAGCAACAGAGACACAGTGACTCAGAGACACAAAGACACAGAGAAACAGAGACTCAGACACACAGAGAAACAGAGACACCAAGACTCTGAGACACAGGGACTCAGGGACACAGAGACTCAGAGACACAGAGCAATACAGGCACAGAGACTCTGAGACACAGAGACTCAGACACACAGAGACACAGAGACTCAGACACACAGAGACTCAGAGACACAGAGAAACAGAGACACTGAGTCTCAGAGACACAGAGACGCAGAGAAACAGAGGCACCAAGACTCAGAGACACGGAGACTCAGAGACACAGAGAAACAGAGACACCGGGACTCAGAGACACAGTGACTCAGAGACACTGAGACACAGAAGCACCGAGACACAGAGCCACAGAGACTCAGAGACACTGAGACACAGAAGCACCGAGACACAGAGACACAGAGACTCAGAGACACAGAGATTCGGAGACACATCGACACAGAGTCGGCGACACAGAGAGTCAGAGACACAGGCACACAGAGACTCAGAGACACAGAGTCACTGAGATATCGAGACACAGAGACAAAGAGGCTCAGAGATACAGAGACACAGGGACTCAGAGATACAGTGACTCAGAGACACAGAGGCACAGAGCCACGTAGACTCAGAGACACTGAGACACAGAAGCACCGAGACACAGAGACACAGAGACACAGAGAGTCAGACACACATCGACGCAGAGACACAGAGACACCGAGACATCGAGACACAGAGACGCAGTTACACAGAGACTCAGAGACACAGAGATTCAGAGACACAGAGACACAGAGCAACAGAGACACAGTGACTCAGAGACACAGAGACACAGAGAAACAGAGACTCAGACACATAGAGAAACAGAGACACCAAGACTCTGAGACACAGAGACTCAGGGACACAGAGACTCAGAGACACAGAGCAATACAGGCACAGAGACTCTGAGACACAGAAGCTCAGATACTCATAGTCTCAGAAACTCAGAGCAACAGAGACACAGAGACACAGAGCCTCAGAGACACAGAGACTCAGAGACACAGGGACACAGAGAAACAGAGACACTGAGACCCAGAAGCACCGAGACACAGAGATACAGAGACTCAAAGACACAGAGACACAGAGACACAGAGAGTCAGACACACATAGACGCAGAGACACAGAGACACTGAGACATCGAGACACAGAGACACAGAGACTCAGAGACATAGGGAGATCGAGACTCAGCGACACAGAGTCACAGAGACTCAGAGACACCGGGACCCAGAGACATAGAGACTCAGAGACAGAGCGATTCGGAGACACATCGACACAGAGAGTCGGAGACACAGAGACTCAGA
The DNA here is from genome assembly GCF_965287045.1 of Carcharhinus amblyrhynchos. Classification (NCBI taxonomy): domain Eukaryota; kingdom Metazoa; phylum Chordata; class Chondrichthyes; order Carcharhiniformes; family Carcharhinidae; genus Carcharhinus; species Carcharhinus amblyrhynchos. The sequence goes on from NC_137350.1 coordinate 1,108,936, forward strand.
GACACAGAGACACCGATACATCAAGACACAGAGACCCAGAGGCTCAGAGACACAGCGACTCAGAGACACAGAGGCTCAGAGACACAGAGGCACCGAGAGACAGAGACACAGAGCCACAGAGACTCAGAGACACTGAGACACAGAGACACCGAGACACAGAGAAACAGAGACTCAAAGAAACAGAGACACAGAGACTCAGACACACAGAGACACAGAGACTCAGACACACAGAGACTCAGAGACACAGAGACACAGAGACACAGAGAAACAGAGACATTGAGGCATAGAGACACAGAGACTCTGAGACACAGAGACTCAGAGACACAGAGAAACAGAGACACTGAGTCTCTGAGACACAGAGACGCAGAGAAACAGAGGCACCAAGACTCAGAGACACAGAGAAACAGAGACACAGGGACTCAGAGACACAGTGACTCAGAGACACTGAGACACAGAAGCACCGAGACACAGAGACGCAGAGACTCAGAGACACTGAGACACAGAAGCACCGAGACACTGAGACACAGAGACTCAAAGACACAGAGGCACAGAAACACAGAGAGTCAGACACACATCGACTCAGAGACACAGAGGCACCGAGATATCGAGACACAGAGACACAGAGACTCAGAGACACAGACAAACAGAGACTCAGAGACTCAGAGAAACAGAGACACAGAGATACAGAGACACAGTGACTCAGAGACACAGAGACTCAGAGACACCGAGACACCGAGACACAGAGACACAGAGACTCAGAGACAGAGAGATTCGGAGACACATCGACATAGAGAGTCGGAGACACAGAGACTCAGAGACACAGACACACACAGACTCAGAGACACAGAGACACCGATACATCGAGACACAGAGTCCCAGAGGCTCCGAGACACAGAGAGTCAGACACACATCGACTCAGAGACACAGAGACACCGAGACATCGAGACACAGAGACACAGAGACTCAGAGACATAGAGAGACAGAGACTCAGAGACACAGAGAAACAGAGACACTGAGTCTCAGAGACACTGTGACTCAGTGACCCAGTGACACAGCGACTCTGAGACACATAGAAATAGAGACACAGAGACACCGACACATCGAGATACAGAGCCACAGAGGCTCAGAGACACAGAGACTCAGAGACATAGAGAAACAGAGACACAGAGTCTCAGAGACACTGTGACTCAGAGACCCAGTGACACAGAGCAACAGAGACACAGATACCCATAGACATATAGAGACAGAGACTCAGAAACACAGAGACTCAGAGACACAGGTAAACAGAGACTCAGAGACTCAGAGACACAGAGACACCGAGACATCGAGACACAGAGACACAGAGGATCAGAGACACAGAGACACAGAGACTCAGAGACACAGAGAAACAGACACAGAGTCTCAGAGGCACTGTGACTCAGAGATGCAGTGACACAGAGCAACAGAGACTCAGAGACATATAGAGACAGAGAATCAGAGACACAGAGACACAGAGTCTCTGAGACACAGAGAAACAGAGACACAGCGGCTCAGAGACACAGGGAAACAGAGACACAGAGTCTCAGAGACACAGAGAAACAGAGACACAGAGACTCTGAGACACAGAGATTCAGAGACCCAGAGACACAGAGCAACAGAGACACAGAGACTCAGAGACACAGAGAAACAGAGACACCAAGACTCAGAGACACAGAGAAACAGAGACACCAAGACTCAGAGACACAGAAACTCAGAGACACAGAGGAACAGAGACACAGAAACTCAGAGACGCAGAGACCCAGAGTCACAGAGTCTCAGAGACACAGAGACTCTGAGACACAGAGATTCAGAGACCCAGAAACACAGAGCAACAGACACAGAGATGCAGAGACTCAGAGACACATAGAAACAGAGACACAGAGGCACCGAGACACAGAGACACCAATCACAGAGCCACAGAGACTCAGAGACACTGAGACACAGAGCGACCGAGACACAGAGACTCAAAGAAACAGAGACACAGAGACTCAGACACACAGAAACTCAGAGACACAGATACACAGAGACACTGAGACATTGAGACAGAGAGACTCAGACACAGGGAAACAGAGACACAGAGACACAGAGACTCATAGACACAGAGCAACAGAGACACAGAGACTCTGAGACTCAGAGCAACAGAGACACAGAGACTCAGAGACACAGAGGCTCAGAGACTCAGGGGCACCAAGACACAGAGACACAGAGACAGAGAGCCGAAGAGACTCAGAGACACTGAGACACAGAAGCACCGAGACACAGAGACACAGTGACTCAGAGAATGAGACACTCAGAGACTCAGACACACTGAGACACAGAGATCGAGACATTGAGAAACAGTGACACAGAGACTCTGAGACACAGAGAGCAGAGACACAGAGACACAGAGAAACAGAGACACAGAGACACCAAGACATCGAGACACAGAGGATCAGAGACACAGAGACACAGAGGCTCAGAGACACAGAGAAACAGAGATACAGAGACTCAGAGATACAGAGAAACGGAGACACAGAGACTCAGAGACACAGAGATTCAGAGACACAGAGGCACAGAGCAACAGAGACACAGTGACTCAGGGTCACAGAGAAACCGAGACACCAAGACTGAGAGACACAGAGACACCGAGACATCGAGACACAGAGACACAGAGGATCAGAGACACAGAGACACAGAGACTCAGAGACACAGAGAAAAAGAGACACAGAGTCTCAGAGAAACTGACTCACAGGCCCAGTGACACAGAGCAACAGAGACACAGAGACTCTGAGACATATAGAGACAGAGACTCAGAAATACAGAGACACAGAGACTCAGAGACTCAGACACTCAGAGAAACAGTGGCACAGAGACTCAGAGACACCGAGAAACGGAGACACAGAGATTCAGAGACACTGTGACTCAGAGACCCAGTGACACAGTGACTCAGAGACACAGAGAAACAGAGACACCAAGACTCAGAGACACAGAGACTCAGAGAAACAGAGACTCAGAGACACAGAAACAGAGACACAGAAACTCAGAGACACAGAGACTCAGAGTCACAGAGTCACAGAGTCTCAGAGACTCAGAGGCACAGAGCAACAGAGACAGAGACTCAGAGACACAGAGCAACTGAGACACACAGCAACAGAGACACAGAGACTCTGAGACAGAGACTCAGATACTCAGATACTCAGAGACTCAGAGACACAGAGAAACAGAGACACAGCGACTCAGAGACCCAGTGACTCAGAGACTCAGAGGCACCGAGACACAGAGACACAGAGACTCAGAGACACTGAGGCACAGAAGCACCGAGACACAGAGACACAGTGACTCAAAGACACAGAGGCACAGAGAGTCAGATACACATAGACTCAGAGACACAGAGACACCGAGACATCGAGACACAGAGGCACAGAGACTCAGATACATAGAGAGACAGAGACTCAGAGACACAGAGACGCAGAGACTCACAGTCACAGAGAAACAAAGACACAGAGACTCAGAGACACAGGGAAACAGAGACACAGGGATACAGAGACACGGTGACTCAGAGACACAGAGACTCACAGACTCCGAGACACAGAGACTCAGAGACACAGAGACTCGGAGACACATCGACATAAAGAGTCGGAGAAACAAAGACTCAGACACAGACACACAGAGACTCTGAGACACAGAGAAACAGAGACACAGAGCAACAGAGACACAGAGACTCAGAGACACAGAGATGCAGAGACACATTGACACAGAGAGTCGGAAACACAGATACTCAGAGACACTGACACACAGAGGCTCAGAGACACCGAGAAATCGAGACACAGAGACACAGAGGCTCAGAGACACAGAGACACAGAAACTCTGAGACACAGAGAAACAGAGACACAGAGACTCAGAGACACAGAGACTCAGAGACCCAGAGACACAGAGACACAGAGACTCAGACACACAGAGACACAGGGACTCAGGGACACTGAGACACAGAGACTCCGAGACATTGAGACACTGAGACACAGAAGCACCGAGACACAGAGACTCAGAGACACAGAGAAACAGAGACACCGAGTCTCAGAGACACTGTGGCTCAGAGACCCAGTGACACAGAGCAACAGAGACACAGAGGCTCTGAGGCTCAGCGACTCAGAGCAGCAGAGACACAGAGACTCAGAGACACAGAGACGCTGAGTCACATAGAAACAGAGACACAAGACACAGAGACTCAGAGTCTCAGAGGCACGGAGACGCAGAGACACAGACACAGTGAGCCAAAGAGACTCAGAGACACTGAGACAAAGAAGCACTGAGACACAGAGACACAGAGACTCAAAGGCGCAGAGACACAGAGACACACAGACTCACACACACAGAGACTCAGAGACACAGAGACTCCGACAAACAGAGACTCAGAGACACAGAGACACCGAGACATTGCGGCACAGAGACACAGAGGCTCAGAGACACAGAGAAACAGAGACACAGAGCAACAGAGACACAGCGACTCAGAGACGCAGGGAAACAGAGATACAGAGACACAGAGACGCAGAGAAACAGAGACACAGAGACTCAGAGACACAGAGAAACAGACACACAGAGACTCAGAGACACAGAGGTTCAGAGATACAGAGACACAGAGCAACAGAGACACAGTGACTCAGAGACACAGAGACTCAGAGGCACAGAGCAATACAGACACAGAGACTCTGAGACACAGAGACTCAGATACTCATAGACTCAGAGACTCAGAGCAACAGAGACACAGAGACACAGAGAAATAGAGACACAGGGACTCAGAGATACAGTGACTCAGTGACTCAGAGACTCAGAGGCACCGAGACACAGAGACACAGAGACTCAGTGAGACTGAGACACAGAAGCAGCGAGACACAGAGACACAGAGAGTCAGACATACATAGACTCAGAGACACAGAGACATCGAGACACAGAGACACAATGACTCAGAGACTCAGAGACATAGAGAGACAGAGACTCAGTGACACAGAGTCACAGAGACTCAGAGACACAGAGAAACAGAGACACAGATGCTCAGAGACACAGGGAAACAGAGACACAGAGATACAGAGACACAGTGACTCAGGGACACAGAGAGTCAGAGACACGGAGACACAGAGACTCAGAGGCACAGAGACGCAGAGACACAGAGACGCAGAGACACAGAGTCACCGAGACATCGAGAAACAGAGACACCGGGACTCAGAGACACAGTGACTCAGAGACACTGAGACACAGAAACACCGAGACACAGAGACACAGAGACTCAGAGACACAGAGATTCGGAGACACATCGACACAGAGTCGGCGACACAGAGAGTCAGAGACAAAGGCACACAGAGACTCAGAGACACAGAGTCACTGAGACATCGAGACACAGAGACAAAGAGGCTCAGAGATACAGAGAACAGGGACTCAGAGATACAGTGACTCAGAGACTCAGAGGCACAGAGACACAGAGACACAGAGCCACGTAGACTCAGAGACACTGAGACACAGAAGCACCGAGACACAGAGACACAGAGACACAGAGAGTCAGACACACATCGAGAAACAGAGACACCAAGACTCTGAGACACAGAGACTCAGGGACACAGAGACTCAGAGACACAGAGCAATACAGGCACAGAGACTCTGAGACACAGAGACTCAGATACTCATAGTCTCAGAAACTCAGAGCAACAGAGACACAGAGACACAGAGCCTCAGAGACACAGAGACTCAGAGACACAGGGACACAGAGAAACAGAGACACTGAGACCCAGAAGCACCGAGACACAGAGATACAGAGACTCAAAGACACAGAGACACAGAGACACAGAGAGTCAGACACACATAGACGCAGAGACACAGAGACACTGAGACATCGAGACACAGAGACACAGAGGCTCAGAGACATAGGGAGATCGAGACTCAGCGACACAGAGTCACAGAGACTCAGAGACACAGGGAAAAAGAGACACAGAGATACAGAGACACAGAGACTCGGAGACACCGAGACACAGAGACTCAGGGACGCAGAGATTCGGAGACACATCGACACAGAGAGCCGGAGACACAGAGACTCAGAGATACAGAGTCACCAAGACATCGAGACACAGAGACAAAGAGGCTCAGAGACATAGAGACTCAGAGACACAGAAAAACAGAGACACAGAGACTCAGAAAAGCAGAGACTCAGAGACACAGAGACACAGAGAAACAGAGACACAGAGACTCAGAGACACAGAGACACAGAGACTCAGGGACACAGAGGCTCAGAGACTCAGAGCAACAGAGGCGCAGTGACTCAGAGATACAGAGATTCAGAGGCACCGAGACACAGAGACACAGAGATACAGCGACACAGAGATTCGGAGACACATCGACACAGAGAATCAGAGACACAGACACACAGAGACGCAGAGACACAGAGACGCAGAGACACAGAGTCACCGAGACATCGAGACATCGAGACACAGAGACAAAGAGGATCAGAGACACAGAGACTCAGGGACACAGAAAAACAGAGACACAGAGGCTCAGAGAAACAGAGACTCAGAGACACAGAGCAAGAGAGACACAGAGACTCAGAGACACAGAGACGCAGAGAAACAGAGGCACCAAGAATCAGAGACACGGAGACTCAGAGACTCAGAGACACAGAGAAACAGAGACACAGGGACTCAGAGACACAGTGACTCAGAGACACTGAGACACAGAAGCAGCGAGACACTGAGACACAGAGATTCAAAGACATAGAGACACAGAGACACAGAGAGTCAGACACACATCGACTCAGAGACACAGAGACACCAAGACATCGAGACACAGAGACACAGAGACTCAGAGACATAGAGAGACAGAGACTCAGAGACACAGAGACACAGAGACTCAGAGACACAGAGAAACAGAGACACAGAGACTCAGAGACTCAGAGAAACAGAGACACAGAGATACAGAGACACAGTGACTCAGAGACACAGAGACTCAGAGACACCGGGACCCAGAGACATAGAGACTCAGAGACAGAGCGATTCGGAGACACATCGACACAGAGAGTCGGAAACACAGAGACTCAGAGACACAGAGACACCGATACATCAAGACACAGTGACCCAGAGGCTCAGAGACACAGCGACTCAGAGACACAGAGGCTCAGAGACACAGAGGCACCGAGACACAGAGACACAGAGCCACAGAGACTCAGAGACACTGAGACACAGAGACACCGAGACACAGAGAAACAGAGACTCAAAGAAACAGAGACACAGAGACTCAGACACACGGAGACTCAGAGACACAGAGACACAGAGAAACAGAGACATTGAGGCATAGAGATACAGAGACTCTGAGACACAGAGACTCAGAGACACAGAGAAACAGAGACACTGAGTCTCAGCGACTCAGAGACACATAGAAATAGAGACACAGAGACACCGACACATCGAGATACAGAGCCACAGAGGCTCAGAGACACAGAGACTCAGAGACATAGAGAAACAGAGACACAGAGTCTCAGAGACACTGTGACTCAGAGACCCAGTGACACAGAGCAACAGAGACACAGATACCCATAGACATATAGAGACAGAGACTCAGAAACACAGAGACTCAGAGACACAGGTAAACAGAGACTCAGAGACTCAGAGACACAGAGACACCGAGACATCGAGACACAGAGACACAGAGGATCAGAGACACAGAGACACAGAGGATCAGAGACACAGAGAAACAGACACAGAGTCTCAGAGGCACTGTGACTCAGAGATGCAGTGACACAGAGCAACAGAGACTCAGAGACATATAGAGATAGAGAATCAGAGACACAGAGACACAGAGTCTCTGAGACACAGAGAAACAGAGACACAGCGGCTCAGAGACACAGAGAAACAGAGACACAGAGTCTCAGAGACACAGAGAAGCAGAGACACAGAGACTCTGAGGCACAGAGATTCAGAGACCCAGAGGCACAGAGCAACAGAGACACAGAGACTCAGAGACACAGAGAAACAGAGACACCAAGACTCAGAGACACAGAGAAACAGAGACACCAAGACTCAGAGACACAGAAACTCAGAGACACAGAGGAACAGAGACACAGGGACACAGAGAAACAGAGACACTGAGACACAGAAGCACCGAGACACAGAGACTCAGAGTCACAGAGATTCGGAGACACATCGACACAGAGTCGGAGACACAGAGAGTCAGAGACACAGGCACACAGAGACTCAGAGACACAGAGTCACTGAGACATCGAGACACAGAGACAAAGAGGCTCAGAGATACAGAGACACAGGGACTCAGAGATACAGTGACTCAGAGACTCAGAGGCACAGAGACACAGAGACACAGAGACACAGAGCCACGTAGACTCAGAGATACTGAGACACAGAAGCACCAAGACACAGAGACACAGAGACTCAAAGACACAGAGACACAGAGACACAGAGAGTCAGACACACATCGACTCGGAGACACAGAGACACCGAGACATCGAGACACAGAGACACAGAGACGCAGAAACACAGAGACACAGAGACTCAGAGACTCAGAGTCACAGAGATTCAGAGACACCGAGATTCAGAGACACAGAGACTCAGAGACACAGAGATTCAGAGACACAGAGATTCAGAGACACAGAGACACAGAGCAACAGAGACACAGTGACTCAGAGACACAAAGACACAGAGAAACAGAGACTCAGACACACAGAGAAACAGAGACACCAAGACTCTGAGACACAGGGACTCAGGGACACAGAGACTCAGAGACACAGAGCAATACAGGCACAGAGACTCTGAGACACAGAGACTCAGACACACAGAGACACAGAGACTCAGACACACAGAGACTCAGAGACACAGAGAAACAGAGACACTGAGTCTCAGAGACACAGAGACGCAGAGAAACAGAGGCACCAAGACTCAGAGACACGGAGACTCAGAGACACAGAGAAACAGAGACACCGGGACTCAGAGACACAGTGACTCAGAGACACTGAGACACAGAAGCACCGAGACACAGAGCCACAGAGACTCAGAGACACTGAGACACAGAAGCACCGAGACACAGAGACACAGAGACTCAGAGACACAGAGATTCGGAGACACATCGACACAGAGTCGGCGACACAGAGAGTCAGAGACACAGGCACACAGAGACTCAGAGACACAGAGTCACTGAGATATCGAGACACAGAGACAAAGAGGCTCAGAGATACAGAGACACAGGGACTCAGAGATACAGTGACTCAGAGACACAGAGGCACAGAGCCACGTAGACTCAGAGACACTGAGACACAGAAGCACCGAGACACAGAGACACAGAGACACAGAGAGTCAGACACACATCGACGCAGAGACACAGAGACACCGAGACATCGAGACACAGAGACACAGAGACGCAGTTACACAGAGACTCAGAGACACAGAGATTCAGAGACACAGAGACACAGAGCAACAGAGACACAGTGACTCAGAGACACAGAGACACAGAGAAACAGAGACTCAGACACATAGAGAAACAGAGACACCAAGACTCTGAGACACAGAGACTCAGGGACACAGAGACTCAGAGACACAGAGCAATACAGGCACAGAGACTCTGAGACACAGAAGCTCAGATACTCATAGTCTCAGAAACTCAGAGCAACAGAGACACAGAGACACAGAGCCTCAGAGACACAGAGACTCAGAGACACAGGGACACAGAGAAACAGAGACACTGAGACCCAGAAGCACCGAGACACAGAGATACAGAGACTCAAAGACACAGAGACACAGAGACACAGAGAGTCAGACACACATAGACGCAGAGACACAGAGACACTGAGACATCGAGACACAGAGACACAGAGACTCAGAGACATAGGGAGATCGAGACTCAGCGACACAGAGTCACAGAGACTCAGAGACACCGGGACCCAGAGACATAGAGACTCAGAGACAGAGCGATTCGGAGACACATCGACACAGAGAGTCGGAGACACAGAGACTCAGAGACACAGAGACACCGATACATCAAGACACAGAGACCCAGAGGCTCAGAGACACAGCGACTCAGAGACACAGAGGCTCAGAGACACAGAGGCACCGAGAGACAGAGACACAGAGCCACAGAGACTCAGAGACACTGAGACACAGAGACACCGAGACACAGAGAAACAGAGACTCAAAGAAACAGAGACACAGAGACTCAGACACACAGAGACACAGAGACTCAGACACACAGAGACTCAGAGACACAGAGACACAGAGACACAGAGAAACAGAGACATTGAGGCATAGAGACACAGAGACTCTGAGACACAGAGACTCAGAGACACAGAGAAACAGAGACACTGAGTCTCTGAGACACAGAGACGCAGAGAAACAGAGGCACCAAGACTCAGAGACACAGAGAAACAGAGACACAGGGACTCAGAGACACAGTGACTCAGAGACACTGAGACACAGAAGCACCGAGACACAGAGACGCAGAGACTCAGAGACACTGAGACACAGAAGCACCGAGACACTGAGACACAGAGACTCAAAGACACAGAGGCACAGAAACACAGAGAGTCAGACACACATCGACTCAGAGACACAGAGGCACCGAGATATCGAGACACAGAGACACAGAGACTCAGAGACACAGACAAACAGAGACTCAGAGACTCAGAGAAAACAGAGACACAGAGATACAGAGACACAGTGACTCAGAGACACAGAGACTCAGAGACACCGAGACACCGAGACACAGAGACACAGAGACTCAGAGACAGAGAGATTCGGAGACACATCGACATAGAGAGTCGGAGACACAGAGACTCAGAGACACAGACACACACAGACTCAGAGACACAGAGACACCGATACATCGAGACACAGAGTCCCAGAGGCTCCGAGACACAGAGAGTCAGACACACATCGACTCAGAGACACAGAGACACCGAGACATCGAGACACAGAGACACAGAGACTCAGAGACATAGAGAGACAGAGACTCAGAGACACAGAGAAACAGAGACACTGAGTCTCAGAGACACTGTGACTCAGTGACCCAGTGACACAGCGACTCTGAGACACATAGAAATAGAGACACAGAGACACCGACACATCGAGATACAGAGCCACAGAGGCTCAGAGACACAGAGACTCAGAGACATAGAGAAACAGAGACACAGAGTCTCAGAGACACTGTGACTCAGAGACCCAGTGACACAGAGCAACAGAGACACAGATACCCATAGACATATAGAGACAGAGACTCAGAAACACAGAGACTCAGAGACACAGGTAAACAGAGACTCAGAGACTCAGAGACACAGAGACACCGAGACATCGAGACACAGAGACACAGAGGATCAGAGACACAGAGACACAGAGACTCAGAGACACAGAGAAACAGACACAGAGTCTCAGAGGCACTGTGACTCAGAGATGCAGTGACACAGAGCAACAGAGACTCAGAGACATATAGAGACAGAGAATCAGAGACACAGAGACACAGAGTCTCTGAGACACAGAGAAACAGAGACACAGCGGCTCAGAGACACAGGGAAACAGAGACACAGAGTCTCAGAGACACAGAGAAACAGAGACACAGAGACTCTGAGACACAGAGATTCAGAGACCCAGAGACACAGAGCAACAGAGACACAGAGACTCAGAGACACAGAGAAACAGAGACACCAAGACTCAGAGACACAGAGAAACAGAGACACCAAGACTCAGAGACACAGAAACTCAGAGACACAGAGGAACAGAGACACAGAAACTCAGAGACGCAGAGACCCAGAGTCACAGAGTCTCAGAGACACAGAGACTCTGAGACACAGAGATTCAGAGACCCAGAAACACAGAGCAACAGACACAGAGATGCAGAGACTCAGAGACACATAGAAACAGAGACACAGAGGCACCGAGACACAGAGACACCAATCACAGAGCCACAGAGACTCAGAGACACTGAGACACAGAGCGACCGAGACACAGAGACTCAAAGAAACAGAGACACAGAGACTCAGACACACAGAAACTCAGAGACACAGATACACAGAGACACTGAGACATTGAGACAGAGAGACTCAGACACAGGGAAACAGAGACACAGAGACACAGAGACTCATAGACACAGAGCAACAGAGACACAGAGACTCTGAGACTCAGAGCAACAGAGACACAGAGACTCAGAGACACAGAGGCTCAGAGACTCAGGGGCACCGAGACACAGAGACACAGAGACAGAGAGCCGAAGAGACTCAGAGACACTGAGACACAGAAGCACCGAGACACAGAGACACAGTGACTCAGAGAATGAGACACTCAGAGACTCAGACACACTGAGACACAGAGATCGAGACATTGAGAAACAGTGACACAGAGACTCTGAGACACAGAGAGCAGAGACACAGAGACACAGAGAAACAGAGACACAGAGACACCAAGACATCGAGACACAGAGGATCAGAGACACAGAGACACAGAGGCTCAGAGACACAGAGAAACAGAGATACAGAGACTCAGAGATACAGAGAAACGGAGACACAGAGACTCAGAGACACAGAGATTCAGAGACACAGAGGCACAGAGCAACAGAGACACAGTGACTCAGGGTCACAGAGAAACCGAGACACCAAGACTGAGAGACACAGAGACACCGAGACATCGAGACACAGAGACACAGAGGATCAGAGACACAGAGACACAGAGACTCAGAGACACAGAGAAAAAGAGATACAGAGTCTCAGAGACACTGACTCACAGGCCCAGTGACACAGAGCAACAGAGACACAGAGACTCTGAGACATATAGAGACAGAGACTCAGAAATACAGAGACACAGAGACTCAGAGACTCAGACACTCAGAGAAACAGTGGCACAGAGACTCAGAGACACCGAGAAACGGAGACACAGAGATTCAGAGACACTGTGACTCAGAGACCCAGTGACACAGTGACTCAGAGACACAGAGAAACAGAGACACCAAGACTCAGAGACACAGAGACTCAGAGAAACAGAGACTCAGAGACACAGAAACAGAGACACAGAAACTCAGAGACACAGAGACTCAGAGTCACAGAGTCACAGAGTCTCAGAGACTCAGAGGCACAGAGCAACAGAGACAGAGACTCAGAGACACAGAGCAACTGAGACACACAGCAACAGAGACACAGAGACTCTGAGACAGAGACTCAGATACTCAGATACTCAGAGACTCAGAGACACAGAGAAACAGAGACACAGCGACTCAGAGACCCAGTGACTCAGAGACTCAGAGGCACCGAGACACAGAGACACAGAGACACAGAGACTCAGAGACACTGAGGCACAGAAGCACCGAGACACAGAGACACAGTGACTCAAAGACACAGAGGCACAGAGAGTCAGATACACATAGACTCAGAGACACAGAGACACCGAGACATCGAGACACAGAGGCACAGAGACTCAGATACATAGAGAGACAGAGACTCAGAGACACAGAGACGCAGAGACTCACAGTCACAGAGAAACAAAGACACAGAGACTCAGAGACACAGGGAAACAGAGACACAGGGATACAGAGACACGGTGACTCAGAGACACAGAGACTCACAGACTCCGAGACACAGAGACTCAGAGACACAGAGACTCGGAGACACATCGACATAAAGAGTCGGAGAAACAAAGACTCAGACACAGACACACAGAGACTCTGAGACACAGAGAAACAGAGACACAGAGCAACAGAGACACAGAGACTCAGAGACACAGAGATGCAGAGACACATTGACACAGAGAGTCGGAAACACAGATACTCAGAGACACTGACACACAGAGGCTCAGAGACACCGAGAAATCGAGACACAGAGACACAGAGGCTCAGAGACACAGAGACACAGAAACTCTGAGACACAGAGAAACAGAGACACAGAGACTCAGAGACACAGAGACTCAGAGACCCAGAGACACAGAGACACAGAGACTCAGACACACAGAGACACAGGGACTCAGGGACACTGAGACACAGAGACTCCGAGACATTGAGACACTGAGACACAGAAGCACCGAGACACAGAGACTCAGAGACACAGAGAAACAGAGACACCGAGTCTCAGAGACACTGTGGCTCAGAGACCCAGTGACACAGAGCAACAGAGACACAGAGGCTCTGAGGCTCAGCGACTCAGAGCAGCAGAGACACAGAGACTCAGAGACACAGAGACGCTGAGTCACATAGAAACAGAGACACAAGACACAGAGACTCAGAGTCTCAGAGGCACGGAGACGCAGAGACACAGACACAGTGAGCCAAAGAGACTCAGAGACACTGAGACAAAGAAGCACTGAGACACAGAGACACAGAGACTCAAAGGCGCAGAGACACAGAGACACACAGACTCACACACACAGAGACTCAGAGACACAGAGACTCCGACAAACAGAGACTCAGAGACACAGAGACACCGAGACATTGCGGCACAGAGACACAGAGGCTCAGAGACACAGAGAAACAGAGACACAGAGCAACAGAGACACAGCGACTCAGAGACGCAGGGAAACAGAGATACAGAGACACAGAGACGCAGAGAAACAGAGACACAGAGACTCAGAGACACAGAGAAACAGACACACAGAGACTCAGAGACACAGAGGTTCAGAGATACAGAGACACAGAGCAACAGAGACACAGTGACTCAGAGACACAGAGACTCAGAGGCACAGAGCAATACAGACACAGAGACTCTGAGACACAGAGACTCAGATACTCATAGACTCAGAGACTCAGAGCAACAGAGACACAGAGACACAGAGAAATAGAGACACAGGGACTCAGAGATACAGTGACTCAGTGACTCAGAGACTCAGAGGCACCGAGACACAGAGACACAGAGACTCAGTGAGACTGAGACACAGAAGCAGCGAGACACAGAGACACAGAGAGTCAGACATACATAGACTCAGAGACACAGAGACATCGAGACACAGAGACACAATGACTCAGAGACTCAGAGACATAGAGAGACAGAGACTCAGTGACACAGAGTCACAGAGACTCAGAGACACAGAGAAACAGAGACACAGATGCTCAGAGACACAGGGAAACAGAGACACAGAGATACAGAGACACAGTGACTCAGGGACACAGAGAGTCAGAGACACGGAGACACAGAGACTCAGAGGCACAGAGATTCGGAGACACATCGACGCAAAGAGTCGGAGACACAGAGACTCAGAGACACAGAGACACCGAGACATCGAGACGCAGAGACACAGAGACTCAGACACACATAGAAACAGAGACACCAAGATTCAGAGACACAGAGATTCAGAGACACAACGACACAGAGAGTCGGAGACACAGAGACTCATAGACGCAGACACACAGAGACTCAGAGACACGGAGACAAAGAGACATCGAGACATAGACACACAGAGGCTCAGAGACACAGCGACACAGAGACTCAGAGACACAGAGAAACAGAGACACAGGGGCTCAGAGACACAGAGACTCAGAGACCCAGACACACAGAGCAACAGAGACAGACTCAGAAGCACAGAGACTCAGAGACACATAGAAACAGAGACACAGTGGCACCGAGACACAGAGACACAGAGCCACAGAGACTCAGAGACACTAGACACAGAGACACCGAGACACAGAGAAACAGAGACTCAAAGAAACAGAGACACAGAGACGCAGGCACCCAGAGACTCAGAGAAACAGAGACACAGAGACTCAGAGACACAGAGAAACCGAGACACAGAGACTCAGAGACACAGAGATTCAGAGACACAGATACACAGAGACACAGAGCAACAGAGACACAGTGACTCAGACACACAGAGAAACAGAGACACCAAGACACAGAGACTCAGAGACACAGAGCAATAGAACACAGAGACTCTGAGACACAGAGACTCAGAGATTCAGAACAACAGAGACACAGAGACTCAGAGACTCAGAGAAACAGAGACACAGGGAATAAGAGATACAGTGACTCAGAGACGCAGAGGCAACGAGACTCAGAAACACAGAGACACAGAGCCACAGAACTCAGAGACACTGAGACACAGAAGCACCGAGACACAGAGACGCAGAGACTCAAAGACACAGAGACACAGAGAGTCAGACACACATAGACTCAGAGACACAGAGAAACGGAGACATTGAGACACAGAGTTTCAGAGACTCAGAGACATAGAGAGGCAGAGACTCAGAGACACAGAGACTCAGATACAGAGAATCAGGGACACAGGGAAACAGAGACACAGAGACACAGAGACTCAGAGACACAGAGAAACAGAGAAACAGAGACACAGAGACACTGAGACACTGAAACACAGAGACTCAGAGACTCGGAGACATAGATGCACAGAGACACGGAGACACAGAGACACAGAGCCACAGAGACTCAGAAACTCAGAGACACTAAGACATAGAGACACCGAGACACAGAGTGACAGAGACTCAAAGGCACAGAGACACAGAGACACAGAGACTCAGACACACAGAGACACAGACACACCAAGACTCAGAGAAACAGAGACACAGAGACAAAGAGACACCGAGACATCGAGACACAGAGGCTCAGAGACACAGAGAAACGGAGACACAGAGACTGAGAGATAAAGAGACTCAGAGACACACAGGCACAGAGACACGGAGACACAGCGACACAGAGCCACAGAGACTCAGAGATCTGAGACACAGAAAAATCGAGACGCAGAGACTCAAACACACAGAGACACTGAAACAGTGAGACACAGAGACACAGAGACACTGAGGCACTGAGACACAGACAGAAGAGACACTGAGACACAGAGACACTGAGACATAGACACACTGAGACACAGAGACACTGAAACTCTGAGACACTGAGACTCTGAGACACAGAGACACAGACACACCGAGACACAGAGACACTGAGACTCTGAGACACTGAGACTCTGAGACACAGAGACACTGAGACACAGAGTCAGAGCGACACTGAGACACAGAGACACTGAGACACAGAGACACTGAGACACAGAGTCAAAGCGACACTGAGACACAGAGACACTGAGACACAGAGACACTGAGACACAGACACAATGAGACACAGAGACACTGAGACACAGACACAATGAGACACAGAGACACTGAGACACTGAGACTCTGATACACTGTTACTCTGAGACACTGAGACACTGAGACACTGAGACACTGAGACTTTGAGTCACTGATACGCTGAGACACAGAGGCACTGAGACACAGAGACTCTGCGACACTGAAACACTGAGACACTGAGACACTGAGACTCTGAGACACTGAGGCACAGAGACAATGAGACACAGAGACACTGAGACACTGAGACACAGAGGCACTGAGACACTGAGACACAGATACATGAGACACTGAGACACAGAGACACTGAGACACAGACACACTGAGACGCAGAGACTCTGAGACTCTGAGACGCAGAGACGCTGAGACACAGTGATGCAGAGACTCTGAGACGCAGAGACTCGAAGACGCCGAGACTCTGAGACACAGAGACTCTGAGACACAGAGCCGCAGAGATTATGAGACGCAAAAAATCTGAGACGCAGAAACTCTGAAACGCAGAGACGCAGAGACTGATACGCCGAGACTCTGCGACTTTGAGGTGCAGAGACTCTGAGACGCAGAGACTCTGAGGCTCTGAGACTCTGAGACGCAGAGACTCTGAGATGCAGAGAATCAGAGACGCAGAGACTCTGTGACGCAGAGACGTAGAGACGTTGAGACCCTGAGATGCAGAGACGCAGAGACTCTCAGACGCAGACACACTGAGACGCCGCGACTCTGAGGTGCAGTGACTCTGAGACGCTGAGACTCTGAGACACAGAGACTCTGAGACGCAGAGATGCAGAGTCTCTGAGATGCAGAGACTCTGAAATGCAGAGAATCCGAGACGCAGAGATGCAGAGATTCTGAGATGCAGAGACTCTGAGACGCAGAAACTCTGAGACGCAGAGATGCAGAGGCTCTGAGACACAGTGACGCAGAGACTCTGAGACACTGAGATGCAGAGACGGAGATACTCTGAGACGCAGAGACGCAGAGACGCAGAGACGCAGAAACTCTGAGACGCTGAGACTCTGAGACGCAGAGATTCTGAGACACAGCGATTCTGAGATGCAGACACACAGAGACTCTGAGACGCAGAGACGCAGCGACTCTGAGACGCAGAGATGCAGACTCTCTGAGACACAGGCACTCTGAGACTCAGAGACACAGAGACTCTGAGACACAGAGAATCTGAGACTCTGAGACGCAGAGACTCTGAGAGAAGCAGAGACGCAGAACTCTGAGACGCAGAGACACAGACACTCTGGGACGCAGAGATGCAGAGACTCTGAGAGTCTGAGACACAGAGACTCTGAGACACAGAGAAGCAGAGACGCAGAACTCTGAGACGCCGAGACGCAGACACTCTGAGACGCAGAGACTCTGAGATGCAGAGACTCTGAGATGCAGAGACTCTGAAATGTAGAGAATCTGAGAGGCAGAGACTCTGAGACGCAGAGATTCTGTGACGCAGAGACTCTGAGACGCAGAGACGCTGAGATGCAGAGACAGAGATACTCTGAGACGCAGAGTCGCAGAGACTCTGAGACGCTGAGACGCAGAGAATCTGAGACGCAGAGACTCTGAGACGCTGAAATGCTGAGACACTGAGACGCTGTGACTCTGAGACACTGAGACTGAGATGCTGAGACTCTGAGACTCAGTGACTCTGAGATGCAGAGACTCTGAGATGCAGAGACTCTGAGAAGTAGAGACTCTGAGACGCTGGGACTCTGAGACGCTGAGACTCAAAGACGCTAAGTATCTGAGACACAAAGACGCAGAGATGCAGAGAATCTGAGACACAGATACTCTGAGACGCAGAGGTTCAGAGACACAGAGACTCTGAGACGCAGAGAATCTGAGACGCAGAGACTCTGATACACTGAGATTCTGAGACACAGAGACTCTGAGGCGCAGAGATGCAGAGATTCTGACATGCATTGGCTCTGAGACGCAGAGACCCTGAGACGCAGAGACACAGAGACTCTGAGACGCAGAGCCTCTGAGACACAGAGACGCAGAAATTCTGTGAGGCAGAGATTCTGGGACGCAGAGAGTCTGAGACGCAGTGACGCTGTGACGCAGAGATGCAGAGACTCTGAGACGCAGGGACTCTGAGACTGTGAGAATCTGAGACAGAGACTCTCAAACGCAGAGACGCAGAGGCTCTGAGACGCAGAGTCTCTGAGACGCAGAGATGCAGACAGTCTGTGATGCAGAGACTCTGAGATGCAGAGACACAGAGACTCTGAGACGCAGAGACACTGAGACGCAAAGACTCGGAGATGCAGAGGCTCTGATACGCAGAGACGCAGAGACACTGAGATGCAGAGACGCAGAGACACTGAGATGCAGAGACGCAGAGACACTGAGACTCTGTGATGCAGAGACTCTGAGGCGCTGAGACGCAGCAACGCAGAGGCACATGGACGCAGTAACTCAGAGACGCACAGGCGCAGACACTGAGACACTGCGACGCAGAGACTCTGAGACGCATAGACGCCGAGACGCAGAAATGCCGAGACTCTGAGATGCAGAGACACAGAGACTCTGAGATGCAGAGATGCAAAGAAGCACAGACTCTGAGATGCAGAGATGCAGAGAAGCAGAGCCTCTGAGACGTCGAGACACTGAGACGCAGAAACACTGAGACACAGAGACACTGAGACGCTGAGATGCGGAGACACAGAGACTCTGAGAGGCTGAGACGCAGAGATGCAGAGACTCTGAGACGCAGAGACTCTGAGACGCAGAGACTCTGAGATGCAGGGAGGCAGGGACGCAGAGACTCTGAGAGGCTGAGACGCAGAGACGTAGATGGGCAGAGACTCTGAGACGCAAAGACTGTGAGACGCAGAGACGCAGAAACACAGAAACTCTGAGACGCAGAGACTCTGAGACGCAAAGACGTAGAGACGCAGAGACTCTGAGACGCAGAGTGCCTGAGACGCAGCGAAGCAGAGACGCAAAGACTCCGAGACACAGAGACGCAGACACTCTGAGACGCAGAGATTCAGCGATGCAGAGACTCTGAGACACAGAGTCCCTGAGACGCTGAGACTCTGAGAAGCAGAGACTCTGAGATGCAGAGACTCGGAGACGCAGAGAATCTGAGATGCTGAATCTCTGAGACGCAGAGACTCTGAGACGCAGAGACGTTGAGACTGGGAGACGCATAGACTCTGAGACGCAGAGACGCAGCGAGACAGAGACTCTGAGGCGCAGAGGATCTGAGACGCAGAGACTCGGAAACGCAGAGACTCGGAGACGCAGAGACTCAGAGACGCTGAGACTGGGACATGCTTAGACTCGGAGATGCAGAGGCTCTGAAACGCAGAGACACTGAGACGCAGAGACGCAGAGACACTGAGACTCTGACGCAGAGATGCAGAGACGCTGAGACTGGGAGACGCATAGACTCTGAGATGCAGAGACGCAGCGAGACAGAGACTCTGAGATGCAGAGACGCAGACACTCTGAGAGGCTGAAACGCAGAGACGCAGACAGGCACAGACTCTGAGACGCAGAGACTCTGAGACGCAGAGACGCAGAGACTCTGAGACGCAGAGACGCAGAGACTCTGAGACGCAGAGACGCAGAGACCCTGAGACTGAGACGCAGAGATGCAGAGAAGCAGAGACTCTGAGACGCAGAGACTCTGAGGCGCAGAGATGCAGAGACTCTGAGACTCTGAGACGCAGAAATTCAGAGACGCAGAGACTCTGAGATGCTGAGACTCTGAGACACTGAGACTCTGAGACGCAGAGACTCTGAGGTGCAGAGGATCTGAGACACAGAGACTCTGAGACTCTGAGACACAGAGATGCAGAGAATCTGAGAAGTAGAGACTCTGAGACGTTGGGACTCTGAGACGCTGAGAATCAAAGACGCTGAGTATCTGAGACGCAGTAACTCAGAGGCTCTGAGACGCAGAGACTCTGAGACGCTGAGACTCTGAGATGCAGAGACGCAAAGACGCAGAAATGCAGAGACTCTGAGACGCAGGGACGCTGAGACGCAGAGACTCTGAGACTGTGAGAATCTGAGATGCAGAGACTCTGAGTCGCAGCGAGTCTGAGACACAGAGACGCAGAGATTCTGAGTCGCAGAAGCTCTGAGACGCAGAGACGCAGAGACGCTGAGACACAGAGATACAGAGACTCTGAGACGCAGAGACTCTGCGACGGTGAGAATCTGACACAGAGACTCTGAGACGCTGAGACTCTGAGACTCTGAGATGCAGAGACTCTAAGATGCAGAGAATCTGAGGCACAGAGACTCTGAGACACAGAGACTCTGAGACACAGAGATGCAGAGACTCTGAGACGCAGAGATGCAGAGACTCTGAGAAGTAGAGACTCTGAGACGTTGGAACTCTGAGATGCTGAGACTCAAAGACGCTGAGTATCTGAGACGCAGTGACTCAGAGGCTCAGAGACGCTGAGACTCTGAGATGCAGAGACGCAAAGACACAGAGACGCAGAGACTCTGAGACGCAGGGACTCTGAGATGCAGAGACTCTGAGACTGTGAGAATCTGAGAGGCAGAGACTCTGAGACGCAGCGAGTCTGAGACGCAGAGATTCGGAGACGCAGGGACACAGAGATTCTGAGTTGCAGAGACTCTGAGACGCAGAGACGCTGAGACGCAGAGATGCAGAGAAACTAAGACGCAGAGACTCTGAGACGCAGAGACTCTGAGACTGTGAGAATCTGACACAGAGACTCTGAGACACAGAGACGTAGACACTCTGAGATGCAGAGACGCAGAGATGCTGAGACGCAGAGAATCTGAGACGCAGAGACTCTGAGATGCACAGTCTCTGAGATGCTGAGACGCAGAGAATCTGAGACGCAAAGACTCTGAGATGCACAGTCTCTGAGATGCTGAGACGCAGAGAATCTGAGACGCAAAGACTCTGAGATGCACAGTCTCTGAGATGCTGAGACACAGAGACGTAGACACTCTGAGATGCAGAGACGCAGAGTCTCTGAGACGCAGGGACTCTGAGACGCAGAGACTCTGAGACGATGAGACGCAGAGACGAAAAGATGCAGACGTGCAGAGACTCTGAGACGCAGAGAGTCTGAGACACAGAGACTCTCAGACTCTGAGGCGCAGAGACGCAGAGACTCTGAGACGCAGAGATGAAGAGACGCAGAGACTCTGAGACGCAGAGGTGCAGAGACGCAGAGAGGTAGAGACTCTGAGATGCAGAGACGTAGAGATGCAGAGACATAGAGATTCTGACACCCAGAGATGCAGACACGCAGAGACTCTGAGACGCAGAGACTCTGAGACGCAGAGACTCTGAGACGCAGAGACTCTCAGATGCAGAGATGCAGACACGCAGAGACTCTGAGACACAGAGCCGCAGAGACTCTGAGGCGGAGAGCCACAGACTCTGAGACGCTGAGACACAGATACGCAGAGACGTAGAGACTCTGAGACGCAGAGATGCAAAGATGCAGAGACGCAGAGACTCTGAGATGCAGAGATGCAGACACGCAGAGACTCTGAGACGCAGAGACTCTCAGACTCTGAGGTACATTGACACAGAGACTCTGAGACACAGAGACGCAGACACTCTGAGACGCAGTAACTCTGAGACGCAGAGACTCTGAGACACAGAGACGCCGAGACGCAAAGACTCTGAGAGGCAGAGACGCACAGACTCTGAAACGCAGAGACGCAGAGTCACTGAGACGCCGAGACTCTGAGACGCAGAGACTCTGAGACGCTGAGATGCAGTAACGCAGAGACACATAGAAGGCAGAGACTCTGGGACACCAAGACGCTGAGACGCAAAGACTCGGAGACTCAGAGATTCTGAGACACAGATAGTCTGAGACGCAGAGACTCTGAGACGCAGGGACTCTGAGACGCAGAGACTCTGAGACTGTGAGAATCTGACACAGAGACTCTGAGACGCAGAGACGCAGAAAATCAGAGAGGCAGAGACTCTGAGACTCTGACACGCAGAGACGTAGAGAGGCAGAGACTCTGAGACGCAGAGACTCTGAGATGCAGAGACGCAGAGACTCTGAGACGCAGGGACGCAGAGACTCTGACACTCTGAGACGCAGAGACTCTGAGACGCAGAGATGCAGAGACTCTGAGACGCAGAGACGCAGAGCCTCAAGATGCCGAGACTCTGAGACGCAGAGACTCTGAGACGCAGAGACGCAGAGACTCTGAGACCCAGAGACTCTGAGACTAGAGACCCAGAGACACAGAGATGCTGACATCCAGAGGCCGAGAGACACATAGGCCGTGACACTCAGAGACCAAGAGACAGAGACGAAGAGACAAAGAGGCACAGAGACACAGAGACTCTGAGACCCAGAAACCCTGAGACTCTGAGACACAGAGGCACAGAGATACAGAGATACAGACACTCTGAGACCCCAAGGCCCTGAGACCCTGAGATTCTGAGACTCTGAGACACAGAAGACACAGAGAGTCTGAGACACAGAGACCCTGGGACACTGAGACACAGAGACAGAGAGAGACACAGAGACAATGAGATTCTGAGACTCTGTGTCTCATAGTCTCTGTGTCTCATAGTATCTGTGTCTGAGTCTCTGTTTCTCTGTATCTCAGAGTCTCAGAGTCTCTGT